>NW_017616857.1:0-298788 GCF_001879475.1 Ipomoea nil
AATTTGTGAAGTCTGTAAAAAAGAAGAAACAACCAGAGCAGTATTGAGCTCACAATCACAAGCTGCTGAACTCACCCCTGCCAGGAAGATCAAGCAGAGCCTTCGACAAGGCAACAACCAGCAGCTGTAAAAAGAAAGAGGGCACCACCACAAAAGCGAGAGAGAGTACGGGACCCTGATGTGAACTACTTCAGTACACGAATGGTCCCAAGCAAATGTATGACCTTGTCCAGCGTCTAACACATGACCAAAAGGATGCTGTGATTGATATGGGTTTTGGAGGGCTGCTGCACCTACAATTTTCAAGCATTACTCACAACTTGTTGAGTATCTCCTGCAAAGGTTTGATGTTTTCAAATCAGACTTCATATTGGATGGTGACCATCTACATGTCGGTGAAGAGGATGTTGAATACATCTTGGGACTCCCCCGGGGGAAGAGAGATGTGAGGAAGGTACAAAGAGTGAGGAAAATTCTACAGCTGCATATAATAAGGTCCTGACTGAGTGGAGGAAAAGATGGAATGTCAGGTCAGGGTCACCCATAACAACAAAGATGCCTGATGAAATAATCAGGAGAGGTGACCATGGAGATGCCTTCAAGAGAGACTTTGTGGTGTTTGCTGTCTCATCTCTGCTCCGGGGAAATACTGGAAGATATGCCAACTATCGAGTTATCAAGTCATTGCTCAACATCCGGTCATCTCAAGACTTAATTGGTGCAAGTACACGTACAATTCTTTAATTGATTCGTATGACATTTACAAAGACTCTCCTACCAGATCCTTTGGAGGTCCAATGGTATTCATCCTGGTAATATCCCATTATACATAAAATGTTCTAATTATTAATTATATTCATGTAATTATGGAATCATAGATATGCAATTCTGTATGTGTGGTTATGCCCTTATGGATGTGTAGTTTTGTAATTGTGGAATTGTGGTTTTCCAATTATGGAATAATAGTTTTACAATTATGGAATTATAGTTAATCAATTATAGATGTGTAGTTTATGGATTATGGAATTATAGTAATCCAATTATGGAATTATAGTTATGCAATTATGGAATTATAGATATGCAATTCTGGATATCTAGTTTTATAATTATGGAATTATAGTTATGCAATTATGGAATTATAGATATGCAATTCTGAATATGTAGTTATTCAATTCCATAACATACTCTTCTGTACTTCTTGAAGCTCTTCTACTTTGACCGAGTACAGTTCAGAGGCATGACCGTCAACCGCACATTCCCAGCAATAAAAGCTTGGACAAAAAGCCTTGTACGCAAGCGAGTATCGGCTGAGATAAAAATCAGGGGGTTTTGGTAAGGGCAAAGTTATCCCTCGATTTCAGAAACCTACTGCCATTGCATCTACATCATCACCCCGACCTGCACCTCCTCCTGCTGCAATACCAAGACCAGTGTCCAGCCCTGCTGCTACACCAACTATTCCAGCTCCATCTGTGCCTCTGACAAATGTTGACCGAGTAACAAATGTGCTTCAACGGCTTACAGCAGATGTCCTTGAGTTCGGTCAGGTCATGTCTGACATTGGCAAGCAAGGGCCCCGGTTGAAAATCATGAAGAGGGCTTTTTCAGGAATATCAACAATGCTGAGTGCTGCAAGCACAATTCAACCGACTCCTAGCCCAACTGCCTCGCAATTGGATGACATCTTCTTCGGAAGTGAGAGCTTCACATCAGCAGTTGATTCTCTGTAGCAGCTTTTGAAAAAAACAAGAAAGGAAATGGAAATAGAAGTCCCATCATTTGAGCTACTTGGACGCTCTACACCAACCCCCACCACCATTCTCAACAGCAGCCTTTGGACACCTTGGTGATAACATTGTGAGGAGTGCAGGAGTATCAAACCTCAACAGAGAAGGAAGCAACTCCATTACTAATCAGAGTGCCATTCGAAAAGTCCACCACTCCTACTACCCCTGCTGCCCAAACTGCTGCTGAGATTGATGAATTTGATAAGTAGGTTACTGCTTTCTTATGCAGATTTAGACTATAATATGGTTTTCAATTCATCAATAATTATGAATATTAAGTTTGATTAATATGAATATATTCTTATTCAACTAGTGACGTTGATTTCTTTTACAATTATGGATATGTATTTCTCAAATTATGGACATATAGTTTATAGATTATAGAAATGTAGTTATACAATTCTGGAATTATACTTGTGGGTTATGAACTGCCTCTGTTTTTTTCTGGACAACAGGGCTATGGATGAAAGTGAATATGATGTTGAGGATGTTACTGTGAGAAAGAGACCTGTGCGCAAATTCAGGAACATCCCGCTTCATTTGAGGTCACCATATTGGAATAAGAACAAAGGCTCCATCAATAATGCAACTCCCAAAGAAAAGGTTTTTTCAAACTACGCATTTTTGGAAGCCTCAAGTGAGCACCCGGGAGGGTATGTTTCCATCCACCAATTTTACTTAAATTTTATTCATTAATTTATGTTCTTATATTTATTTATTTACTGTATTGTAGAGAGACATTGTTCAAATATGGTGATTACTACTTCACAAGGGATGATTTTGCAACTATGTGCAACGGTGAGCTACTGAGCAGCTTCCTAGATGTCTGGTCCCTACGTTTTACATTGCTGAACATGCCCCGTGCGGTTGGGGAGACAAAGCGGGTCTACTTCTCCACCCTAGTACATGTAAGTGTTCACAAATTATGAATATATAGTTTTTAGATTATGGATATGTAGTTATTCAGTTCTGGATGTGTACCTGTGAACCCCTGGTTTTATAATTTTGTAATTTGGAATTATAGTTATGCAATTATAGAACTATACTTATGCAATTATGGAATTGGTTATATGCAATTATGGAATTATTGATATGAAATTATGGAATTATAGTTATCCAATTATGGAACTATAGTTGTACAATTCTGGAAATGTATATATATATAACTCTGTATGTATAACTTTAACATTTTCAACAAATATTATTTGGATTATGACTACTCATTCCTGCATTTGTATGTGCAGCTTCAAATTGATCCCAATGATCAGTGGATGAAGGATCTCCCAACTCACATAAAAATGAAGAATTTCAATGAGAGATTGAGCTATGAAATAACCAGCTTCGTGAACCTAGACATCAGTGATGCAGATCTGGTAAGTTCTATTACCCATGTCCAATTTGACTTTATCATGTCCAAAAAAATACTAACATTGCTTTAACTTTGAATTGGAATTAGATATTTTTCGCAGTTCATCGCCATGGTCACTACTTCTTGGTCTGCTTCAATGTGAAAGAACATAAAGTACAGGTCATTGACAACAAGGAGTTACCAGCTGGTGTTTCGGAGAAGGACAAATATGGCAACTGCCCACACTTATTGGTAATTTTGATAAAAAAAAACTTGACATTCTTACCATTACCTATCTATTGACATAAAAGCATTATCAACACTAAACTAACTTTTCTGACCAGATTGAAGCATTCAGTGGTTACCTTAAGGCCGAGTGCCACTCCTTGTATGTGAAAATTGCAAAAAGTTGATATAAAGTACCTTAAGTTGGACTGGGCAAACACTGAAAACGTCACTGATTGCGGGATCTATGTACTCCGTCATATGGAGACATTCCGAGGGACTCTACAAGACTGGCAGCCAGGATTCAAGAAAAATATGCGCTTGAATGTAAGACTACCATACATATTATAGTTTCAAAATACATTAAAAAATAAATAAAACTGCGAATGACTAATTACTTAATGTTCTTTGTTTATAGGCAAGCTTCATGTGTGAATTGCGAGCGAAATATGCTGCGAACCTCATAAAGTGGAGAATGAATGAAGTCAGGGGGGAGGTTCTGCAAGCGGCCAAAAGAGTTTCGAAGAAGAATTGAATGAATATTCTTCAACATGTTGACTGAATTCTAAACAATTAGAAAGTTTTTGTGAACTACATTGACAATGTGACTTGTATTTTGTGAATGTAGATGCATGATGTTAATAGCTAAATAACAATTTACATCTGATCTATGCACCTCTTTCTCTTTTCTCTTCTTTTCTTTTCTTTACTTTTTTTTTTTTTTTGTTTTTGTTTTCATGTATCAAATCTATAATTGCATGACTACTATAAATCCAGAATTGCAAAACTATAGTTCCATAATTGCATAACTATAATTCCATAATTTCATAATTATAATTCCATAATTGTATATAAACAATTCCACAATTGCATAACTATAGTTCCATAATTGCGTAACAATAATACCATAATTGCAAAACTATACATCCATACTTGCATAACTATACACCACAATTTCATAACTACAAATTCCATCACAATGGGGACTACACATGCATAAATGCATAACTATATTTTCATAATTGAATGACTATAATTTCATAATTGCATACCTTTCATAATTGCATGACTACAATTCCATAATTGTATAACTATAATTCCATAATTTCATAACTACAGTTCCAAAATTGCAAAACTACATATCCAGAATTACAAAACTAAAACTGTATAATTGCATAAAATCAATGATAACAACTTGTATTTCTCAATCTACACCTACATTGTCATCTAAACCCTTACTAAACTGAACAAAATCTGAACTTGAAGAACTTGGATGTACAAGGTATCCATCCCCAGCAAGCTTGGATATGTTTTCCAACACCAAAGACTGAACAGCACCCTTTGTACTCAATGCAGCTTTATTTGCAGCACTCCTTCTCCCCCTTGCAAGACTGTACTTCTTTTCAATAACACCACTCCTCCTTTTGTTACGCTCACCTTTCAATCTCCGACTTGAAGGATTTTGAACACCACCACTTGAAGATGAAACACCACACTCTTCAATATGCACATGCCCAACCTCGGCTTCAACCTTTTCTTTACATCATCAACAGCCTCGTCACACAGTTTCCTCGCTACGCTGCTATCTTGACTAGACACAACTAATCTTTGAAATTTTCTACTAATATCGAACACTCAAATTGATGGAGGAACACCAACATTATAAACCATAGAATCAATGTTGACATTCCTACCATCAATAACCTTTTTAGTCCATCTTTTAAGTATATATTTGTCGGGAATACTAGAAACACAATGTACGTGAAGAATGCGTATACAATGACAACATAGAATTCCCAACTCAGACATCAACTTGCAACTACAAGAAATGTCCAAGTTAGCTGCGTTAAAACTAACCTCATGCCTTATAATATCTATATCTGGCCGCCACACGTGATACTTCTGTTGACGGCCATCATTCAACACCATCTCTTGATGACACGCACTGCCTTTCATGAATTGTTCCTCAAACAGAAAATATATCTCAATCGTGTATACCTCTCTAGCATGTGAAAGAAGTTTCACATGCTCCATCATCATAGCGGGTACCCCTTGAGCACACCGAAAGTCTTCACCGTTCTCTTTACTTCTCCATTCAGAAATTACGCTTACAAACGATGAATAGAAATCACAAAGACCCGCTGTCTTGGACAACCTTCTAGAAATCGAATGATTTGTAGTTTCACTCCTTTGTGATGATAGAATGCCCCCAGAAAAATAGTCCTTGTTAAATGCTGGACACCACTTCTCCCTACAGTCATATAGCTTTTCTAACCAAGTATTCTTGTGACATTTATAGTCAGTCACCAACCTGAAAATGGTAAGACAAAATCCCAAATGATTATGAAGCAGAATATTAACAAGCAGCATCACCACATCTAACACATACTCAGAATTTCTATTGCTCTATATACATAATTGGAATACTATATGTCCATAATTGATAGACTATATATCCATAATCCATACTACTACATTTCTAGACACCACCAGTAAGTTCAACTGCTATATATCCATAATCGGTATACTATATATCCATAATCGGAATACTATATATCCATAATCCATATACTACATTTCCAGACACCACCACTGCTATATATCCATAATCGAAATACTATATATCCATAATTGATGCACTATACATCCATAATTACAAACGTAATGCAATAAAAACGATTAATTACTAACATACCTTGTCCAATAGAATTGAAATTCAGCTTCGGTCTCTGTGTATTTCAACACGTAGTTAAACATATCCAAGAAATCCTTATTGCTCCTTAACGTCTTGATATGCTTCTTTGAATTCTCACCGATATGCCATATGCAAAGACGATGACGTGATGTTGGAAACACTTTAGATATAGCAGCAGCCATAGCTGCACATTGATCTGTCATAATAGTCTGTGGAGACTTGCCACCCATTGATCTTGAAAACACTTTAAACAACCACACAAACGATTCTATCCTCTCGTTCATCAAAAACCCGCATCCAAACATTACATTCATGCAATGGTGATTCATCCCTACGAAAGGGGCACAAATCATATCGTATTTGTTTGTGCGATATGTCGTATCATGCACTAACAAGTCCCCAAACACCTCGTAATCTCGTCTCATTTGACCATCCCTCCAAAAAAAAATGCACAACCTTGCATCCAAGTCAAGTTCAAAATCAAAGAAAAAATCAGTCTCGGTAGACTGCCTCCTCCTAAAAATTTCAATTAAAGAGTTAGAATCCGTTCCATCCAATCGCTTGACAGTATCCGCAGCCATTGAATTATAAGCATCTCTACTGGTGAAACCAACTAAAGGGGACCCCCCCGATTGGTGTTTTAGGAACCTAATACCATCTGCCAATGCAACACCACTGTCCTTCAAACCTTGTAAATATAAGAGCTGATTATCTCCGACACTCCTATGTGAACGAAGTAGATGACTCTTGTTGAACACACATAACTCGTGATTGTGCACTTTCTCGTGTTTCGTAACTGTCCACAACCCATCATCACCCACGTCAAATTGAACAAACGCTCCACACCCTGTCCTTGTGTCAATTTTGGAATAAGCCTTAACCCCACTGTTAGCCTTGTAACCAGCCTTAGAACAACAAAATTTCTTCATTTGAATTGTGTTCGAAGATCCCTTGTATCGTTGATGACCCTTCCTCACACTAAAACCAAGTCTATATGCATAACTGTTATACACCTCAAAAGCCTCATCAGCATTACTTACTACCAAACCAACCAAATCTTGATCAACTGCAAATATAACACAATAATAACCATTTCCATTAACACATAATTCCTAACCATAATTTGCTAATTAAAAGGTAAACCACTATGAATAAACCTGGAATTGATGAAGATCCATCAACATCTACATCTACTTGATCTGAACTCACTGAACCATCCACAATGCCTTCACTAACTACATTATATAGACATGGTGAACATTAATTCAAACAGTTCATCAAACAGAAAAAACAGAGTGTCTACAGATTCTGTATATATAGTTATATGATTATGGAAATATAGTTATACAATTCTGGATACACAGTCGCAACAAACTGCCAAAACAGAGTACCCCTAATTCTGAATATATAGACATGCAATTCTGGAAATATAGTTATAAAATTATGGAATTATTGTTTTCAAATTCTGAAATTGTTGTTACACAATTATGGAAATTACTTACGTGATTTTGCACAACTATTTGCAGATTCTAGACACAAACATCACTGCTAATCACATAATCATACAAAAAACCAAAAGGAACGATTGCAAAAACAATAACAAGATCACCTTGAATCGAATGCCAATCATCAACTGCGGAATTCGTCTGCTCTGTTCCATCCTCCATCTATCAATCACTTTGTAATTCCCGATTTCGATTTGCGATTGCGATTTGCGAATGCGATTGAGATTGCGATCGCGATTCCGGTGATATCGAATGCCAATACCACAGCGAACAACTGCCAACGATCGAGTTTGAAACTTGGAAACAAACTCAAAAGGAATTTGGAAGTAAACGCCGTTAACGGAATTTTTTTTTTTTTTTTATAAAACCCCGCGTCATTAGGCTAAAACGACGTCGTGTGGATCTGTATGCACCATGCATGGTGCATACAGATCCACAGCATAATTTGCCCACATTTGGTTCTAGTATTATTGTGACATGGCCAATTTTAATCTTCTATCAACAAAACAATTTTAACGCAGTTAAATATAATGACATTTTGGTTTTTAATTACAGATTTTTTGAAAAAAATAAACATAAAAATATAACAGGGTTAACTCACTTTGTATGAAAATAATCAAATGCATTTGTATTTAACCACATTTTAACGATTTTGCTGACTGGAGAAAAAAAAATGATCATGTCACAATAATATTATAACTAAATATGGATATTTTGATTAAAAAAAATTAAAAATAAACTATCACATCTAAATTTAGAACCAAAAATAGAATAACTCCTTGAAATTTTAGGCTAAAAACTAAATTATTATCACTTAGAATTGTTAGATTTCTTCCATTATTACCAGTTTTTTTCTCAAAACTCTTTTCAACGTATTTAACAATTTAATGAAGAGTTTGATGTTGAATGTCGTGCTTGGGCATGTCTTCACTAGCTTTTGATTAACAACATAGAAACTCACTTTTTTATGGTAATGGATAACTAAGTCGTAAAAATGTCACCCTAACCAAGACTAATCAATAATGAACCCATCTAATCAATACATCATTAGAAATATTATGTGTACGTGAATTTCCACAATGTTTAATTTTAAAATATTATGACATTTTTTAATTTTAAATAAGCAATAATTGTACACACACACACACAAAAAAAAAGCAACAATTGTTTTTTTCAAACAAAGCAATAATTGTTAGATATGTATATAGTAAATATTTGAATGTATTAGTATAAACATATTTACCAAAAGTATAAATAATATTTTGGTGTTGTTGAGTTGAAAATATCTATTATTTTATATTTGAAAATTTATTATCTATTGAACAAGAATGTTGATTAATCATTCTGGTAAATTTTAAATTTTGGAATTGGAAGATTACTAACAAATTAAAACAACTGTAGAGTTTATGAGAGAATTTTAACAAATTAAAAATATCATGTTACTCCTTTAGTATAGGAATAAGAATCAAATAGGCCTGGTAGTCGAACGATGTAGTTGTGGCCCCTTAAATGAGAGGTCTTAAATCTGAACCTCAGTGTGAGGTCACCAAATCTAAAAATAATTTTAATTAAAATAAATGTTAAAAAAAAAAACATCGGAGACGATGAAGGGACCTAATTGTATTTTTAAATTTGGTAGCCGACATGTCAGCATATGTTCAGGTAAACAAGTCATTTTGGGTCAAATTGCATGAGTTTGTGTTGTTCAGGGATCCAATTGTATTTTTTTTAGTTTGATGGTCTAATTGCATTTTTTTTTTAGTTTATGGTCTAATTACAGTTTGGTGTGTAGTTGAGTGGCATATTTGACCCTTATTCCTTTGGTAAATTTATCAAAAAGCAATCTGAGAAATTTGACATCTCTTGTACTTCATAAGTTCTGATTTGATCAACCTTATTGCTTAGTAAATGAAATAAAAAACTTGTGATACCTTGTTTTACACACCTGAAGATTGTGGTCAAGTAACTCCTTATTTTTATTAAGGGTCCGTTTGGAAAGCAGGAAAATGACTTCTGGAAAATGAGTCATTTGCCGGAAAACATTTTCCTTTCTAATGTTTGGTTGCATTCTGGAAAACTGTTTTTGTGTGTTTGGTTCATTTTCTGGAAAATGAGTAGAATTGTATAATTAAACATTTTAATTATTTTATTTAGAATATTATAACATGTATAATAATATATAATAATTTTAAATATAATTACAAAAAATAACTAATAATATATCAAAAATATTATGGTGGTGGTAGTGGTGTTATTTGTTATATAATAATAATAATAATAATAATAATAATAATAATAATAATAATAATAATAATAATAATAATAATAATAATAACAATAATAATAATAACTGGGGGTGGTATGACAGTGGTGGTGGTGATGGTGTGGTGGTGGTGGTGGCGGCAACGGTAGTTGCGGTGGTATGGTTGTGGTGGTGGCGGCGGCGGTGGTGGTGGTGTAGTGGTGGTGGTGGCGGTGGTTGCAGTGGTATGGTGGTGGTGGCGGCGGCGGTTGCAGTGGTATGGTGGTGGTGGCGGCGGCGGTGGTATGGTGGTGGTGGTGGTGGCGGTGACGATGGTTGCGATGGTATGGTGGTGGTGGCGGCGACGGCGGTGGTGGTAGTAGTGGTGGTGTGATGGTTGTGATGGTGGCGGCGGCGACGGTGGTATTGATGGTGGTGTGATGGTGGTGGTGTGGTGGCAGTGGTATGGTGGTGGTGGTGGTGGCAGTGGTGGTGGTGGTAGTGAGGTGGTGGTGGTATGGTGTTGATGATGTTGGTGGTGGTGTGATGTTGGTGTAAAAGTTGGAAAATGACTTCCCCCCAAAAAAAAGGGAAGTCATTTTCCTCCAAATCAAACCTATTTTCCAAAGTCAACGGAAAATGATTTCCGTTAACTTGATTTTCTAGGCACATCCAAACAATGGAAACTTGGAAAATGATTTCCAAAACTCATTTTCCAGGTTTCCAAACACACCCTAAGTCCCATATTCATTATCCGAGACATATGTTCCTAACAATAATTATACAAATAGAAGTGATGTTGTATATTTGTATATTGGAATAAGGTTCAAATTGGCCACTGAACGTAACCTGAAAATGCAATTAGGCCACTGAACGAAAAAAAGTGCAATTAGGCCATTAAACACTCAAAAAATGTGCAATTAGGCCACTGAACTCTCCAAACGTATGCAATTTTACCGGATAGCAAGTTACCATCAATTTTAGCAGGTTACCTGCTTACGTGGCAGCTTAGTTGGCATTTTTAATAATTTTTAAATAATTTTTAATAATTAATTTTAATAATAAATTTTATAAAAAAATTGGAAAAAATTAAATAAAAAATAAAATAAAGTCGTTTTTATTTTTTTAAATTTTTTTTAATAAAAAATTATTATTAAAATTTATTAAAAATTAATTAAAATTTATTAAAAATGCCAACTCAACTGCCACGTAAGCAGATAACCTGCTAAAATTGAGGGTAACCTGCTATCAGGTGAAATTGCACATTTTTAGACTGTTCAGTGGCCTAATTGCACTTTTTTTTTGTTCAGTGGCCTAATTGCACTTTCAGGTTACGTTCAGTGACCAATTTGAACCTTATTCCTTGTATATTTTATAACCTAGTATACCTTAATTTAGTTATATTGATTTTTTTTTTTACTTTATTCTTCCTTGAAAACTTGAAGGCTTCCCCTTCTCAATCGCTAATGAAAAAGTTTCTCAACATCGTCAAGAGATTCATATTGTGCAGCAGGCCCGATGTACCCTTTATTTATTTATTTATTTATTTATTTTTCATTTGGTCTATATATATTAGATAGATGTTTAAATACTTAATTGGATAATAAATGATTGATTTTATGTGTAAATTGGAAAGACTATGGGCAATTTCCTTACTTTGTTATTAATCGATAGACAAATATAGAGAAACATTACAAACCATGAGGAAGTAAAAGTTTTATATTAAAATATACAGAGTATGTGAGAGTTGAAATAATTTTTAATGAAAAAATAATACTCCGTATTTTTTTATATTAGTTTATTAAAAATTATTACATTTTTGTTAAATTATATTACACATTTTTCTCATAGGGATGGTTTTATACAGGGTCAACCTATTATATGTAGTTGTGTAAGATCGTTTCACAGATCTTTATACAAAAGAGCATATTTGCCTCATAAAAACTTTACAATTACCAGTACGGTCCACCCCTCCTTTGCTTCAATAAAGATGAAGATGCTAACAAGGCATTATCTGGGTGGATGCAAACTTCCTTCAGGCACTATACCTCACTTCTTAACAGGACACCATCTATATTTGAACAAGTAGCATACGTTTCAAATCCAATTCTGGAATACAAGTGAAAATTAAAATTTTCTTTTTAATACATACAATATGTGTATGTACCTCTGATCCAGGTACAAACGCCAATTGCCTATAATTTTAAAAAGAAAAAAGTAATAATAATACATAGTAGGGTATGTGGGAATTGGGATAATTGCTTCTCTAATGAGAATGGATAAGATATATGTATATATATACACACACTTTATTAGGTATATCATTTATTGGTTACAAAGTTTTCAGAACTACTTGAATCCTACATAAACCCGTAACATGTATTATTTTATTTATACGAACCCATTTGTTAAATATTTAGACATATAATATTAAAACTATCCGATATTATTTAATTCTTTATCATTCTTAACTTCAATAACGTTCGCCCACTCTTAGATAAATGGAAGCACATAACTGTCTAAATGATTTTCAATAGCACTTTTCCTGACCATTTCACCACTTCTTGAGGCTAATCGATCAATCCTACAAAATGTCAAATGATGCTTCGGGCAACACCCCTTCTAAATTTGACATTTTGAATTAAAAATGTTAGCTCAATTATTGGATCAAAACAAATTATTAAACTCGTTAAATCTATTAATTTTTGGTCAAAATGCTATTTATCAAACCTGTTCATGGTACTCCATTATATGAAAGTGGTAGCTTTTATAGAGTGTTACTTATCAAACCAGCTCATGGTACTTCATATATGAAAATGTTACTCCATTCGTCTCATTTTATGTGTCTGGTTTGTTTAATGAGACGTGACTCAAGTTATTTTTAATTCAATTTTTAATAATATTAAGTTTTGTATTAGTATATAAAATTTATATATTTAGAAACTATATTAAAAGTACTATTAAATACAAAAAAAAAAAAGTTAAATTTAAAACATAATTTTAAAATACGAACGAAATTAAGTAAAGAAAAAATGATTGGCCCAAGACCTTGTGGTCTAAAGGCACGTTAGACTCCCATATGGGAGATTGTGAGTTCGAACCTCAATGGATGTGTTATTGGCTCTTTGTGTTTTAGTATGTTGAGAAAGAAAAATTGCACTTTCTAAGTTATACGATAATGCATGGTAGAATTCCTCCTTATAATTATCTGTCATGCTTACTTTTCGTTTTTATAAGTGCAATGCTATAGACGAAAAATGAGTACGACTAACACTTAAAGACAAATTCTACAATTAACTTATAACTTAGGGATGAAACGTGTGATTTTTCCTTGATTTAAATTGGTCAAAATTATTGTAATTTTAGCAATTGTAAAAGATAGGAGAAAATTGAAAGGACAAGAATAATACACGAATCGAATTGGTGTTTCAGCCACATAATAATAATAATGCATTAACAAATTTCTTTGCAGACTTTACAAAAGTAAATAAACCCAATACAAAAATTTGAGCAATGAAAAGAATGTGTAGTGTAAAGTGGCTTGTATCTTAATGGTAAATAAAGTCAATAGTCCTAAAAAAAATTGTGTGGTTTATACTACAATTTAATCAATCAATAAAATTTGAGCTAAGAAAGAGGCAGCTATACAGAGCCACGTAACAATGGTTGATTGGCTGTTGTTTGATTGATGATTTCCATGAGGAACCACCGGTAACGGACGCACTCCAGATCCGACGGTTCTGCCATTACCGCCGCCAACGCCACCATCTCTAACGTCACCATTAGTTACGCCTCCGCCTCTCCTCCCACCACTACTACCGCCCTTAAATCCCCCGCCGCCTCCTCTCCCGCCGCCGCCGCCGCCGCCTTTGGCCCATCCTTCGCTTACAAGGAGGCATATGGTGCAGAACACAAGAACGAGCTTCACAGCTTGCTGCATTTTTCTCCGTCAAATTTCTGATTTTTGCTTCTAATAAGGTCTTATGCTTTGGGCGAGATTATAATTTAGAGCGTATTTATATTAGGAGCCTGTTCCAAATCCGACGTTCAGGCACGAAGTTTCTATCACGCGTTCTGGGACTTTCGTATCAGTCAATGATGAAAATGTTATATTAAATATATATCACATGCATATTATATGTGATACAGGACCGACTAACCTCCTTCTTGAGACGATTGAGCGATTCGGATGGCTCATAACACGAGTATTTTGTATCATTTTACTCACCTCTCTCTAGATAGTGTATGAAGTATGTGATGTGAGCAGTGTGAGGGACGATTGAGTGATTCGAACGGCTGATAACACGAGTATTTTGTCTCTCACTTTACTGAGCTCTCTCTAGATGGTGTATGAGGTATGTAATGTGAGCAGTGAGAGGACTAGTGATCTTATATAAGAGCATCCACATCAGTGGATATTATGGAGATAATGTCAGATGAATTATCTCGGGTGGGGATAATAACAAGTGTGGGGTGGAGTTATTGGTGGAGATATTTCTCCTGCAAATTCAAGGAGAATGCAGAAAAAGAAGAAAAAGAAAGAGAAGAAAAAAGAGGCTGCTGTCGCCCACACGGGCGCGTCTGACCCTTTTCTTTTTTTTTTTTTAATTTTTTTTTTTTGTTTTTTAATTTTTGATTTTGATTTTTTTGTTTTTTTTTCCTCCCTTCCCACATTCTCTCTCCTAATCAATCTTACATTATCCCCCAATTCTCCCCAACCATTGTGGATGCTCTAACCACGGGTATATGAGGTATGTAATGTGAGGAGTGAGAGGACCAGTGACCTTATATAATCACTGGCCATCATTGTGGTTGTATGTCTTTAGGTCTCCTAAACTCTAACTAGACTCCTAATCAGGGACGGAGCCAGAAATTCGATTGAGGGGGGCGAAGAAGTAGTACGGATTCAGGAATTTTTTTCCAGTAAAAGCGAAACATTAAAACAAAAGAGATAATTTAAAAAAAAAAAAAAATTACCTAAGATTTTTTTTTTTTATATAATCATTACTTAAAAAATATAGTTGTAAATATTGTTGGATATGTGCGAAAAATGAAACACATCAAAACTTTATAAAAATATTCATAACATAATATGAAACATAATTAATTTGATAAAATAATTTAAATAGAAAACACATTACACATATTAAAAAAGTGGCCATAGGGGAAGGACTCAAAACTATGTTAATGCAAGGATTTGAACCTAAGACCTTTCCCATTAATAAACACATGCCTTACCAACTACTCTAACACCATAATTGTTAACATTTACTGATTTTTTTATACTAATACTAACACCTATACTATATATACATATATACATACAAATATTATATATGAGGTGGGGGTGGGGTGAGGGGGGGCAGCTGCCCCCCCCCCCCCCTCCCTCTGCCTCCGTCCCTGCTCCTAATCATAATAGTAGTCTAGCTATTAGGTTATTAGTGTTGCATCACATATCAAATATTTAATATTATCATAACTTATCCTAATGTTATAATAATAGTAATAGATAAACGTTAAATTCTCCCACTTGGTGCAAACACCACCACTCAATAACAGAAAAACACCAACCATAATGATATGTTCTCATTAGCGCGAGTAGTATCCATTATGATCAAATGCAAACTGTCATTGAGCACTTAATTAGGAAACAAAACCCAATGAAATAAACCCTATGTTTATTCCAAGTCCTTGAAGTACATTTTCTCATCAATATATAAAGCAAATGAAGGTGTACACACTTAATTGAGAAAATTTCAGAATGGCAAAGAATTTTATTGAAACTGAATGTATATATACAAATTACAAATTGGGCGAAAGTCCCATTTAATTTTCTGAATCAGATCCTTGAATTTATATGGAGGCATACCTTTAGTCAAGGGATATGCTAACATCAACTCAATACTAATGTGTTCAATGAATACAACTTTATTTTTGACACGATCCCTAATTGCTAAGA
This sequence comes from Ipomoea nil, assembly GCF_001879475.1. Lineage (NCBI taxonomy): Eukaryota > Viridiplantae > Streptophyta > Magnoliopsida > Solanales > Convolvulaceae > Ipomoea > Ipomoea nil. The sequence continues at coordinate 15,762 of NW_017616857.1, forward strand.
ACTTGATGTCGATGTTCTTAGTTCGACTCCCACTTTTGTCGTTCTTAGCTAGGAAGACTGCAGCTGAGTTGTCACAGTAGACTTTCAATGGCTTAGATATAGAATCCATAATTCTAAGCCCAGAGATAAAATTCTTTAGCCAAACACCATGTGAAGTAGCCTCGAAACAGGAAACAAACTCGGCTTCCATGGTAGAAGTAGCTATTAAGGACTGTTTAATACTTCTCCATGAGATAGCCCCACCGGCCATAATGATTACGTACCCTGAAGTTGATTTTCAAGAATCAACACAGCCAGCGAAATCCACGTCTGAATAACCGACAAGATCTAAATTGTCCGCATGCCTAAACCCAAGCTTGTAACCTTCGGTTCCTTTAAGATACCTTAAAACCTTCTTTACAGCTCTCTAATGGTCTAACCCCGGATTGTGCTGGTAACGCCCTAGCATTCCAACCGCAAAAGCAATATCCAGCCTCGTACAGACTTGAATATATCCAAGACATCCAACTGCTGCAGCATAAAGGATGTTCTCTATGGATTCTTTCTCCAAATCATTTTTCGGACATTGGTCCAAACTGAATTTATCCCCCTTAGATATGGGAGCAGCGTTTCGTGAACAATTTTGCATATGAAATCTCTCTAAAACTTTGTTTATATAGGTTTCTTGAGATAAACTCAGTATACACCGGGACCTATCTCTATGAATTTTAATGCCAATAACATAAGAGGCATCACCCATATCCTTCATATCAAAGTTCTTAGAAAGAAATTGTTTCACATCACGAAGCATCCCCTTATCATTGGTGGCAAGTAAGATGCCATCCACATATAAAACAAGAAAGCAAATTTTACTCCCACTCACCTTCTTGTATATACAGTTATCTGAGGGATTTTCAGCAAAACCAAATGACGAAATTACCACATCGAACTTGATATACCATTGACGGCAGGCTTGTTTTAAACCTATATAGATTTCTTAAGCTTACAGACTAAATGCTCACCACCCCTAGAAGAGAAACTCTATTATGCATTTTTCTCTGTGAATTTTCTGATTTATGTTTCTAAGGTGTTATGCTTTGGGCGAGAGAGAGTTATAATTTATATTAGGAGTCTGTTCCAAATCCGACGTTCAGGCGCTCAGGCACGAAAATAATGATGAAAAAGACCCGTGTGATTGACTTTAGTATTATCTTTGAACTTTTTATCGAATAAGGAGAATTTGAGTACGATGTTATATGAGTTATATATATTTATATATATTTCATTTATGCTATAAAATATTATATAAAAAATTTAAAATTTTGATTATATATGTAACTCTATTAAGGATTGGAAGAGTGACTGTAAAAAGAAAAATTGAAAGCTTGACCAAATCACGGACCTTAAAAAAGAAAATCACTCACCTTAAGAAGGAAAATCACTCACCTTAAGAAGGAAAATTACGTCTTAAGTTTGACCTAGATGCAAAAATTACCAAATTGTCAACACATTTTTTTTTTTTATAGTTTTGTAAATCTTGGACGTTGATTTTAGCAAGATCAATAGCGCAAATTTAACCCCGCAAACGCACCTGACACACTCAACCGCACGGGAACCGATATATATATATATATATATATATATATATATATATATATATATATATATATATATATATATATATATATATATACTAGTTTTTTTACGCACTTTGTGCGAATGAGATAATGCCCAATAATTATTTTTAAATAAGTATTCCAAAGTATATCAATGCAATATTTATATAGGAGATTTTCATGCATATGTAAATAAATGTTGAATTTGTTTATTTAAATCGGTAATTTAAGGTTTATAAATGCAAGATGATATATGAGAGATTGATTATAATTATCACTAAAATAAATGTTTGTAACTTTGTAATAACGCTAGTCTAAATACTTAGTTTTAAAGCGATAGTCTAAATAAATACTACTTTTGGTTTAAATTTCTCTAATTCTTCTTAATTCTTTTTTGGGTAGCATTGTTATTGTTTTCATCTTTAGTACATGTCCTATTTGTTTCTTTTTTTTTTTTTTGTTTTTTTTATTGGTAGTGTTTCATGTGCAATTAGGTTACTGGTAGCAGCATAGAGGGATTCATCATGCAATGAGATTATGGTGTAGGAAGTTTTAAATTTACCTTGCTGTGTATATGACTGAGATTTTAGTTGTAATATGAACTCTTTAGCGTACAAACACATATTGATATTTAGTAGTGGTAGTTTTTTTCCTACATGTTTCATGTGTTGTGAGATGTGTGTCGCATGTTATCATGTGAAAGTATTGTACGAAATATTAATATTTATTATATTTGTATAAAATACTTGGTATATATATATATATATATATATATATATATATATATATATATATATATATATATATATATATATATATATAAAACATGTTTTGTATTATAACTTTGATATTTAATTACAAGATAATGTAAAAAAGAAGATAATGAACAATGTAGTGAATATAATAAATTAATAAATTTGAAGGTAAGGAATCTTTGAATTGTAGAAAATAAAGATAATATAACTAATGAAATTATATTTCTTTTAAATTTTTTTATAATGAATACTTTTTTTTTTTAAATAAAGCATTATAGATATCTAATTCTAAATTAATTAAATGCATATGTATTATTTTTTGTTGTAGCTACTAATTTATTTAATTAATAAGAGTAATAAAGTGTCGTACATACTTTTCTTCAACAATAATGAAATCAATGATTTTTTTTTTTTTAATTTCCATTCCTTGTTGAGACAAATTATTTTGTGAGTTTGTCCATAACAATTGCTACAATTGCTGTTAATAGAGGATGATAATAAATAATTTAAAATATATGGTTACAATAGATATTAATATAATGATATAGTAAAAATTAACTTACAAATTTTTTTAGAAGTTTTCATGCATTGATAAAATTTGGATGTGTAAACTTGTTCAATTGGAGCTAGTAGGATGTTAAAATTGTCAATTATTTGAAAAATGATCCTACCGTTTTAGAGTCCATGTGTAATTGTATTTATGATCAACAACTTTGTAGTTAGGCCACGCAGGTCTGACAATGATGTAAGAACATTGTCCGATAAAAAAATAATAGTATAATATTAGTAAAGTAATGTACAATTGTACCATTATAAAAAAAATACAAAAAAATATTAATACCATAATGGCCTAAATCATTCCAATAATGCAAAAGCATAATTGAAATATTAAGGTTCGAACCTAAGACCTTATATAAATTAAGAGTATGTTAAGAATAATAAATAGTTAACGGAATATTCCGTTACTAAAGTTTAAACTAACGGAATTTAGGGTTATTTAAGGGAAGAAAATAATATAATAGAGGGTAAATAAGGAAAATCATTAAAAGATACTAAAATCAAAATAATATGAACCATTCATTTTAAGAAACAATTAGTACCGACATTTTTTTTGTTCCAGTTAAGGGCCTAACATTATTCGCTCTTATTAGATTTGTAGATATATATAGTTAATTTCACTTTTGGTCCTATGACTATTGGGGTGTTGTCAATTTGAGTCCACAACTTTCAAAACTAACAATTTAGTACCGTAACTATTTAATTTTTATCAATTTTAGTCAATTCGATCAAATTATCGGTCAATTATTGTCGGAATCTTTTAATTCAGTGTTAAAATGGAAGTTAATTTGTGAACTATTGTTTGAATTAATACAGAGGCAGGTGGGATGTGGATAAAAATTAGCGACAATTGGTCGTCAATTTGGCCAGAGTGACTAAAATTGATAAAAACTGAATAGTTAAGGTACTAAATTGTGAGTTTTGAAAGTTGTGGACTGAAATTGACAACACTTTAATAATCATAGGACCAAAAGTGAAATTAACTATATATATATATATATATATATATATATATATATATATATATATATATATATATATATATATATATACATATATATATATATATATATATATATATATATATATATATATATATATATGTATGTGAGTATTGATTATATATGCAATTCTTTTATGTTATTATTTTATTTCTTTCGAATTGTTTATTATATTTTTGTTATAAAGTATTATATTTATGCTATAAAGTATTATTATATACAAGACTTAAAATTTTGATTATATATGCAACTTTGTTATGTTAATACTTTATTTCTTTCAAATTGTGTATTACAATTTTGTTATAAAGTACAATATATATGCTATACAGTATTATACATAAGGCTTAAAGTATTGATAATATCTCCAGATTGGACAACTATGGACATTGGGTTGAACGAAATGGTTTACCGTCCTTGATATCCAAATATTATAAAGAGGTTTTCACAAGCGTGGCGGAGTAGCAAACATGGATAGTCTGGTGGGTTGGACCCCATCTATTTAAGAGAATTGTAATGCCCTTCTTTTGGCAGACTATTCCCCGGAGGAGGTCAAATAAGTTGTGTTTTCGATGGCACCGGATCAGTCACTTAACCTTGACGGTTTCAACCTGCTTTCTTCAACACTTTTGGCTAGAAATTGGCAAGGACATTAGTGACTTTGTGCTTCATTGCATCATGTCACGAAACTTCCCTCCATGTATGAATGACACTAATATTTTCTTAATCCCCAAAGTTGACCCCCCCCCCCCCACCCCCTCGGTTAAGTGATTTACGCCCCATCGCCTTATGCAACATCAACTACAAAATAGTTGGAAAACTGGTTGCCAATAGGTTGAAGAAGGTTTTGGATGTAGTAATCAGTGATACCCATCCAGAGTGTTTTTATACTAGGCAAGCTAACCACCGATAATGTTTTAATAGCCTTTGAGGTGGTCTATTACTTAAACCGTAAAAGGGAGGGTTCCACCGGCTGGTGTGCCATAAAACTAGACATGACAAAGGCCTATGATAAAATGGAATGGAATTTTCTTTATGACATCATGATCCTAATGGCATGGGCTTTGATATGTACTTTATTTATCTTATTATGTTGCGTGTCACTAGTCTCTTGCAAGGTCCTGGTTAACGGAGAGCTTACTGAGCCTATTATCTCAACCCGTGGTTTGAGGCAAGGCGATCCACTCCGCCCTTATCTCTTTATTTTTTGTGTTAAGGGTCTCTATTTGCGGTATTTGCGGACCACTGGGTAAGGACATTCAGCTTTGAAATGTCCTGGCTTTCGGCACTTGTAGCACAACATCTGTATTTCCTCATATTCTCGCTTCTTGAAGCCATTCGATCTTTCAAAATACCTTCGATTTGAAAAGCTCGGTGATGCTTGTGAGTCTTTGAAGTTATTCTTCTTTATGAACCTTTTGAATTTTCTTACAAACAAGGCAAATTGTTCGACAGTTAAAAAATCAGAAGGGTCAAGAAGCGGAGCGAAGGCGGAGAAAGGTAATTCTGAGAAGGATTAAGGCTAGACAAATTTGGCCCACGAAGCTCGGAGAAATTCTAGTCCATGGCGGGGCGGGTTGACTTACATTCACACTTCTAAAGTTAATCTTCTATTTTCTCTTCCTATCTATAGGCCTTATAGTCTTCATAATCACTTCTCACCATTATGAATGATAATGGATAAGATAGCTGTATACATCATATACACACACTTTACTGGGTATCATTTATTGGTTACCAAGTTTTTACAACTACTTGAATTATATATATATATATATATATATATATATATATATATATATATATATATATATATATATATATATATATATATAGGGGAGATCAAGTGCATCCATGTTGTAAGGTTTGGTCATATAGTCAATTACAGGCCATTAAATTAGATAGATCCAATGAATCACATTAATCAAGATTCTCCCAGTATTTTCGTGCACGTTCTCCTATCTAGCGAACTGCAAGGGTAAACTCGTCATAAGCCACCAGAATAGGGAAAACCACATTGTTGTGTGTTTTATTTGGGTAATTGGTGCATTATTAGCCTTACTCTGGTGTATTTGTAGATTTCCATTGGTACCAAGTTCAGGTGCGGCAACGCCTTCTCGTGTGGTCAGTGCAACCGCACCAATTGTTATACAAATATACACCATCCATGTTATGAAATGCACAGTAAAAAAATACACAAATTAGGTACGCATCACAAAAAACGCGCCATTAGATATGAATAAATACACCATACAGTATTCAAGAATACACCATTAGTGTGTTTCACTGTGGTGTGTTTTATTACACTATTAGTGCATGTTGTCAACATTGTTGGTGTATTTCTGGAACCCGACCGCTGTAAATGGCCACTATAATTACCATAACACCCCCTACTTATCAAAACGCGCTTAAAACCTCAAAACCTCAGTAATTAGCTATTGCTGTTAGATTACCCTAATTCAACGATCTAGATAAATACGACCACACCGCCACACCTAATGACATGACCACATATGAGCTCTTTTATATATATATATATATATATATATATATATATATATATATATATATATAATTTATATATTTAGAAACTATATTAAAAGTACTATTAAACACAAAAAAAAAAGTTAAATATAAAATTAATTAAAAAAATATGAAAGAAATTAAACAAAGAAATAATAATTGATTTGATTAATGAATACAGTAAACATAATACGTAAAATGACACACATGAGTAACTTTTATTGTTAGCAAAGTGCTTTTTTGTTTTCAATTAAAATTGTCAGAAAAGGTAGTAGGGGGTGAAGGAAAATAAGAAATGGACAAATTGATTTAAGGTAAAATTGTACTTTTTGTCCCTAAGTTATACGATAATGGTAGAATTCGTCCATGATCGTTTGTCAGGCTTACTTTTCGTCCTTAAGTTATGGCGTTGCACTTTTCGTCCCTTTACTAACAAAACATTAGGAATAAAATTTGCAACTCTAGTATAACTTAGAGACAAAAAGTGAGCACGAAAAGTTAAGGAAAAAAAGTGCAATGGTAACTTAGCAGCGAAAATTAAGCACGACTAACACTTAAAAGACAAATTCTATAATTATCTTATAATTTACGGACGAAAAGTGTAATTTTTTCATTGATTTAAATTGGTCAAAATTATTGTAATTTTAGCGATTGAAAAAAAAAGGACAAAATTGAAAGGACAAGAATAATACAAAAATCGAATTGGTGTTTCAGCCACATATAATAATAATAATGCATTTACAAAAGTAAGTCAAGTAAACCCAATACAAAATATTGAGCAATGAAAAGAATGTGTGGTGTAAAATACTTTGTATCTTAATGGTATCTTCTTAAATACTATATTGTAATAAAATCAGTTGAAAAAAAAAAATTGTGTGGTTTATACTACAATTTAATCAATAAAATTTGAGCAAAGAAAGAGGCAGGTATACAGTGCCACGTAACAATGGTTGATTGGCTATTGTTTGATTGATGATTTCCATGAGGATACACCGGTAACGGACGCACTCCAGATCCAACGGTTCCGCCATTACCGCCGCCAACACCACCACCTCTAACGTCTCCATCAGGTACGCCTCCGCCGCTCCTCCTACCACTACTACCGCCCTTAAATCCCCCGCCGCCGCCTCCTCTCCCGCCGCCGCCGCCAGCGCCTTTGGCCCATCCTTCGTTTACGAGGAGGCATATGGTGCAGAACACAAGAACGAGCTTCACAGCTTGCTGCATTTTTCTCTGTGAATTTTCTGATTTATGTTTCTAAGGTCTTATGCTTTGGGCGAGAGTTATATTATATTTATATTAGGAGTCTGTTCCAAATCCGACGCTCAGGCGCTCAGGCAGGACAATAATGATGAAAAAGATCCGTGTGATTGTATCGTGTGATTGACTTTAGTATTATCTTTGAACTTTTTATTCTAATTTAGATGAGAAATTTTCCTGCAGGTCTCAGATCAATTGTGAGACAAATCGAATAAGGAGAATTTGAGTATGATGTTATATGAGTTATATATATTTATATATTACATTTATGCTATAAAATCTTATATAAAAGATTTAAAATTTTGATTATATATGTAACTCTATTATGTGTTATTACTTTATTTTTTTCAAATTGTGTATTAGAGTTTTGCTATAAAATATTATATATAAGACGTAAACTATTGAAAATATCTCCAGATTGGACAACGATGGACAATGGGTTGAACGGAATGGTTTATTGTCCTTGATATCCAGCTATTATAAAGAGATTTTCACAAATGGCGGAGTAGCAAACATGGATGGTCTGGTGGATTGGACCCCTTGATGGTCGGAGTAGCTATTGTAATGCCCTTCTTTCGGCAGACTATTTTCAGAGGAGGTTAAATAACTTGTATTTTCGATGGCTCTGGATAAGTCACCTGGTTCTGATGGTTTCAACCCGGCTTTCTATCAATACTTTTGGCTAGAAATTGACAAGGACAATAGTGATTTTGTGCTTCATTGCATTCGGTTGGAGCTTCCCTCCAAGTATGAGTGACACTACTATTTTCTTAATCCCCAAAGTTGACCCCCCACTCGCGCAAGTGATCTACGCCCCATCGCCTTATGCAACATCATCTACAAAATAGTTGCAAAATTGGTTGCGAATAGGTTGAAGAAGGTTCTGGATGGAAAAGTTACACTTTCGTCCTTAAGTTATACGATAATGGTAGAAATCGTCCTTAATTGTCTATCATGTTTACTTTTCTTTCTTAAGTTATCACTAAGATTGCACTTTTTGTCTATTTACTAATAGATCATTAGGGATGGAATTTGCAACTTTAGTATAGTTTAGAGACAAAAAATTAATCAAATGAACAAAGTGCAACGCATATAATAGCTTATGGGCAAAAATTGAACACAACTAACATTTATAGACAAATTCTACAATTACCCTATAACTAAGAGATAAAATGTGCGATTTTTTCTTGATTTAAATTGATCAAATTTATTGTAATTTTAGCGATTGAAAAAGACTGGACAAAATTGAAATGCCAAGAATAATACAAGAATCGAATTGGTGTTTCAGTCTAATCAGGGGCGGACCGACAGTGGGGACAGCTGCCCCCCTCCCCCCACCCCCTATATATAGCATTTGTATATATATGTATGTATATATAGTACATATATTAGTATTAGTATAAGAAAACATATAATTGTAAACAAAGGATGGGTTAGACGTACTAGATGGAAGGATATGCGCTTGATTCTTGGGATTGGCGGGGGGAATCCCTTGTCTAACACAGTTATTTGCCCCTTAGTTCAATATTGTTAAATTTTGTTGGCTTTGCTTCAACACATCAGTTAAATACCCCTTTAAATTTTGGCTTTTTAAATATTAATAGTGAGATTCTCACACACACATACATATTTATTTATTTTTTGCTATATCCAACACATTTAAATTTTAGCTTTTTAAGTATTAATAGTGAGATTTTCATATACACCTACATATTTATTTATTTATTTATTTTTTGCTATATCGAACAATATTTATGGTTATACTCATTAAGTGTTTTAATTTTTTTTTCAAACTCTCTCTTTTGTTTTAATATTTCGCCCTCACTGGACAAAATTTCTGGGTCCGCCACTTGAGTCTAATAATAATAATAATAATAATAATAATAATAATAATAATAATAATAATAATAATAATAATAATAATAATAATAATAATAATCTATATATTCTATATATATATATAAAAGTAAAATCCTCCTAACAAATTTTCCCCCCAAAACTTTTGTAGTAGAACTTATTTGGTAAGTAAATGTCAAATGGAAATTAAATAAAATCTATTAATTGGTAATATTATATAATTGGTAATATTATGTACGGTATTATATTCTATAATATTGATAATATTATTGTTCAAGTATAATAAAAATATTATTGTTCAAGTATAAAATAAAATTAAAATAATAACAATAACAATAACAATAATAATAATAATAATAATATTTAACAACAACAACAACAATAACAACAACAACAACAACAACAACAACAATAATAATAATAATAATAATAATAATAATAATATTTAATATATTTGCAAAATAATAAGATCCTCCTAACTAATTTTCCTCCTCATCACTTATATGTATAGCGTTCTTTTTATGAAAATAATTGAATATAAAATGTATTACAATCAAAACTAATACAGAGTATTAACTTTGTGAGTACGGCCCTAAATAACTTCCTCCTTATCTTCCATAACTAATTTTCCTCCTAAATAATAATAATAATATTTAATTATTAGTCAAATAATTAATAAACTTTATTTGGTAATCAAATAGTTAAAGAAAATTGATTAGAATATATAAATATATGATTTGGTAATAATATTGCATATTTATGGTATTGTTGCATATGTGAATACTATGCAATACCATAATTATGAAATACCATAATTAAGAAAAAGTAAGTATATATATATATATATATATATATATATATATATATATATATATATATAGAATCAGTATCCGTTTATTATTTTTCTATTATATATTTAATTAATTTTAATTTTAATTTTAATTATAAAAATATTTACAGAATATTAATTTCATATATGGTTAATTTTTTGTGGCTATAAAATGATAGGATTTGCATCTCCCTGTACTACTCAATCAGAGATTCAAGAATCAAATTCTCTCTCTAAGGTTTTTTCAAGAATGGTGGATTGCCGTCGTCGTCCCGACCCCTGCACAAGAGAGTGTACCGATCCTGGTCGACATTAACATTTCCTTTCGTATGTATTCTCTGTCGATTTTCTTTTCAATTTTTGAGTTTTCCACCTGTATGTGTATGTTTATCAACACGTTTTTTGTGTGCAGGCATTTCAAAAATGAATAGAAATTGTGTCATAACGTTGGGCAAAGCTTTATGTATCCAACTTGGGGATGAAGTTTCGAACAACAATATTTTTGTAAATTCTCTCCAGTGTATTTTTTTAATTCTTATTTCAAATGTATTCATACACATAGATAATCTGGTTGTGTGCATGCAGGAACTGTTTTCATATATTCGTTCTTTGAATTCGTCCACACTCCACATAGATAATTTGTTTTTTGTTTTTTTTTTTTGGATTTTTCGATATTTAAATAAGAAAAGTGGTTTGTAATAAAAAAAATATTGACATATTCTTTTTTTTTTTTTTTTTTTTTTTTTTTTTTTTGTGGAGAAGATACAGATCTAGAAAGATTGATCGGGAAGCAATAGAGTTCGTTGCTCATCAAGTGGATAAAGTTTGAGGAGGGACGAATTCTGTGTATATGTAAAGAGATATAGAGGGAAGCATGATAAGAATACAGTAAAACCAAAATGAAATTCAAATCATTTTTTAGTTGTCAATATATCAAAGTGTTAAACTTTGTTTCGATTCAATCTCTTTGTCTTTAAAGTGTGCATTTTCTGTACTAAGAGAGTAGTTTGTCTCTCCCTTCAAGAGATTTTTCTTGCCATTTAAACTTTTTCTTGAGGACAAAAAAATTATGAAGTATTATAGCTTAGTTTGAATAGAGTATTATTTTGATTTTATTCTTTAGCTGACTTCATTGGATTTAATTTACTTTTTTAATGTGAAATAATGTTATTGACTTAACATGTTTGCTTCGATATGCTAAGTCATTTAAAATATAATAAAATTTATAATTGTAATACTTTCGTAATAATATTGAATAAATAATTAAATATTAACCATATGTTTAGATTTAATAATATATTATATTAAAAGATATTATATATTAATCTAATATAGTGATGATTAATACGGGTAAACCATATATAAACATAATCTAATATAGAAAAATATTTATTATTAACCATATATAACTTAGAGAATAAATAAACTTATTGAAATTTAATTATTTATAACTTCAACTTTAATCTAAATATATGGCTTTAAATATATAGTTTTAATATTCACTAGAACTATGTGGTCTAATGGTACCTGGGTTGGACTTTCATTTGGAAGGTTATGAGTTCGAGCCTTAGTGGAGGCGTTATTGGTTCGTTGTGGTTCAGTAGGTTGAGAAAGTATATGAACAGATACTAAATTGGGCCAGTAACTTTCAAAAAAAAAATATATTTTAATATCCGAAATTAATAAGATATTTTTTAATGTGGATCTACATATGTTTAATAATTTTGATTTAATAATATTATACCTTAATTATAAAAATTCTACTTAACAACTTTAGTATTACATGGCAAACAATAATTACCATAAATAATATTTAATAATTATCAATTTATATTAGGCAATAAAATTAATAGTTAATTATTAAGTCAATTATAAAATCTTTTGTACTGTGAACAAATTATTTTTTATTATTTTGATTTAATTTAATAACATTATATCTTATTTATAAAATTAAAAGTAATACTTTTAGTACTATAAATGTGACTAATAATTAACTTAATTATTAAGGCAGTTAATATGTATTTAACTTTAAAAAATATTTAAATATATGAATTATAGTAGCATGGAATCAATTAGTGGGACAATTATATATATATATATATATATATATATATATATATATATATATATATATATATATATATATAAAAGCAGAATCCTCATATTTAATTTTTTCTGTCCAAACTTTTGTAGTCAATAAATTAAATATTTTATTGGTCAAATGTAAAATGGAAGTTAACTAAAATCTATTAAATGGTAATATTATGTATAGTATTATTTTCTATGATATAATTGGCAATATTATTGTTCAAGTATAATAAAAATCCTAATTTTAATTCATAATAGGGAAAATGACACTTTTTGCCCCTGAGTCATATACTTATAGCACTTTTTTCCCCTGAATTATTTAAGTGGCTCTTTTTCCCCCCTGAAATGTTAAATGTACATATTTACCCTTAAAATAAATATTTAAAACAAATATTTCATTTATTTTTCTTCTCCAACAAATTATTACTATAATTTGGTTCAAACCAAACAGATACTATAGCACCAAACCAAAATATTTCAATTACAATTTATAATCAAAATGCGATATTTAGAGTTTATTAAAATAGCGAACTAGAATGGTCGATTCATGTTCCGAACTGAAAAAATAAAATACATTTATTGTTGAATTTAGACTATTTTAAAATAAAAAATAAAATTTTAAAATAAAGACGGTTCAAAATCGCGAATCGGATCCGGAACCGCCGGTTCACGGTTCATGATCCAGTTTTTTTTATTCTTAAATTTAATAAATTGAAATCTAAATATTGGGTTCTAGATCTGAATTATAACCGAAAACTTTTAATTCGATTGCTATAGTGTCTGGTTCAGTTCGAACCGAACCGTGGTAATCTCTACATATACATAATAATTTGTTGGAGAAGTAAAATAAATAAAATGTTTACTTTAAGGGTAGAAATGTCAATTTAATATATTAGGGCGAAAAACCACAACTTTTAAAATAATTGAGGGGACTAATGTGCTTACATAAATAATTGAGGGGGAAAAAGTGCTATAAATATATAACTTAGGGGGAAAAAGTGTCATTTTCCCTTCATAATATAATAAAAATCATAATCGTGACCAGCCCTCTTAATTTATAATCTATACTATAATTAAAAACAAAATCCTATTTACCTGATTTTCAGTCCAAACAATAGTAAATAGTAAAGGTAAATTAAAAAAATGGAAATTAAAAAGGAACATAAATATTTCACAATAATATTCTACATTATCAAATAAAAATGGAACGAAAATTAGGTAAATTGAAAAAGGAAATGAATATTAATAATTGACTGAAAATTAAATATTAAAAAAAGAACAGAAATTAGGTTAATTGGAAAAGAAATAAATATTAATAATTGGCTAAAAATGATCCATAATTGATTAAAATGGAAAAGGAAATGGTTAGATCATTAGTTTTTAATTTTTTACTATAATATTACACTGTAGAATAAATCAAATCACAATTATATCATATCATAAATATTTCACAAATTTAAACAATGGAACAAAAATTAAAAATAGAACGAAAAAATTTCAATAATAATATTCTACATCATCAAGTAAAGGTAAATTTAAAATGAAAACAAAATATTTCAATAAGAATATTGTACATCATCAATAGTAAAGACATATTTTAAACAATAGTAAAAGTAAATTAAAAATAGAACGAAAATTAAAAATATAACAAAAATATTTCAATAATAATATTCTACATCATCAGTTAAAAATGGAATGAAAATAATGTAAAAATATCATTGCATCTGATTTCTAATTGACTCATTGACTGAAAAAAATTGGCTGAAAATGAATATGATATTACTAATTGACTGAAAATATAAAAGGATTAACTACAAATAAAAAATGATTCATAATTGGCTAAAGTGAAAAAAAATGGTCAGATCATTGCATTTTAATTAAAAATTAGAATGAAATATTTCAATAATAATATTCTACATCATCAATAGAAAATGCATATTTTAAACAACAGTAAAGATAAATTAAAAATAGAATGGAAATATTTCAATAATAATATTCTACATCATCAATTAAAAATAGAACGGAAATTAGGTAAAAATATCACTACATCTGATATTATAATTGACATAAAATAAAAAAGAATAATTGGCTGAAAATGAATATGATATTACTAATTGACTGAAAATATAAAAGGATCACTAATTGACTAATATTCTACGATTATTCACACGAGTCACCCATCGTGATGGACTGAAGATGTTAACTATAGACGAGGATTGACAAGATTGTGTTGCTACTACCAATGTCGTATACAATGAGGTTTCAATAACGTGTAAATACAATCGGTGATATTATGTTCTTTTAAATGACAAAATTGCTATATATCTAGACAAAAAATTTATTTTCCATACAAATGAATTAGGATAGCAATTCATTCCTATAACTGAGTTGCTAAACAATGAGCACGTTTGCCTAATTTATAAAAATACTAAATAATGATAAATAAAATCTTCAAAGTTATAGCACCGCATGCGTACATCTACACATTAGCTATTAATTTGAGCAATTATTTTCTCAAATTCAAGCAATGATAACATCAAAACATATAAACGATCCAAATCATATTTTTAATTGCACTATATAATATTTGATATTCTAATTTAAATAATTATATATCAATCCAAATGTTCTTAGGGGGGTGTATTCAATCATGACTTTTGTAGAGTTTTAAAGACTTTAGAAAGAAAATTTTGAAATCTTGGAATTGATGGTTGGATTTCAACTATTTATGTTTGAGAAGGAAAAGTCTACAAAATCTTAAAATTAAAAAGTCTAAAAAAGTTTATAACTTTTTGAATACCACATGAGTTTTAAAGACTCTTTAAAAGTCTTACTCGAATACCACAACTCTTTAAAAATCTTGATTGAATACCGCCTAACTTTTAATGACTCTCTAAAAGTTTGAATTGAATACCTCCAAACTTTTAAATTAAAGTCTATAAAAGTCTTTAAAACTCTATGAAAGTTATGATTGAATACACCTCTTTTAATATATTACAACAAATTCATTTCGTGCATCGCACGGACACAAATACTAGTAATAATAATAATTTGAGCAAACAAAATAATGCATTTATAACTTTCTTGGTAGACTTTTAACAAAGTAAACCCAATACAAAAATTTGAGCAATGAATTAAAGAAGGTGTGGTACCAGGTAACTTGTAGTTTAATATGAACAAATAGTGTACTAAAAAGAATTGTGTGGTGTTTATACTACAATTTAATCAATAAAATTTGAGCTAAGAAAGAGGCAGCTATACAGAGCCACGTAACAACGGTTGATTGGCTGTTGTTTGATTGATGATTTCCATGAGGAACCACCGGTAACGGACGCACTCCAGATCCGCCGCTTCTGCCAATACCGCCGCCAACACCTCTTCCGCCGCCGCCACCGCCGCCTTTGGCCCAGCCTTCGCTTACAAGGAGGCATATGGTGCAGAACACAAGAACGAGCCTCACAGATTGGTGCATTTTTCTCCGTCAATTTTCTGAATTTTGTTTCTAATAAGGTCTTATGCTTTGGGCGAGAGTTATAATTTAGAGCGTATTTATTTATATTAGGAGTCTGTTCCAAATCCGACGTTAATACACGTTCAGGCGGCCAGGCACGAAGTTTCTATCACGCGTTCTGCGACTTTCGTATCAGTCAAGAATTAACGACGATAATGATGAAAAAAGACCCGTGCGTGATTGTGTCGTGTGGGTGCAAGACACGTGTGATTGACTTTAGTATTATCTTTGAACTTTTTTGTACTAATTTAAATGACGAATTTTCCTACGGATCTCTGTGAGACAAATCGAATAAGGAGAATTTGAGTCATATATATATATATATATATATATATATATATATATATATATATATATATATATATATATATATATATATATATATATATATATATATATATATATATATATATATATATATAAAAGAGCGTTCATATGTGGTCATGTTATTAAGTGTGGCGGTGTGGTCGTATCTATGTTGTTGAATCAATTTAATCTAACGGCATTGGCTAATTTTGAGGATTTTCGCGCGTTTTGGTAAGTGGGGTTGTTACGGTAATTACAGTGGCCATTTATAGCGGCCAGATTCCAGAATACACCAACAGTGTTGACAACATGCAACAATAGTGTAATAAAACATACCATAGTGAAACACACCAATAGTGTATTCCCAAACACTGTATGATGTATTTATTCATATCTAATGGCGTGTTTTTGGTGAGCGTACCTAATTTGTGTATGTTTTTTGCTGTGCATTTCATAACATAGATAGTGTATATTTGTAAAACAATTAGTGCAGCCACACTGAGCACACGGGAAGGCGTGAACTTGGCACCAATGAAAATCTACAAATACACCAGAGTAAAGCTAATAATGCACCAATTACACAAATAAAACACACAACAATGTAATTTCCCTTATCCGGTGCCCTATGACAAGCTTACCCTTGCAGTTCGCTGGGTAAGAGAACGTGTGCGAAAATACTGGAAGAATCTTGATTAATGTGATTCATTGGATCTATCTAATCTAATGACCTGTAATTGACCATATGACCACACCTAACAACATGACTGCACTTGATCCTCTCTCTCTCTCTCTATATATATATATATATATATATTCTTTTATGTTATTATTTTATTTCTATCAAACTGTTTATTATATTTTTGTTATAATAAAGTATTATATTTATACTATAAAGTAATATATACTAGACTTCAAATTTTGATTACATATGTAACTTTGTTATGTTATTATCTTGTACTTTATTTCTTTCAAATTGTGTATTAAAGTTTTGCTATAAAGCAAAACAATTATGCTATAGAGTATTATACATAAAGGTAAAAAGTATTGATAATATCTTCATATTGGACAGTGGGTTGAACGAAATGGTTTACCGTCCTTGATCTCCAGATATTATAAAGAGGTTTTCACATGTGGCGGAGTAGCAAACGTGAATGGTCTGCCGGTCTGGTGGATCAGACCTCTTCTATTTTAGAGAATTGTAATGTGCGGGCCTTTTTTTGTGCAGACTATTCCCTGAGGCGGTCAAATAAGCTGTGTTTTCGATAGCTCTGGATAAATCACTTGGCCTTGATGGTTTCAACTCGACTTTTTGTCAACACTTTTGGCTAGAAATTGGCAAAGGACATTAGTGGCTTTGTGCTTCAATTCATTGCATCCGGTCGTGGAGCTTCCCTCCAGGACAGTACTATTTTCTTAACCCCTAAAGTTGAACCCCCCCCCCCCCCCCCACTTGCACAAGTGATCTACGCCTCATCGCCTTGTGCAACATCAACATACTACAAAATAGTTACATAACTAGTTGCCAATAGGTTGAAGAAGGTTCTGATGTATCAGTGATACCTAGAGTGCTTTTATACCAAGCAAGCTAATCACCGATAATGTTTTAATAGCTTCCGAGGTGGTCCGTTACTTTTTTTGAAAGGAAGGTGGTCCATTACTTAAACCATGAAAGGGAGGGTTCCACTAGCGGGTGTGCCCTAAAAGTAGCCAAGGCAAAGGCTTACGATAAAATGAAAATTTTCTTCACGACATCATGATCCTAATGGGCTTCGATAGGTACAAGCCCATATAACACAACAGAGTTGCATATATAATCAAAATTTGAAGTCTGATATATAATACTTTATAGTATAAATGTAATACTTTATAACAAAAATATAATAAACAGTTTGAAAGAAATAAAATAATAATATAAAAGAATTGCATATATAATCAATACTTTTATATATATATATATATATATATATATATATATATATATATATATATATAGATTAACAATCGTATAGGAACTCATTGTTAGATAGGAACATGAGAACTAATCTAAGCCGTTCATTTAAACCAATCTAAGGTGTTTGTTTTTTTTTTTTTTTTAGTTTTTTTTTTACCGTAGATTAGGATTGAATTGGGCGGCTAGGGGCAGTTTGGTCTATTTACTTTGGCGCGTGTAGGGGTTCGCCTATATTTGTGCGTTTTTTTCGCGTATTGCGCTGAAGAAGCTCTCCGCGCTGAAGAAGCTTTCCGCGTTGTTGGGTGTTTTCGAAAATCTCACTGGACGTTGTCTTGGCCGATTGAAGTCCTCGTCGTCGTCCTTTCCGATCGTTGCTTCCTCTGAGATGGCTGGCGCCGATTGTCGGAACCCTAAGCGCCCACGGCGGTCGACGAGGTTGACCTCTACTCCAGGTCGGTTTTTTCCTTTTTATTTTTTATTTTTTTAATATATATGAGTTGTGTAGTTGTTTGATGCTAGTGTGGGTTTTTTTTAGTTTGATTTTGGTGTTTTTTCGAAGCCGGAGGGATAATATTTGGCTAGGGTTTTCTGGGTTTTGTTGGGTGGTGGTGCCGGGGGACTGTGGTGGTGTTTTGGTGGGATGGCTTTCTATGCCTTTCGGATGGAGGTGGGGTTTGGGGGAGGGGGGGGGGGGGATGGTTTGGCCGAATAGTTGTTCTGCTATTTGTTTGTTTGTTTGTTTGTTTGTTTGTTTTTTTTTTTTTTTTAAACTTGATTCGATATCATCTTTCATTTGTTTTACAATTACGATTGAACAACCGGAATGGTAATCAGTGTGGACGTATCTATGGACTTAGTATAATTAGAGGTGTCAAAATAGGCTGAAACTTGCTAACTAACCCTCACCCACCCTGCGATGGGGTATGTTATGGCCATAGGAAAGATGGCCTGCGGTAATGCCGTTTAATTATATCAAACTTCAGTTGATATGAATCTGGTGAAGTATCAAAACCGTTTTAATCCATAAAATATACTCTGGATTAAATAAAACAAAAGAGGAATGGAGGAAATTTCCAAAAGGTTACAATTTTACAATGTGAGTTCTTGATGTAAAGAGCCTATAGTTAGTCATCAAAGACTTTTCTGGCATCAAAAAGTTCTATGAACAGTGAACTTAGTCGAACCTGACTTGAGGAAGTGTTAACAGCTTTTATTTGGTATATGGTGGGTGCACATTTGCTTGTTTGTTTGTGCCATCTTGGTTTAGTGGGTTTAGTTGATTAGTTTCTGGCTGCTGCATTCTTTATTTCCTTTTTTTTTTTTTTTTATATGGCCTCCGTGTTTCTAATTGCGTGTTTTTTTGTTCTTGTTTGGTGTAATGCATTGTTTGGTTTATCCATATCATTAAGTTAACCTTGTTTCATTGTGCTGTTTTTGTGGTTGCAGAAAGATTTGTTGTCTGTGTTCCTCGATGATGAGGTTGATTTGCGATATGAGGCTGTTGTAAGGAGGATTATCCCGAGAAGGATGCAGATGCGTTGGCGTGATCCTCGTAACAAAGTGGATTGTGGGGTATTTGCAATGCGACATATGGAGTCTTTTTTGGGCCAATCGGTGAATGCATGAGATTGTGGTCTACAGAGGGGTGATACTAGGGGTCTTGAGTTGTTGAGGATGTCTTATATGCGGCAAATTTTGGCGAATGAGATTAATCCTCACCATTCGAAGAACATTCGGAGTGTAGTCCAATACCATGATATAATCGAACAAAGATAGTTTATGCTTTACGTTTCTTAGCAACGAGTTGATTAGTAGTTTAGGTTTGTTCGCTTGGTTATGTTCGGTGAATATGTTTGTTGTTACCGTGGCCTTTTTTAATTTATATTGTTTTTCTGCGTCTATTTTTCCGTTACGAGTGTTGGTTGATTCTGCCGTTACATGATGGCACACAAATTGTTAACCCAGTGCACATGAGCTTTAGGGCACCATCCGTGCTATGACACTAGTCAGCACACTTCATGCTTGTACAGTAGTTGAACTCATGTGTATACCAACTAAACTTTGCTCTGTAGATCTGTTATGGCTCAGTCAAAACATAATGGCACATACTGTTGAATGTGCGGGCACATAGAGTGTGGCTACAAGTATACAGCACGTTATGGCACACGAGTTTGGTATCCGGTGCACACAATACACTATTTACAATTCTTGGTGGTTGCATTTGGTCGATTGGCACACACACGTATTCTCGTGTGCCTACTATTAGTGTTTCCGTATACGAATTTTCTATTTTTCTTGGTGTTTACTCTTCATTTATGAGTGGTGCTTGTTTTGTCCAGTCCCACCGAGCACTCTGGCAGACGTAGATTTATGCAATATCACAACTACTGTAGTTTTGGCTGCTATGGCAGTCTGGCCATAATGGCACATACTGTTGACTATGGTTGCACATATGGTGTGGCTACAACAATACAGCAGGCGTGATGGCACTCAAGTTTGGTGTCGAGTGCACACGTTCTAGTATTAACAATTCTTGGTGGTTGCATTTGGCATATTGGCACACGCGTGTGTTTTCGTGTGCACAGTATTATCTCTGTTCCTTGGTTAGCGTATTAGGCTCGGTCATGTGGGTATGTGCGGTGAATATGTTCCTTATTAGTGTTTCTGTATAGAATTTTCTATTTTTCTTGGTGCTTACTCTTCATATATGAGTGGTGGTTGTTTTGGCCAGTCCGACCGATCACTCTGGCACACGTAGTTTTGTTCAAGAGCACCACAAGTTTAGGTTTGGCCTTACTGGTCGTTTTGGGACGGTCTGACCATAATGGCACATACTGTTGAATGTGCTGGCACATAGGGTGTGGCTACAACTATACAGCACGTTATGGCACACAAGTTTGGTATCCAGTGCACACATGACAGTATTAACAATTCTTGGTGGTTGCATTTGGCAGATTGGCACACACACGTATTCTCGTGTGCACACTATTATCTCTGTTCCTTGTTTATCGTATCAGTCTCGGTCATGTGGGTCTGTGCGGTGAATATGTTCCTTATAAGTGTTTCCGTATACGAATTGTCTATTTTTCTGGGTGATTACTCTTCATTTATGAATGGTGCTTGTTTTGCCCAGTCCCACCGACCACTTTGGCACACGTAGATTCACGCAACAGGACAACTACTGTAGTTGTGGCCACGTTGGCACGGTCTGGCCATAATGGCACATACTGTTGAATGTTCTGGCACGTAGGGTGTGGTTACGTCAACACAACACGTTATGGCACACACGTTTGGTATCCAGTGCACACAAGACAGTATTAACTTTAGTTTTGGCCGTCAAGTTTGGTTTAGCACGGTCTGGCCATAATGGCACACACTGTTGAATGGGCGTGCACATAGGGTGTGGTAACAACCATACAGCACGTGATGGCACACAAGTTTGGTATCCAGTGCACAAGTTCTAGGAGTAACCATTCTTGGTAGGTGTATTTAGCAGAATGACACACACGTGTATTCTCGTGTGCACACTGTTATATCTGTTCCTTGATTAGCGTATCATCCTCGGTCATGTGGGTATGTGCGGTGAATATGTTCGTTTTTATTGTTTATGTATTCTAATTTTCTATTTTTTTGGGTGGTTACTCTTCATTTATGAGTCGAGGTTGTTTTGGCCAGTTCTACTGACCACTCTGGCACACGTTGTTTTACGCGATAGCACAACAACTGTTGTTTTGTCCTTAACGACCGCTTTGGCACGGTCTGACCATAGTGGCACATACTCTTGACTGTGCGTGATACCGAGGGGGTGGCTACAAGTATACAGCACGTGATGGCACACAAGTTTGGTATCCGGGGCACACGTTCTAGTATTAACAATTGTTGGTGGTTGCATTTTGCATAATGGCACACATGTGTATTCTCATGTGCACACTCTGTTTAATCGAATGACTCGGTCCGCAATGGCTATTTTAAGACAGATTGAATTAATCGATTCACATGAACGCATATATTGCTATGATAAATGGAGTGGGTAGCTAGTTATCTGTACACAAATACATTATTAAAGAATGTGAATAAAATAATTGGCAGTACATCAGTGAGGCACACGGTCCTATTCTCAAGTGCACAGTACAGTTTTCCTACTTGTGGCCTGTTGTCTTCGTCCGTAACTCGCAGTTGCGACTATCATGGTGTCTGTATGTGTTGCATGTCCGGCACTTCCTTACCTCCTTGGCTGCTAGTGTTGATGCAATCTCCTTTGTTGATTTGAAACGCTTACCGGAACCCTTGTTTTTAGCAATTGCAGGGGGGTGAACCTTGATGTTTGGTGATGAGGTAGACCCACAGAAGCCACGTATGATGTCAGTTTTTGATGCTCTGGTTTCGTCCTGGGGTATGCTTTCTGCTGATTTCTCTCTGTGTGCTTTTAGTAGGTGTGCCAGCTCAGTTATTTTGTCGTTATTACCGTATGCATACCCAACACACTTGAAGAACTCGTCAAATACGGTCCCCATTCTTGTAGCCCCGTCGATGTGTTCAGTCGAACCATGCTGGTTGGTGTTTGCGTAGATCTGCGTGTGATGCCAGCATGTGTTGCGTGACCATCGTGGTAAGATATACTGGCTCGGTATTCGCTCCAGATTTGCAGCCTTGAATGCCAAGAACACATGTTTGCGCTGTATCCCAATCCTATGGAACATCTTGCATGTGCATTGTACTGTTCTATTTGTAGAATTGTACTCCACTGAATATGTCGACTTGTTTGTGTCCTCTATATCAAATTTGAGGGTGCATCCTTCATTTGTTTTCTTAACAACTTGGGATGAGAAGCACGCGTCGACTATTTCGTTGTGCCAGGAGAGATGTTGATAACACAGCCTGTTGAGCAGGGTTCATCTGTAGAGGAGTGAATAGTTATTAATACAAAATGTTGGAAATCGATTAGGATCTTAGATTTGAGGCATTTTGCACTCCTATTGTGGGGTTTTGACCAGTTTGGCACATTCGATAACACGTAGTGGCACACACGGCATCTGGGGCACATATTTGGGTTTCATCCCTAATTGGCATGTATATGAGCACATATGTGCACACATGGTACTCTGTAATAACGAGAGTAGGGTACGTACAATGCTCCGGAATTGTACATTTAAATTAGTCGGCACACAGCAGGAAAAACACCAAAATCAAACTAAAAAAACCCACACTAGCATCAAACAACTACACAAGTCATATATATTAAAAAAAAAAAAAAAGCGAAAACCATCGTCGCCAAAGAAAAGGAATTTCCGTCTGTGCACTTTAGTGCCTCAGGGTGTGCCGTTCGACTCATCTGCTGGCTTGCATACCAGTAAACAACAGTCCAAATTCTATTTAATTCAACAGTCGCATGATAAACACCGTAATAGGGTTTCAGGGGACTTACTTTCGTTGTTGTTTGTTGCCGCCATTGTCTCCGGTGAGTTTCTTCGTCGTTCCACGTAGTTTGCCGGGGTTAGGTGTCGTGTTCGTAATTCGCAGGCGGACGGGTGTAGCGCTGGAGAGCGTTGAATTGGTGTCCGTTTGTATCGTTGAATTAGAGTCCCAGTGAATTCCTTCTTGTTGGCCTAAATTCTAGGGATCTAGTCAATTCTTTTATTTAAGTCAAAATTATTAGGGTGCTAAAATTACTCTTTAAACCTTTTGAATCTTTTATATTAATAATTAATTATCTTAGATCCAAAGGCTGGGATGGGTTCTTATGTTCTCACCTATTGAGTGGTTCCTACTTGAAGGCCACCTTTTATATATATATATATATATATATATATATATATATATATATATATATATATATATATATATATATATGAATGTTATTGCGGCTTCACGAAATGGATAGCTTGCTCAGTATTGATCTTATTATGTTATGCGTCACTATACTCTCTTACAAGGTCCTGGTAAACAGAGAACTTACTGAGCCTATTATTTCAACCCGTGGATTGAGGCAAGGCAATTGACTCTCGCATTATCTCTTTATTTTGTGTGCTGAGGGCCTCTCTCATCTTATGGAGGATGTTAGTCTATTACTAATGGGTTGTGGACGGCTTGCAAGGTTAGTAGGGGTGCACCAGATATTTCCCACCTATTCTTTGCATATGACAAGCCTATCTTATTATTCTTTAAGGCTACTATGGAGGAGGCTAATAGAGTCAAGTGATGTCTCAATGCCTACGAGGTCATGTCGTCAGTTAGTTAATTTCTCTAAATCTAGTGTTATGTTCAAGCGTAATACCTAGGAAGCCATGCGCCTAGCCGTTACGTCCACCCTTGGGATTTGTATGGCTCCGAGCATCTGTAAGAGCATCCACACTAGTGGATAATGTGGAGTTATTTCAATTTGCTTTCTTCCCATGTAGAGATAATAACTAATGTGGAGGGGAGATAATTTAGAAATAGTTGTCCTGCAAGTGTAGGCATAATGTCAGAAAATTTAAAACAAAAAAAAAAAAAAAAAAAAAGAAGAAGAAGCAAGGCTGTGCGCGTTTCGCGCACAACCTGGGCAAAAGTCGGGCGCGTGCACTGCACGCGCCAGTCGGCGCGCCTGACGCGTCTGATTACTTTTTTTTTTTTTTTTTTTAAATTTTTGTTTTGTTTTGTTTTTTCTTTTTTTTTTCTCCCCTCCCACATTCTCTTTCCTAATCACTCTTACATTATCCCCTCATTCTCCCCAACCAATGTGGATGCTCTAAATACTTGGTAACCGTTAATTAACTGAAAATTTTTAGAAATTAAAAAATAGAAAAGAGAAAATATGTTTACTAGCACAGTTTTTCATTTTAAAAACTGAAAATAATTTTTTAATTTTTTTCTAAAAAAACTAAAACACCCTTAAAAACTGTTTTCTAAATACAAAACAGAATCATCTATCATCTATTTAGTTATATGTCACTACAACCACATTACTATGATTACATTCATTATCATCTTATTTTACTTATCACTATCTTCTATCTTTTCTACTTACTTTACTTATTTAAACATAAGTTATTTGCTTACACATTAAAGTTAGACATTATTTATATTATCAAACTTAAGAATTAAACTCTATATAATATTTTAGATTTTGATTGAGCTCAATAGATTATTAGTTCGAATATTTTTTAATTATGTTACATCGTAATACAAGTTCGGTCCAGATATCGGATATTGAAATCTCATATATATTAGAATTCAATGTAAAAGATATATATTCGTATACATGTCATTCAAATGAATATATCTAAAAAAAATATTTTAAATATTAGCTCAAAAAATATTAATATTATCTAAACTAAATTTTAGGTGAACTTAGTAGGTTATTGGTTCGGATATATTTTTTTTAGTTATTATGTTATATACAGATATAAATTTTGTTCAATTATCAATGTAAAAATCTTACATATATTAGACTTAAAAGTAAAAAAAAAAAATCCATTTAAACCAAACCTATGTAAAAATATTTTAAATATAAGATTTAAAAATCACTTGAAATTAAACTTGTTTTAATTTTATAACGTTAATCTAAAAAAAATAAATTTTAAAAAATAAGTGGTAGTAAACAAGTTTTCTAAACACAAAACAGAAAATAAGAACTGAAAAATTAGAAAATAGAAAACAGAGAACAATTTTCTGTTAGTAAATGGACACCTGAATTTTTCTATTGGGATTGGAAGGAATTAAAAAAAAAAAAAGAGGTATTTTCCGTTATTGAGGCTCGCCTGAGACAAAAAATAGAATGATTGGGAAAATAAATTTTGTGAAGAGCAGGAAGTTCTCTTGCACTCCCTATTTTAACTTACCATGAGTATTTACAATCATTATTGTGTGGACCATGGTCCATACAAGTTGTATGGACCATATTTGTATACTGTAAAATAATGTACGTTTAGTACAAAAATAATGTATATTGTATTCAGGGGATGTATATTATTTTTGTAATGAGTACATTATATTGTATAATGTACATACAATAAAAAATAATATACATTTTATTATGATCCACATAACACGATAATTTGCCGAAAAATAATATATATTTTATTATGATCCACATAACACGATAATTTGCCGAATGCGATATGAGGAATAAATTAAATACCTTGTTGAAGTGACTTGCATGCTTAGCTTGCTGCACACACGAATTGGGATAGATTTGACGAATTTCACGTACGTAACGACTATAAATGCAGACCACTTACTCAAAAAAGTGTGTTGTTCTCATGTTTTGCAAGTAAGGATACATTTTGAAAGTAAGAAAATGACTTCTAAAACATAAGTCATTTTTTATAAAATATTTTCCTTTCTCGTGTTTGGTTATACAGTAGAAAACTGTCTTTGTGTGTTTGATTTATTTTTTGGAAAATGAGGTAGAATTGTATAATTAAACATTTTATATAATTAATTACTTTGTTTAAACTATAAAAATATTTATAATAATATTACAAATAATAATATTTATTTTTTAAAATCAAATAATATTATTTATTAATAAATAAATAAAAAACGACGGGGACCAGAGAGCAATTCTGAAACCAGAGAGTACCCAAGTTAATATAGACAGTAATACGAATTATACCTGAAAAAGTAAATTGCATAAGGAAATCAAACTACTCGAGCTAGCCCTTTAGGCCTGGCTGTCGGGTTACTAAAAAAAACTCCCAAAAACTCAATTCACATGTTCTGATGCAATTCTTGTATAGCCGTGTTTGTAATCAATTTTTCTATGATATCAGTGATGATGTCAGCGTTACGCCAGCTAAGTTAACAGTTATATTAACACCTTAATTATTAACTTAATTGTACTAATTTTTAAAAGTACAATGACTCAATTGAACAAAGTTATAGTAGAAGAACTAAATTGAAGAAAACACTATAATACAAGGAACTTATTGCTATTTTTACCTTTATATTTATATGTACAGCTTTGAACTTGAGTGTTAAGTGGTTTGTGGAGTTTGAATTCTTGCATTATGTTATTGAGTTAAAATTTGAAAATAGAGATTATCATTAAATGATGCTTTTATTTATATTTGTTAATGTAAATGTGCTAGTTTGTGAAAATTAAAATTTTAGTCTATTAATTTTAAAATGTCAAAAATCATAATTGAGCTCGTCTAAAAAAAAAAAAAATCCAATAACCTCAAGTTTTAGTGTTAGGGGTTAAAAAAATTTAGCCTAATTAGCTCGAACCAATTTGTCCAATTGGCCGAAATTATGCGGACAGACCCAATTGACATTATATATTTAGATTCCTTTATTTTTTCATTTGTTTGTAACAATAATATATATATATATATATATATATATATATATATATATATATATATATATATATATATATATATATATATATATATATATATATATTTATTTATTTATTTATTAACTTTTTCATTATATATATTAGACATTTAGACCAATTAATTGAAAACAAATAAATGATAGCGAGAGAAGTATACAAACATTGAGAAAAGAATAAAAATAGTACCCAATTTCACGAAACATTATAAGTATTTTGGAGTTGTAAACATTATAAGTATTTTGCAGATTTAATTTATTTCCTTATAACTATTTGCTGGCTAAGATCACAAAGTAGTAGTTTATCCAATGTATGCCGGCTAAGATTACAAAGCAGTAGTTTACTATATGTACACCCTCGAGCACTGGTTGCGGTTTCCTCTTCACTAAAAAAAAGGGTGAAAGAATCATTTCACCTAATTTATTATGGTGAAGTCGGAAATGAATTTGGTGGACCATCCACATCTCCACTTTGATGGCTAGCACAATTCTTAGTAGTTCTCCAAATAACTTTTCTGCAGTTGAAGATATCATACCATTTTAGTGAAAATTTGGCTTCCATTGGTTAGTTTGTTGAGAAAAAAAAAATGAATTCCCAAATCACATTTCATTCTTACAAAAGGTTAAACCCCAACCCTAAGGGCTCGACAGAGCATTTGGGAGGATGTAAATCATGGTGACTCAACTGAACATGAACCATAGAGGCTAGACCGGTGCTCACTGCGCACAAGGAGCCCCCCTCACTTTGAGAGGTTGCTCCCATACTGCCGCTTGTGAGACTCGATCCCTGGTCATTCTTCCAAAGTTTTACCTCTATGACCAGTTGAGCTACCCATGCGGCCCCAAATCACATTTCATGCATGAACGACAAACAGACTTTGTACGATTCGCTTAGATCCGCATCAGTTGGGGAGATTTGAGGAAAAATGTAAGAGTGATTAGGAGAGAGAATGTGGGAAGGGGAGGAAAAAAAAACTAAAATTGATTTTTAAACAAAAAAAATTAAAGGAAATCAGTCGCGTAAGGTGGCGCGGCCTTTCTCCTCAGTTTCGCGATACGTGTGGAACTGCTCTGTTTTTTTTTTTTTTTTTTTTTTTTTTTTTTTTTCCCAATCTCCCACTTTATGTAGGAGAATTATTTTCTCCATTCTTCCCTTCTCCCATCTATTGAGCTGCATATTTGTATCCCCATATTATCCATGGGGATGCTCTTAACTTGGACAAGCTAAATTCCATTTCTATGTCAGTAGAAATGTGAATAACGTTTTTTTTTGAATTACGTTATTCACATTTCTTTCAAAAAAAAAGAAATGTGAATAACGTAACGTCCATATATACAAGAAATTTAACGTTGTCGAAAAGCATGTTAATCTTAACTTGAAATCGATGGACTGACATGGATAAATAGTAAACGTAGTTTAAGGGATTATAACGAAAAAATAAATTACATAAAAATAAAAAAATCAGGCTACTCGAGCTAGTCCTTTTGACATGGTTAAGCGATTAAAGCCGAAAAAAGTAAATTACATAAAGAAATTAGAATACTCAAACTAATCCATTAATTTAGGCATGCCGGTCCGGTTACTAGAAAAAACCCCAAAATTCAATTCGCTCCTATGATGCAATTCTTATTATATCTTTTTCTCTTTCAAAAGTTTACAAACAATTTAATTCAGCAAACAAATTATAACTAATAAACATTTAAAACATTTTAACAAATAAATTAAACTCGTATTAAAATCTAATAATATTTTTTAATAATATTATATCAAATGACCTAATATGTGAAAATTTTACTAGGAAAAAGGTTGTGAGAAGTGATAACAAGTATATAATGAGCAAAGCATAACTAAATGAAATGGAGTATATTCTAAGCAAAATGGACATCCTTCATCAATTGTATCTTCATCAAATCATTAATTAGCACAAACATGCACCCAAGTAAAATGATGAAACTATGGTTAAGTTGCATTCAAGACGTACTAGAATACGTCACAACCGTACCCCTCCCCATTATTAGGTCTCACCACCTATTAAATAGGGAAGGGAAGGGAGGTATGAATTTCCTATTTAAACATCCTAAATTCAGTCATTTTTTGTCTACATAGAATTATATTCTTCCTTCTTCTTTAAAGAAATTTTTAAATATGAGAAAATTCTTTAACTTTCTACGTGTTTTTTTTTTAAAAAAAATTATTCAATTATCTTTCCAACGAATCCCCCTTGACTCTATGTTCCCATACTCAACAATCATTATTGTGTGGACCATGTTGTGTGGATTATATTTTGTCTACTGTAAAATAATGTACATTTAATAGAAAAATAATATACATTCAGTACAAAAATAATGTACATTGTATTCAGGGGATGTACATTATTTTTGTTCTGAGTGTACATTATATTGTATAATGTACCTTCAATACAAAAATAATGTACATTTAGTATATTAAAAATGTACTTTTTATTATGGTCCACATAACATTGTAAATTTGCCCATACTCAACACTTTACAACAATCTCCAATCCACAACTCTTCTCAAAAAAAAATTGTACAACACTTCTCAACATTTTACGGGGTCGATGGATTTATTCTAGCCCTAATGTGAAGGATCTTCTCTGGCCCATGCAGGGAATACACGTATGGAAATGAGTATGCATGTGACGCCACCAACGCCACCGTGGACAGCCGTCGATAAACAAACTGTATAATCTGCTCCGTCCGGTAGCCGGAGACGGTTACTGTATTGAAGGTGAGGATGAATATGAGGACTCCATAGTCATACTTGGTCTTGATACCCAGAATAAATCTGGTGAATGTTAATATGGCAGCTGCACCTAATAAAGTGGATGGAAACCAAATGGTCATTAACAAATTAAAGTCAGACTTAAGACTGACAATTAATGATCTTAATAACAAATTCAGACTTTGTCAACCATTAGTTAATATAAATTGTGAGACCAGACAGTACCTAGGATGAAAACAAGGATTCCAAATTTGTTAATGACCATTTGGTTTCCATCCACTTTATTATGTGCAGCCGCCATATTAACATTCACCAGATTTATTCCGGGTATCAAGACCAAGTATGACTATGGAGTCGTCATATTCATCCTCACCTTCAATACGGTAACCGTCTCCGGCTACCGGTCGGAGCAGATTATACAGTTTGTTTATCGACGGCTGTCCACGGTGGCGTTGGTGGCGTCACATGCATACTCATTTCCATACGTGTATTCCCTGCATGGGCAAGAGAAGATCTTCAGAACCTTATTGCTCTAAATATCGAAAAGTTTGGAAGGTCCTTAGAAGGTTACTAAACATATTCTAATAAAATCTTTTATGTGCATTTTTTTTTTTTTTTTTGTGGTGATGATGACGAAATCATAACCACTACCTTAGTAAACCCAGCTGCCATGTTAGCAGGCAAGCCATCATAAGGAAAAAATAGGAAAGTCTATTCTAATACAAGCATGGTGAAGTACGTACAAAGCATCAATCTAATTGTCCCCCAACTTTTACCCAGTGAAGGAATTGAAGATTATTTATTTAACGCAACAAAGGAACAATGTTAATATCAGAGTCACTAGTACTCAAAAAGGAAGAATGTTAATATTATTTGAAATTTAATTGTGTATAGTATGGTTATAAATATTAATATAATTGAAAAAATGGAAGAATAATGTTAAAATCATTCAGAGTTCAATGGATACATATATATCTTTTAGTTTAAGGTGATAGCTTAAAATTTCTTTAACGTTATAAGTAGAAAGTGAAATTGAAAAACAACAAATGCAAATTCAAGTGAAGTTATTTATAGTAATACAACTAAATACTTATGATGGACACATTACATTATTAAATTAAGATTGACAACAAAAGAAATTGAAGAACAATATACTCAATTAATTGAAAGTCAATGCTTAAAAACAAGATATTTTTATTCGCAATTTTAGCTAGATTGCAATAAGCTCAAGATCGGAGTTACAATTAGGTAGTAAAATTAAAATTTTTAGTGCAAAATCCACCAATAACTTGGTTGCAATCGATCAAGGTTGTTGCGGTTGGATTGAGACAAATTTGAATTTCTATATGATAAGGTGTTTTCATTACTGATTTGCATTGAATTCTCACCGTAATGTTTAATTTATTTTGAAATACTTATAAAAAGGTAGTTGAATTTTGACGGGATGCACAAGGAAAAATCTTGGATGTTGCTAGCAGATGAAGTATATTATGCATGTGGAGTAGATGTAATGTTTTAGTGAAATATTAGTTTTGGTTGAATAGGTGGTATGAACTCCTTCCGTGTTTATTCCACTCGTGACCCCAAAAGGCATTGTAATAATTTTTTTAAATTAATATTAGGCCAATCAGCACTAAGTCTATTGAAGAGTGGATGATTAGATTGGTGTTGCATTTATTAGTGTTAAAGAAAATGTTAGAAATTAAATATGTATAAGAAAATTGTATACACTCATCCACTCTTCAATAGACTTAGTGCCGATTGGCCTAATATTAATTAAAAAAAAAATGATGACAATGCCTTTTGGGGTCACGAGTGGAATAAACACGGGAAGAGTTCATACCACCTATTCAACCAAAATCAATATTTCACTAAAACATTAAATCTACTCCACATGCATAATATACTTCATCTGCTAGCAACATTCAAGATTTTTCCCCGTGCATCCCGTCAAAATCCAACTACCTTATTACAAGAATTTCAAAATAAATTAAACATTACGGTGAAAATTCAATGCAAATCGGTAATGAAAACACCTTATCATATAGAAATTCAAATTTGTCTCGATCCAATTGCAACAATCTTGATCGATTGAAACCAAGTTATTGGTGGATTTTGCACTAAAATTTTTATTTTAACTACCTAATTGTAACTCCGATCATGAGCTTATTGCAACCCGGCTAAAGTTGTGAATACAAATATCTTGTTTTTAAGCATTGACTTTCAATTAATTGAGTATATTGTCCTTCAATTTCTTTTGTTGTCAATCTTAATTTAATAATGTAATGTTTCCATCATAAGTATTTAGTTGTATTGCTATAAATGACTTCACTTTAATTTGCATTTGTTGTTTTTCCATTTCTAGTTCATTGGCCTAATTTTGAGCACAGCAGAACATATGAAGGGTTTTGGGCTTATGAGTGGAACCATCATGGCATCATTTCAAATAGCAAAATGAATCAATATCAATATTTTCAAAAGGTAGTATATTAACAAATTTTTGTTTTAAAAATACGGCCTTTTGAAAATATTGATGTTGATTCATTTTGCTATTTGAAATTGTACCGCGATGGTTCTACTCATAAGCCCAAAAACCTTTATCTCTCTAGTGTTGCTCAAAATTAGATCAAATGACCAGGAGTTGTTCTTTCAATGACTTAAAAATCTACATACTGAAATAAAAACGAGGTTAAATATCTAACGTATAACTAATAACTCACCATATTATTATTGTATTTGATGGCCATAGTCCATGAATAGTCAACCACTCTTTAACCTTTTGCCTTATACAATTACGAGCTACATGGAAAATCATGGTTGCCAAAATAATAAGGTAAAGCTTAGACATGAGATGAGCGAAGGAGAGGGGATTTTCATGGGAAACACTTGGTGAAGGAGGGAGAGAAGAAGCCAAAGTGGGGGAGCAAATTTTCTTTGTGTGAAGCATTGGGAATGAAGGGAGAGCAGACGTATTTGGCTTTATATATTGTTGCCTTTATTGAAAAAGTAAAATAAAAATAAAAAGAATCATTAAAATTTTTATCTTTCAGTAACATAATACTGAATGTTTGAAATTAAGTTTTACAAAGGATGGTACATGTAATATGAATTGAAAACTTTGGTCCTATATATATAGAAACATGTAACCAACTTCTTAACTTCTAGGCACATGTAACAAACTTCTTATTGTGAAATAGAAGGTGTTATTGAAATTGGTTTTACATTGTTTTCAGACCATAGCTGGCCATTTATTGTTCATGCAAAGGAAATAATACTTTTGCGGTTGAATATAATTGTGTAATACACAGGACTGATCGATGTTTACCTGGTACACACCATCGAGTGATGACTGTGGGTTTTTCTTTATATATATTGTAATGTGATTTGAATTTTTTTTTCTTGGGAAAATTGTAAAAAATGTCTCTCTATAATATGTCAATTATCAATGTCACTATTGAATTATGAGTGGTGTAAATGTTGCCCCTCAATTATCAAAATGGTGCACATATAGCCCCTCCCGTAACGGACATGTGGTTCCCCGTTAGTGTACGGCACCGTTAAGTCGGAGTAAATATGTAATTTAGTTATTTTTTTTCCCTCCCTCGATTCGAAGTATTAGCGATGGACAACGGTGGGGAACCACAGGTCCGTTATGGGAGGGGCTATATGTGTACCATTTTGATAATTGAGGGACAACATTTACACCACTCATAATTCAGGAGTGACATTGATAATTGACATATTATAGAGGGACATTTTTTACAATTTTCTCCTTCTCTTTCTTACCAAATCAACACATTAAAGCTAAGCCAACCAAACTTTCATTAAATAGGCATGATATCTTCAACTACCTGAAAGTTGTTTGGAGAAGTGTACTACTTAGAATTGTGCTTGCCATCAATTAGGTGAAATGATTCGTCAAACTTTGTTTGTTCATACATGCAACAAATATGTGTAATGTGAATTATGCTCCCTCTCTTTCTCTCTTCCTACTTCCTACCTATGATGTCACGGATGAATTGGCATAGAAATAGAATCATGTATAAAGTTTGCTTGTTCATATATGTAAAGTGATTCAGAAACCCTTTTTTTTTTAAATCTTCCTCACCAATGCAACAAATTAACAATCATTATTTCATAGACCATAACCCAATAGGTAGCTCAAGTGGCAAATGAGCTCTTTTTGTGGGGGAGAATTTTGAAATAACCCGGGTTTGATTCACACAAGTGACGATTTCCTCTGGGCTAGCTCCCGTGCCTCTAGGAGCGAACGAGGATTAGTCGGGTGAATTGAGCCTGGACACTATACCTCTAGGAGCGAACGAGGATTAGTCGGGTGAATTGAGCCTGAGCCTGGACACTGTGCCTCTAGGAGCGAACGAGGGGGTGAATTGAGCCTGGACACTGTACCTCTAGGAGCGAACGAGGGGGTGAATTGAGCCTGGACACTGTACCTCTAGGAGCGAACGAGGACGAGGGGGTGAATTGAGCCTGGACACTGTACCTCTAGGAGCGAACGAGGGGGTGAACTGAGCCTGGACACTGTACCTCTAGGAGCGAACGAGGGGGTGAATTGAGCCTGGACACTGTACCTCTAGGAGCAAACGAGGAGGATTAGTCGGGTGAATTGAGCCTGGACACTGTACCTCTAGGAGCGAACGAGGATTAGCCGGGTGAACCTGGACCGATCGTTAAACGGACAGAGAAAGACAATTTGAAAGTACATTATTTTTATATATATATATATATATATATTATCATGAATAATATATATTCAGTACACCAATTATACATGAATGCAATACACACCCTACTAGAATTTTGATACCCATTACTATCATACTATGTTTGACCTATAGATTTCAATTGGCCCTGCTCGCTCAATTGTGAAAGGAATACATACCACACAAAGAGTGTATAACTTTATTTATTGATTTTTATAAATAGATAAGCCTGCATTGCATACCTCAAAAATTTTGTATTAGGAGAAAAAAAAAATGAAGAGTATACTTGTGTTATTTATTTTTTCCTCATTGCAAAATACATATGGACAATATCAATGGGATGCTTTTGCCCTGTCCATAATTTGACCCCCGGTTTGTGCAATAATAATTGTATACAAGAACAAGTAAGATACCATTTTAGCCTACACGGGCTATGGCCCGGAGCTGCGGTTCCTGAGAATCATAATGCAAAGCATCAATTGGTGAGTATGTTTTTATATTGTTTAACTAAGATTTATTGCTTTTACATTTAATTAACTTTTTTTTTTCTTTTAACATAATGCATTCAGTTTACTAAGAATAAGAACCGGGAACTACTCAACCAAGTTAAGTAAACTAAATGCATTATGTTAAAGAAAAAAAAGTTAATTACATGTAAAAACTTTAAATCTTAGTTAAAAAATATAAAAACATACTCACCAATTGGTAATGCTTTACATTGTGATTCTCTTAAACCGCAACTCCGGGCCATACCCCTTGTAGGCTAAAATGGAATCTGACATGTTCTTGTATACAATTATGACCAAGAATAGTGCACAAACTCTTTGTGTGGTATATCTTCCTTCACAATCTTATATTTGTAGAAGATTATAAGCTAAATAATTTTATTTTTTTGTAATTATGCACTCTTTGTGTGGTATATCTTCATTCACAATCTTTATATTTGTGGAAGATTATAAGCTAAAGTTTTTTTTTTTTTTTTTAAATAAAATTATACACTCTTTGTGTGGTATATCTTCCTTAACAATCTTTATATTTGTGGAATATTATAGGGTAAATATTGTTTTAAAATTTTTAATGAATTAGTAGTAAATAATTAGATTTAAAAATACCTAAATTATAGAAAAAAAATAAAAATTATATAATATTTGTGTGGTATATCTTATTTCACAAGGGGAGTTGATTCAATTGAGAAGAAAATGGAGGCTGGTAGAGACTGCATTTGCTTATATTACCTAAGAAAAATAATATACTCTATTATTAAAGTAACTTTAAACTCGAGCATATACAGACGAACGCCAGCCAACATCTGTGCAATAATGTACTTTGTTTTTTAGTTTCGTTTTTCACACACTAGTATCATTATAATAAAATTAAAATATCATTTTAATTCTACTACTGTTTCATTCTACGATCATGATCCGCACAACAATGTGTAAATCATGGTCCACTATATAACACCCGATGAATGTTGAGGTAGCTGGGTGGTTATAAGAATTTTATTATTGGATGAGGTCTTGGGATCAAACATTATCATTTCGATATATATAAGTAGTTTTAACCACTAGCTAGACTTAACACTATAATTACAATTTATTTATTTATTTTTCGAAAATAAACGATTCATTAATGACGGAAGAAACTAGAAATACAAGGAGGTGGGAAAAACCCATAAACCGAGGACAGACGAAGAACTAATTATTCGTGTCAGAACATGAGCTACTTGATTCGTTGACCTCTTAATATGGCGAACTCTTAACCCATAGGCCATGTATCAGTACGCGGTCGGTCTCCTAGGTGCCCGCCTAGGCGATCCCCAAGCGCCTAACGATTTTTTCAACATTGAAATATATAGTCCGTACCTTATTACTTGCACTATGCAAGGATCTACTGCTTTCTCATTCTACAATTCTTTGATATACAATAAAGTTTAATGTTAACTTTCATTCTTGCATATATAACTTCTCTCTTCGGCAAGAGTATATCTAAAGTTTACATTGATGCCAAATTAAACTTTCCCAGACGAGCCACAGAACCCGAATTATGAATGGATGGGTTACTCCTCATGTTAGTTTATAATAGAGTTAATTCCATTTTTTGTCTTAAATTTATAGATGACGATACTTATTTTTGAGTTCTTTTTATTAGAACATCCACTTTTAGTCATAAAATTATTGAGAAATGACCATTTTTGGACCTGTATCAAGTAAACAATTTAAATATCATTAAATACAAGGGCATTTTGATCTTCAATTATAATTACTTTTTTAAATAA
This sequence comes from Ipomoea nil, assembly GCF_001879475.1. Lineage (NCBI taxonomy): Eukaryota > Viridiplantae > Streptophyta > Magnoliopsida > Solanales > Convolvulaceae > Ipomoea > Ipomoea nil. The sequence goes on from NW_017616857.1 coordinate 53,053, forward strand.
ACATAAAATATAGTGGGACAACCTACTTTGTATAAAAAAAAATCAAAATGTCTTTGTATTTAACGACATTTCAATGATTTTGTTGACAAAAGACTAAAAATGGTCATGGACTAAAAGTGGACGGTCACCAAAGCTAAAAGAAAAGTACAATGAAGTTAATTACATTAAAAATTATAGTGCAATGCACGAATATAAAAGACACACAAGATGTATGATGAATTGAAGAAGCTAGGTATAACACAAAAAGGGTGTGATTAAAACCTTCTATAAATAAACAAACAACATTGTATATCTATCAAAAGTCCCTTACAACAATTCACACAAAACAATGAAGAACATATTTAGCTAGGTTGTTTAGTTTTTCTGACTTGTATCTACAAATTTGGCCACCTGGATATTGCAAAATATTGGTGATAATTTACAAGTGAGGTAAGAATTTTTTTATATTGTTTAACTGAAACTTAAATTTTTTAGAAGAAATTTCAATTTTGATCATATGACAATAGGGGTCTTGTTAATTCCAGTCCTTGACTTTTAAAAGTGTCAATTTAATACCCTGAATATGCAATTTTTATCAATTTTGGTAACTTCGGCCAAATTGCCGGCCAAATTTTGTCGAAAAATATTAACGGTTAAAAAATTAAGGATATTTTAGTCATTTCATCCCTCTTCTATTCTTCTCCCACCGTCCATCTTTTCGACGGAAACTTTGCCGTTTGCCGCCATGGCGTGATTTTGTTTTTTCCGACGGAAACTTCACCAAAGTCTTGTTGCTCGATGCTTTCCGGATATATATATATATATATATATATATATATATATATATATATATATTAGCATAATGCATCCACTGCACCAGCTTGCAATGGTTGCATCTTATATGCATTGGTTTAATTATGTACAAAATTGCATTACAGTTGCTGAACATAAATTATACGATGAGAAAGAAGCTAAAAGTAGAGACACCCGGCACTTCACGGTTCCTAACGATTACTTAATTCCGAGCAAGTTCCTACCGGCGGGTCATGTTTGAAGTTTAAGATAAGTTACTTCTCTGTTTCATAGTTTGTGGAGTGTCTCATGCGTTAACCTACTTATCTAATGTGTTCGCTACAGACATTGTATCTATATACAAAGATTTTTATAGAATTTTAAACTTTAACTTTATTGAAATTTGAGTAAAGAAAATTACCTTTGTTTTGCTGTTCATGTATCCTCTTAGACTCAAAGTAACTGAAGATGTAATCTTCCTCTGTAAAACTTGGAGAGAGTGTTTACCCAGGATTTTTTTATGTTTGTTTTTTCCCGTAGTTGAAATTATCATCTTTGTATTGAAATCTCTGCTCCAATTTTGGGCCATTTATTTATATGGCCTGTTTTAGAGTGTTTGTATTTGTTTGATCAGAATAGAATAAGTTCCACTTGGTGTATATTCAAAATATTTTGAGTTGTAGATGGATTAATATCGTTATATTTGACATTTCGTAAATTGTTCTTGTAAACGCGAAAAACTTGAATTGTATATATTCAAAATTCAAAGTATCGGTTACAATGAAGTATCAAGTATATATCAAACAGGAAGGGGTACAATCTCTGTATATGAGAAGTCCTCTGATTCTCTACTAGCAGTATGCCTATTGGAAGTGTGCCGAATTTGGAATATGCCAAATTGGAAGTGTGCCGGGTTCAGAGTATGCTGAACTTGAAGTAGTTCTTTGTTGGAAGTATGCCGAATCCGGAATATGCCGAATTGGAAGTGTGCCTAGTTCAAAGTATATTGAACTGGAAGTATGCCAAGTTCGGGAGTATGCCGAACTGGAAGTATGCCGAGTTCGGGAGTATGCCGAACTGGAAGTAGTTCCTTGCTGAAGGGCCTCCAGAGTTATGTAGCTTGTTCTTCAATGAAGGGCTAATATGCGGCTTGATCTTCAAAGAAGGGCTTCCGGTGTTCAAGTGGCGTGTTCCTCAGCGCGGTATACGCAGTACAACTGCGGGCGTGTTCCAGACGATATCCTGGAGAGATTTCGGCAGAGCTTCGATATGCAGATTTCCAGAGCCCCTTCTTTGAAAATGAAACCACTATTTATAGTGGTGAGGGTGAGAGAAAATCTCCAACCAACTCTTAATTCCTTATTTAATTTAATTTCTTTAATTAAATTAAGGAATGTATCGGGACTCTATTGCATCCAGGTTCATGATTTCATTAAATTTCCAAATAATATCAAATATTCAAATTCCTCAAAATTATATAACCCACATATAATTTTAGTGGGCCAAGACCAAGTCAAGCCTGCTAATTAGGCAACCCAATTCATTCAAGCAGCCTGGTCCAACTCGATTAAATATTTCATCATCTCGGGCCAAACAATCCAACATCCAATTACATTTAATTAAGTAATTAAACCAACTAAATATTTAATGGGCCATTTAATTAACCGATTAAATAAATATTAGTCCAATTAGCTTAATTAAAGTAATTAATTTAGCAACCAATTATCCACCACGATCCAATAATATTATTTAAATTTTTCAATGCTTACAAATTGCCCCTTCGAGACTTGGTTGACGTGCCTTAAATGCAAAGGGAAGAATGTCTCGAAATTAGCTGTTGTCCGGATGTCCATATTTACAAATTGCAACCCAATAAATGACATTTTGAACACAAAGGTCTATATTTGCATGTAGAAGCCCCAATTTGGCAGTAGCCCAGATACAAGTTTGACAACAACCCAATATTCAAAGCCCATATTGTATCCAACATCACATTAAAGGGCCCATTTCTTTTCCTTCTCATTTCCTTAATTTTAACCAAATGTTTAATTTAAATTCTTTTAAACATCTGACAAATTAATGTTCAGCTACATCCTACTACTTCGCTCGAAATTCCATCAATTAGTTTTAGAATCTCATCAGATTATAATTTGCACCACACAGTTCGCAGTCCAATTTGGATTAACCAACAAAATTTGAATCCTAAGCACATCCGAACTCATAAGACTTCAAGACTCTGCATCTATAAATAGCTCTCATGATTTTACAATTCCTCCACGCCAAGAACTAGAGTTGCCAGCATTTGAACTTCGGCTGAGCTGCAATCTCATTCATAAGGTAATTTTTTTTTGCGGTATACTATCTTCTTGATTTTTCTTTTGACAGGAGAGAACAAACAATATCCGTGAGTCATTGGGTAAAGACACCTGGGGATTGACCTTCTGAGGTGACCTTCACCATCGCTTGATCTCGCCGTCGTCAAGACGTTGCTCCGGCACGTCCCCTGCGTCTCTATTCCTATCGCGCTAGGTGATGAAGAAGAACGCCTTGCACAACTGCTTGGGTTCATGCCGCCGACCGCCATCACCGGGGGCAAAAAGCTGCTGGTACGCCGCCGGACACATGCTCACGAACTGCCACGCACTTGCTGCGGGGAGTACCAATTTGATGCTTTTGTACTCCAATGTGTCGTAGTTGCAGTCACTCCATTCCTCTAAACTTTTGACTCCGAGCCTGCCCCAATGACCGTGGCCACGGTTGCGAATAGGATTTTCTCCTGACTTACCGACGAAGTCGTGTGCCCTGACTCTTGTCTTCGCTTTCACGTGTTCTAGGAGTTCGTCTGTGCACTGCAGGATCGTCGCCGGAGGACCGAGCGCTTGGACCGACCGCCGGCAAGCTCGACAGGGAGGAAAGCTTGTTGAGGACTCACTTCGTTCGTCGACAGAGGTACCAAAATGACGAGTCTTTACTCTAATCTATATTCTGCTTTGCATTTAAATAGAGAATGCATAGAGCCCTGTGCCATTACTCTTTCCCATGTATGCTATGCGTGTGTCAGTATATATGCAGCTTGTGTAGTAGGTAGAAACCACTGATTTGTTTTCTTATTTCCCCTTGCCACGTGGGTGTATATACATGAACATATATATGACACATCATTCTGGTCCATGTGAAAATAGATATGGGGTACATATATATATAATATGTGTTTTAATGCCTTTGCTTTTGCATGGATATACATATATATATAAATAACATTCCACTGCTAGCGTAAATGTACATATATTAATATATAATATGTTTAATTCACCAACTTGCTTGATTAAATGAATCACATATATAATGTATATACGTGGCGTGTGTTGGCTTCGTTCATTGCCCTTTGCCTTTTTTCTTCACTGTTTGCATGGGAGTATACATAGTACTCCACTTGGCGTGAGTACATCTCACACACACACTACTATACTATATACACATGCGTGGTCAATATTTGCTTTAACTTGCATATGACGCACACATAATATATAAAGGACTATTTAAGTAGTGTGCATGAACATGTACACATATGTAGCATGCGATTTGCTCCAATATTTCACGGCCATGTATTATGCACACACATAATATATACAATCTATATTCGCCTCATATATGTTCTGTGCGTATACTTGCTTCCCATAACACCGTGGTATGTATATACATATAATACATATTATATGGGTTGCCTTGTGCACATATCATCACGTGAAAAATTTCCTTGAATAGTTTCATGGCGACTTCAGACCTATAACTTTGTCCTTGCTTTATAAATTTTGGACAACTTTCGAACTTGACATCTTGGTCCTTAATGCAGATTCATACACCGCAAGCTATTTTTGAACGATGGTCGTGTTTTGGGAAACCGTGGGAGCCGATCAGAAGAGGAGGCTCAAAGTATCAAGCGACGAGACTGGAAAAGATAGCATGTCGTTCATCGTTTACCCACCAATGGCGTCGAGAACTCGTCTTTCCCAGATACCGCCATATAAAGTGGAAAATTGGACCCATGACACTGACACCCAGCCATCGAAAACATGGGTTCTGAAGACCGGCTTAAGTCATGTGGACTACACAGACACGCTCCCGACTTTAGGGAGATGGATACTTGAAGGTGAGGCTTCATGGAATCAGCACCCCAGCTTTAAAGGTGAATTTAGCTTCACAAAGGGGTATTGGGAATGGACTGAGGCTATACTCAGTCGGCATCGCAAACTTCTAGAGGATGTGACCATCTACGACGGCGTATATGCCTCCTTATTCACATATGACCGCTCGACGCCTATCGTCCAAGCATTCTGCGAAGCGTGGTGCCCCATGACAAATACCTTGCTTACATCCCTCGGTGAGCTTTCAATCTCACTTTGGGATATGCATGTACTTTGCGGTCTACCGATATCTGGCGACATCTACGATGAATATGTTCCAACTGCCTCGCAATTAACAGGGGAAGACATCAACTCCGCCCCTCAATGTTGTAAGTATTTGTTCCAAGCATACTATCACCTTGGTAACCGAATTAGGCAACGAGGTGGTCGCCGTGGGCAACAGGAGAAAAGTCGTTCAGTTCACGTTGTTGAGTGGATAGAATTCTGGAGCAGAAGACCGCAAGTTTATGACAGGCCACCGCCTAGGAAGGAGGATAAGAAGAAGACTCGCCCGAGGAACACCCATAATCCAAGTGGCAAGATCCCCGCATTCGGGGGTTGGACCAGAACGACCAAAGCGCCTTTTGCTGAGCTTGGAATTCCCTCCGAATACGAGGAGGAGACCCATTTGGCGGCATACCTAAGTTGTTGGCTGTGCGTATTCGTGCTCCCCATCAAAGCAACGCGACTCATTCGAGCCCAAACATTCAAAATGGCTAGTCTAATGGCGACGGGCAAAACACTGAACCTCGGGATCCCCATACTTGCGAGCATTTACAATGGATTGAATGTAATATCGCACTCTAGTACGCCGGGGTCAGTTGATAGTCACTTTCCCATTCACTATGTGTATGGATGGCTGTCGTTCTACTTCGACACTCATTTCGCAAATGATCAAACGTCCGCCTCCCCGCTGATGATTGCCTACTCTGGAGAGGGTGGCGCGAGGTATTATGGACCAGTAGAGGCTCGTCGTAAGATGTTCAAAGCCGACAGCGCCAATTGGCTCTGCACGACACGCCGCCTAACTAAGGATATCCACTTCCTCGATAATGGGGACGCACACTCTACCGACCACGAGTACCTCATGTGTCTTCGTTCTAACCACCTCATATTGCGATGGGCAGATGCATGTATCGCAGAGCCTTACACTCCACATCGATTCAGCCGACAGTTCGGCTACTACCAAGACGGCAGCTCTGGCATACTGGGCAATGATGAACGTGAGGTCACGCTTCCGGAGGGTTTCCAACGTTGGCGCCACTCTACACTTAGGAGTTCAGGGTCGCGAGTGTCATTTCCCGCGACTCGAGTTACTGTCACCATGAAGAAGTATTTCTCGCCGGGCTATAAAGATTGGTGGGCCCAAGTCCATGGGGACTACCTCGAGCGCAATATCAAGGGTTTAGCTCCTGAGGATCCAGCCAACGTGCAGCAGGAGGCTGGCACCGCCAAGAAGAGCAAACATCCAGTCCAGGGAGATGAACCACCACCCAAGAAGAGAAAGGAGCATATCATCTCGAAAAACAGGGCCGACGTGGTACGGTCGGACTCGGGTGATGAGGAAAGCCATGAACGTCACTGGAAACGGCGACGAGACAGACGTTCGCCTTCTCCAGTGGAGGTAAATCATTGTTCTCGCTTGTCCCAATGATTGCCGGTAGCACTTAATTTACCCTCTTTTACTTCTTGACAGGAAAATGTGGCGATACCTGCTAGTGGAGGGGCTGAGTCATCATAAAAGGGTGGCAGCCAGCAATACTGGAGAAAGTGGACATTCAAACAATGCCTCAGCATCAAGCACGCACCAATCGGGGAATTCCCTCGACGAGCCACGCGTAGGTCAGCAAGATAGACCTGAGGTCTCTGTCTTTGATGGGAAAGACCTCGTACTGGAAGAATTTAAGGTGGTTGTCATAAATGTCTGGAACAAGCTTCGCAAAAAGTTGGACGACGCCTCGGTAGAACAGATTTCATCTTTGCAAGAGAGCTTTTTGAACGCTTTTGCAAATCTGCGGAAGTTAGACATTGATATCTCTCCCTTGGAAACAACGGTTGCAGACATTTTCACGAAAGCTCAAGCCTTTGATAACTTAAGGTCCACAATTTCTGACAAAACGTCGAGCGAGTCTCAGTCTTTATCCCTGGCGAAGGATGCGCTTAAGAATGCACAAGACAAGTTTAGGAAACTCAAGAAAGATCTATTGGGCCAACACAAGATGCTTAAGGCCACAAAAGATCGGGAAGAGGAATTGGAGAAAGAACTGAAGTTAGTTCGTGCCAAGGCAGAGGAATGCGACACTGCGATTGCCAAAATTACAGATGACCTGGGCAATGCTAAGACTGCCGTTTCGGAGGCTAGGGCAGAGGTCACCCGCATTAAGGACCTGACTGTACTGACGCCAGAAGATGAAACGAGCTTAAAGGAGGCAAAGAGAGGCTTAGAAGCGTGCAAAGATGATATGCTTAGCTTTAGGCTTTTTTATTGACTGATACTCTTTGTCATTTAGTTTCTCTTTTGATTGCAAGAACTTTTGTTGTTTCGTTTCTAACTTTTGATAATTGAATGCTTCTCATTTATGTGCCGGTCCTTTAGCGATAATATATACAACTTTTCTTTCACCCGTTGAAGGATTGTCTCCACTCTTGCAACATGAATTGGATTTGATTTTGTTATGACTGAACTTAGATAATTTGATTCTAAGCTGCCTACGTACTCCTATCACGGAGATCAAGTCAAACGTAGTTCAAATGATTTTTTTTTTTTTTTTTTTTTTTACAAAGTAGAGCCGTTCACAGTTTAGACTCATGCGGGCCATGAGCGTCTATGATTTGGGCCCACCCATAGACAAAGCGAGATGCATTAGCAGTTTAACCACGTGCTGCATTTTTGGTGGATGAGTCATTCATCAGATCTTCATGACTTGTGTTGACACCCCAAGTTTAAGGGTGGTAAAGCTTTAGGAACCTTCCATTAATTGGACCGATCTTCAAACCATCTTCACTAATCAGCTTGTAAGCCCCACCGGTGTAAACTTCTAAAATCACGTAGGGACCATCCCACCTTGAAGTGAACTTGTGACCGGTTTTTCTCGTGACGATGATGGGCCTGCGAACAGCTAGGACTTTGTCCCCAATTTGAAAGGAACGGGTCCTTACCCTTTTGTTAAAAGCTCTAGACATACGAGCTTGATAGCACTCCAAGCTTTGTTGTGCTTGCAGACGTTTTTCATCCAAGGCTTCTAACTCAGCCAAGCGTAACTTGGCATTCTCTTCATCAGTAAGACCCTCCTGTATAGCCAACCTTAAGGAAGGTATTTGGCGCTCTAGAGGCAAGACCGCTTCCACACCATACACCAAAGAATATGGAGTGCTTTGAGTAGGTGTGCGATATGTGGTTCTATACGCCCACAAAGCTTCTTCCATTCTGTCATGCCAGTCCCTTTTCGATTTTGAGACCACTTTCTTCAACAAATTGCATAGGGTTTTGTTAAAAGCTTCAGCAAGCCCATTTGCAGCTGCATAGTAAGCTGATGAGTTTCGCTGCTTAAAGTCAAAAAGCTTGCAGATCTTGTCCATCAACTTGTTGTCAAAGGGCTTCCCGTTATCTGTTAAGATATATCGCGGGATACCAAATCGATAGACGATGTGGACACGGAGAAAGTCTGCAACATTTTCTTTCTTCACCTCCTTTAATGCCACGGCTTCCGCCCATTTTGAAAAGTAATCGGTGGCAGCTAGTATGTAGGCATGCCCTGCAGAGGACTTAGGCGTAATTGGGCCAACCACATCAAGTCCCCAAGCATCAAATGGCCAAGATGCAACTGTTGGGTGCAGAGGTTCTGGTGGTTGATGAATAAAGTTTGCATGATATTGACAAGCTTGGCACCTTCGAGCATAGTCTATGCAATCCTTTACCATTGTAGGCCAATAATATCCCATTCGCTTAATGTGGAAATGTAACTTGGGACCGGATTGATGTGCACCGCAAACCCCAGAATGAGCTTCTTGCATAGCTTGTAAAGCTTCCTCTTCCCCTAGACATCGGAGAAATATTCCATCAAAGGAACGACGATACAATGTTTCTTTATAGTAGATGAAGCGAGGAGTTCTGCGCTTTATATCCACCCTTTTACGGGGATCTTCAGGTAACTTTTGATCAGTGAGGTAGTCAATTAACGGTTGCCTCCAGTCGTCTTTGCCTATATCATAAACTGAGGCAGTAGGGAGCTCAACAGTTTCATCAACTGAGCCGTCTTCATTAAAGATTGGTGGAACCACCCACCTTTGACATACTTGTATTTGGGCTGCAGGATGAGTAATAGTTGAAGCCAATGCGGCTAAGGCGTCAGCCTGCTTGTTTTCTTTCCTCGGTACATGTTCAATTGTGACGTCCCCTAACCATTGCATGAGTATCTTTGCATAGTTGTTATATGGGACTAACTCCGCCTTTTTCACTTCATATAGACCCAACACTTGGTTTATGATCAACTTTGAATCTCCATAAATGTTAATTCTTAGTTGCTTCATGTCAGCCGCTATTTCGAGCCCAAGTATCAATGCTTGATACTCAGCAACGTTGTTTGAACATTGCTCGGTCAAGGTGAATGAATATGGCAACACCTCGCCTTCTGGAGTGACGAAGACAACTCCAGCGCCTGCCCCTTCTCTATGCGAAGCTCCATCAAAGTACATCTTCCATGGGGGTAGGACTTCAATGATAAGCACATCTTCATCAGGCAAATCGTCAGACAACTCCCATTCAGCAGGTATTGGGTGATCTGCGAGGAAATCGGCCAAGGCTTGCCCCTTGACAGACTTTTGCGGCACATATATAATTTCAAACTGTTGAAACAATAAGTACCACCTTGCGAGGCGGTCGGAGAGAACGACCTTCGCCATAACATATTTCACCGGGTTCGCTTTGGAAACAAGCCGGATGGTATGAGCCTCAAAGTAGTGCTTAAGTTTTTTGATGGCGAATACCAATGCCAAACATAGCTTTTCAATCGGGGAGTACTTTAACTCGTTCGGGGTCATCATTCTACTAAGATAGTAGAGAGCATTCTCCTTCCCCTTGTCATTTTCTTGAGCAAGCAAGGCGCCCACAGAACAATCTTGGGCGGAGATATAAAGGATCAGCGGGCGGCCATGGGCAAGAGCGGTTAACACAGGCGGCTTCATCAAGTACGACTTGATACTCTCAAATGCGCTCTTGCATGCCTCGTCCCATATGAACGGGATGCCCTTTTTCATCAACCGACTAAAAGGTTGACATCTTCCTGCTAGGTTTGATATGAACCTTCGGATGTAAGCCAACTTCCCTTGTAAGCTTTTAAGCTCATGAAGGTTTCTCGGCTCAGGCATCTTCATTATGGCGTCAATTTTTGCTTGCTCGATCTCGATGCCCCTGTGTCGAACAGTAAACCTGAGGAACTTTCCAGCAGCAACCCCAAAAGCACATTTCAGGGGGTTCATTTTCAGTTGAAACTTTCGTAGGCGGTCGAAGACTTGCCTTAAATGCACCAAGTGATTTGTGCGCAATTTCGACTTCACAACCAGGTCGTCTACGTAGCATTCGACCATTTTATGGAGCATATCATCAAATATTGTCTGCATAGCCCTTTGGTATGTAGCACCTGCATTTTTCAAACCAAAGGGCATTACTTTATAGCAGTAGATGCCTTTTGGCGTTCGGAATGCAGTTAGGTCTTCATCTTCCGGCGCCATGCGGATTTGATTGTAACCGGAGGAGCCATCCATGAATGACAGGGTCTCATGCCCAGTCACGGCATCTATCATTAACTCCGTGATAGGAAGCGGGAAGTCATCTTTCGGGCATGCCATATTGAGGTCCCGAAAATCTACGCAGACGCGGATCTGGCCGTTCTTCTTGCGCACAGGCACAATACTGGATATCCAGGTTGGATATTTAACTTCACGAATGAAGCCAGCCTCAATAAGCTTATTAACTTCTGTTTCAATCGAGGGAATGAGCTCAGGGCGGAAGCGTCGTTGGGCTTGCTTGACCGGGCGACACCCTTTCTTCACTGCTAAGCGGTGCACAGCTACCTTTGGGTCTAACCCTGGCATCTCCTTGTATGTCCATGCAAAGACATCAATATATTCTTTCAGCAATGTGACATAGATTTCTTCGTCTTCATCAGATAGGAGTGCGCTAATGAAGATAGGACGAGGATTTTCAGGCGTTCCCAGATCAACTTCTTTTAATTCGTCCACCGCGGCTCGTACCCCTTCTTCTAACTCATGGGGTGCATCTTCTGCATCTTCCCCCTCAATCGGGGTTTCATCACATAACGTGATATGGAACGACGATGCCACCTCTTCCTGAGTGGTTGGTGGTACGTCATCACTTGAGCCTACGCTTTCCTCATTTTCCTCTTTATGTACTCGAGTGTGTACAATGGTCTTCGGTTGGACTTTCAATACTTCACCGCATGTAATATGAATATATGTTTCTCGTCTCATACGAGAAGGAATCATGCTTCTAAGCCTTTTTGGAGGTTCCACTTCAGCAGGAACATTGGCACTGTCGTTAACAACTTGGACAGCTCCAAGTCGATCATGCATCGACTTTCTCTTTAGGGCTTTAGGACTTGACCCCAGTCTATCAAAGACTGAGCGTCGAGAGTCCGCTTTACCAATTCGGTCGAAGACTGACTTCTTTTTGTCTTGCCCATTACCATTGGTAGGAGTGAGTTTTGGGTCATACTCGCTTCCCTCCGCGGAGATACAATTACTTGCAGCCCTGTTTATAAGAATTCGCACTGGTTTAGGGGGAACATAGCCCAACCCTTTGCGCGTTTGAGGTTCTTGGTGATTTGCTTTGCCCTTACCACCGGCTTCTGGGATAAGCTTTCCCAATTTCTGTGGCTCGTTGGGGTTATAGCCAGCCTTGGCTAGAAGCTTATAAGCGTTAGGGTCGAAACCCTCAGTACACTTGGCGGGGAATGTTTGGCCCACTTTATCACCACCTTTATCTTCAGATAATTTTGCTGCATTTGCTTTGAGTGTATCAATCCTTGCGAGCGGGAAGATGAGTTTCATGTTATGCTGATCTCCCCCTACAACTTGTTTTCCCTTTGACTTTGATTGGGAAGGTGGATCGTCATGGCTTTCCTCAATATCTTCAACAATAACTTGCCTTTTAATGTAGAACTTTGCGTCTGCAAAATAAGACTCAGCCTCTGTGAAAGGGCTTTCGTCGGCGACAACCTTTTCAACTACGCCGTTCTTTTCAAACATGAGGCACTGATGCCAAGACGAGGGTACCACCCCATTTTCATGTATCCATGGCCTTCCAAGTAACAAGTTATAAGATGTCCTCGCATCTATGACATGGCAGAGGACACCTGAACTTAGGCTCCCAATTCTTAAGTCAAGTCTGATGATGCCAATTGCTCTTTGCCCTCCCTGGTTGAAGCCTTGTATCATTAGACGACTTTGGGCAAGCTCATCTGTAGATATACCAAGGTCCTTCACAGCTCGGAGGGATAGGATGTTGACAGCTGAGCCTTGATCAACCATAATTCTTTTGAGTTTTTGCCCACGGGTGTAGCCTTCAACAAACAATGGGCGATTGTGTGGCGTGCCTCCAAGTAACAAGTCTTCATCCTTGAAGGTAATTTCTGTGGAGTAGGAGGTAGCCTTATGCATTAACACTTCCTCATCCTCGGTGTGTTTAGGAGATGAACATTCACCTCCATCTTCTGGCTTGTCATTTGTATTTAGGCAGGAGCTAGAAGTGCCTGCCCCTTGAAGATCAAATCTTTTTGGCATATATTGAGCCAAAGAAACTGGTGCTCGTGGTTACTTGACATGCCCCTTCGTCTTTGATTTGCGGGCATGAGTACTTTTTGAGGTTTTCTCAACCCAACTTTTCACTATGTGCTTTTGATGCTTCACAGGCTCGAATTTCTTCTTTCTATGAGTGACAATCACCCATTTACCTTCGGATGCGTTATCATTCCGCTGCGGTTCTGAACTTTGACCAACAGCGTGCTTAACAATGAAGGGGAGTGGACGCTTCCGTTGTTTCCCATCTTCCTTTTCAGTGCACAGCGGAGCGAACCGTCCGGGTGTAATCGAGATTTGATTTGAGCTCGCTTTGGCATCGGCAAGCTCGATTTTTCCATCTCTGGCCAGTGCCATTACTTTATCTTTGAAGACAAAACACTTCTCAATCGGGTGACCAAGAAGACGATGGTACTTGCAGTAATATGGGTCATCCACCCTTGTAGCTTCATCGGGACGTTTCATTTCAGGCAACTCAATGAGCCTAAGTTTGAGTAGCTCATCAAACATGGGAGATACATCGGAATCCATGAAAGGATAAGTCTTCTCCTGCCTTTCTTCAATTGTCGGCCTTCTACCACCCCTTGACGGGCCAGAAAATGGTCTTGGCCTAGGCCTTTCAGTTGCCTTAGTGAAGACTGTCATAGGAGTGGCCTTCACATTCATCACTTCTTTCTTTTCCTGCTTTGGAAAAGGTTTGTTCCACTTTTTAACTTCTTGTTTTCCAGGTGCATTGGAGGAGCTAGGCAAGTTCAATATGTTGAGCCCTCCGCTGGCTTCGATACTCAATTCCATGTCATGAGCACGACTGGATAACTCCTCAAAGGACTTTGGCTTAATCCCTTGTAGGATATAGGAGAGTTCAAAGTGCATTCCTTGGATGCACATCTCAATTGCAGAACTTTGGGATATTCTTTCTTTGCAATTGAGGCATAGTTCCCTCCACCTTTCGATGTAGGTACCAGCGCGTTCACCCTTCCATTGGCGAGTAGTGGTGAGTTCCAAGAAGCTGACCGTTCTCCTTGTGCTATAGAAACGAGTTAAGAACTCACGTTCCATATCATGCCAGCTATCAATGCAGCCGGGTGCAAGGTCAGTGTACCAATCAAACGCAGTTCCCTTTAATGAACGGACAAACTGCTTTACCAAAAAGATCGCCATAAGTCCCTGCATCATTGCATGTTTCCACAAAGTGGGCAATGTGCTGTCGGGGATTTCCCTTGCCATCGAATTGCTGGAACTTAGGAGGTTGATAGCCGTAGGGCATCTTCAACTCCTCAATTCTTTGTGTGTAGGGCTTAGCATAGGAATATGAAGGTTGTCCTTCATCCAACTTGCCTTTGATGGCCCCCATTATGTAGTCCTTCAACTGATCCACCGGTATCATACCTTCGGTAACTGGAATAGTTTTCTCAGTTGCAGGTAAGTGGGAAGCAGCTTCTCCTACCACATGGCTAACATGAGGTGGTGGTGATTGCTGACCAACCTCTTCTTGCCCTTCAGGTTGCTTTCTTGGAGCACGGCTTCCTTGCTCCTCCATGATGCTTCCTACCCTATTATCGAGGGTGTTAAGCCGTTTCTCTTGATTTTGGAGAGTGACAGCCATTCCTTCCAGAGACTTAGCAATTCTAGCTAATTGCTCCTCCACAGACTCCGTGTTTGTCGCCATGGCAGGCATGACATTGTAGACATGCGACCACTCAGGTGCAGCCCTCCATAAGGGATGAGGCGGAGTTGCGGGGGAAGTGCTCCCGCTACTAGCGTTCCCTTGCATAGAAGTTGGACTACCACCATCGGTAGCTCCCTTGGGAGAGGGTGGACTTCCAGCAAAAGCAATTGCCTTTGAGGCCGCAGGGGCCTTGTCGAGCCTTCGAACCACACGTCGTGCCATGGACTGAGGTTCAGGTACTCGGACCCCCAAATCCTTTGCGCGGTTCCTTGTCAGCGGACCTTGCGTTTTCTGGGTTGTGCCAGGGCTAGCTACAGGCGTAGACTTGGACTTGGTAGCTTGGGCATAGGTCCTCCTGAACATGGGATTGTTCGATGCCATTTGATGCGCAGGTAGAGGTATAGTAGTAGAGAGATGAGAGGCAGAGCGGTCCCACTGGGCGTGCCAAAATATGTAAATGCGAAAAACTTGAATTGTATATATTCAAAATTCAAAGTATCGGTTACAATGAAGTATCAAGTATATATCAAACAGGAAGGGGTACAATCTCTGTATATGAGAAGTCCTCTGATTCTCTACTAGCAGTATGCCTATTGGAAGTGTGCCGAATTTGGAATATGCCAAATTGGAAGTGTGCTGGGTTCAGAGTATGCTGAACTTGAAGTAGTTCTTTGTTGGAAGTATGCCGAATCCGGAATATGCCGAATTGGAAGTGTGCCTAGTTCAAAGTATATTGAACTGGAAGTATGCCAAGTTCGGGAGTATGCCGAACTGGAAGTATGCCGAGTTCGGGAGTATGCCGAACTGGAAGTAGTTCCTTGCTGAAGGGCCTCCGGAGTTATGTAGCTTGTTCTTCAATGAAGGGCTAATATGCGGCTTGATCTTCAAAGAAGGGCTTCCGGTGTTCAAGTGGCGTGTTCCTCAGCGCGGTATACGCAGTACAACTGCGGGCGTGTTCCAGACGATATCCTGGAGAGATTTCGGCAGAGCTTCGATATGCAGATTTTCAGAGCCCCTTCTTTGAAAATGAAACCACTATTTATAGTGGTGAGGGTGAGAGAAAATCTCCAACCAACTCTTAATTCCTTATTTAATTTAATTTCTTTAATTAAATTAAGGAATGTATCGGGACTCTATTGCATCCAGGTTCATGATTTCATTAAATTTCCAAATAATATCAAATATTCAAATTCCTCAAAATTATATAACCCACATATAATTTTAGTGGGCCAAGACCAAGTCAAGCCTGCTAATTAGGCAACCCAATTCATTCAAGCAGTCTGGTCCAACTCGATTAAATATTTCATCATCTCGGGCCAAACAATCCAACATCCAATTACATTTAATTAAGTAATTAAACCAACTAAATATTTAATGGGCCATTTAATTAACCGATTAAATAAATATTAGTCCAATTAGCTTAATTAAAGTAATTAATTTAGCAACCAATTATCCACCACGATCCAATAATATTATTTAAATTTTTCAATGCTTACAGTTCTTTAGTTGTATTTAAAAATAAATAAATAAATAAATAAAATCATAGGGCATAAAGGTAGATTATAAATTTGGCCTGCTTGTGAGGTACCTTATGAACAAATTTAATTTGAGTATGAAGTTTGAAATACCCCCTTACTTTATTTTTATTCCTATACTCATATTTTATATATATTTTCAATCAAAAGTGCAGACTTGGCATTTTGTGTCATGCCAAAAGTAAATGGAATCTTTTGAATAAAAATAATGGCACCTGAAAAGGCCATAATTCATTGTGTATTATTGATAGCACATAAAATATTGTTCACAAATAAATAATTATAACACAAATTATTCATGAAAATGGTCACAACAATTTGGTAAAAATAATAAGTTTAATTTATTTTACCATCAAAACTTAGAGAATAAATTCAATTACGTAAATTATATAAAAAAAAATTAGAAACAATAATATATGAATAAATAAATAAATAAATAAATATATTCGTTGCGAGTTCGCTGTGTCACTCGGGGGTTTCAAGATTAGCGGAGTGGAAACCACTCTGGGACCGCCGTGGACCACCGCGGAATGGTGGCCCAAGTGCACCGTGCTTGAGGCGTTCAGATTTGACAGGGGAACTAAGCAGTAGGAGAATCTGGCGCCGCCCATTTGATTTATGAGCGAATATGGCGACGATCCAAGAATGTTGTCGGGGAACGACGCGTTTTGTCCGATGAAAACTACATCTAACGTAAACGTATTCGTTGCGAGTTCGCCGTAACTGAACGACCCGTCGTTATACGTAGCAGAATACAGACAGGTGGTGTTATCAGCGGCGGTGGCGGCGCACCGACTTCCAGGTAGACTTGAGCACGCCTTGGAATCACAGGGACTGGTTTATACGTTAAGGAACCTTTGGGATTAAAAATGGGAGTTCATTGCATTCGTAAAAAACGGGAGACTCGCCGGAGAAGAAGAAAAGAGATGTGAAATGACTAAAATACCCTTATTATTTTAACTATTAAAATTTTTCGACGAAATTTGGCCAGCAATTTGGCCGGAGTGACCAAAATTGACAAAAATTGCATAGTTAAGGTACTAAATTGACACTTTTGAAAGTCATGACTGAGATTAACAATACTCCTATAGTTACAGGACAAAAATTGAAATTTCCTCTATAAATAGACATGCATTTGTCCTATACGGATTAATACAATATTTTGTCATTGTTTTATCCTTATTATCCATTTGTTATTTCCTTTATTTATCGGGTTTAATAATTCGGACTATCCGGGTTAATTAAATCCATCAGGTTCAAATATCTTGAATTTATACTTGGGCAAAAAAGAACATATCATCAAATATAATGAAGGAGGATTAGAGAATAGACTTCTAGCCCATAAAATTCTCTAACTCCACACCTGACATGAGAGTGAAGTAAATTAAGGTGACTCATCAGTCCATTAAGTGCAGTGAGTGAACTATTGTCTGGTGCCTATAAAGATACATGGGTCTCACACTATGACTAACAGGGCTTGATCTTGTATTCTTAACTACAATTTATCACCTAGAAATTAAATCAACTGAGTTGTCTGTGCGGACTAAAGACACTAGGGGTCAAATCTTAGACATGCAAAATTAACAATGAGTACGATGACAACCAGTTAGTCCACCTTATCTGTTGATAGACTTCTAATCTAACATGAATAAAACTCACTTGCACTGCACTAAAAAGGTTATTTAGTGGCAGTTATTTTGTTATTTAGCGGCGATTGGGAACCGCCACTAAATTGTTTAGAGGCAGTTCTCCAACCGTGACTAAATAGTGTGTCACGAAGGAATTAGCGGCGGTTTTAGACAACCCCACCGCTAAAAATGAGGTACTTTACTTTTGTTTTTAGCGGTGATTTTGTAACCGCCGCTAAATATATCTATCTATTTGTTCCTTTAAATCTTAGTGGTGGTTTATTAAGTGTCATTAATTATTTTTTATTTATTTTTAAAAATTCTAGTGGTGGTTATTAAATTTCGCTAAATACTTGTTTTTATTTATTTTTTTAAAACAGGCAGTTATTTAAGTGTGGCTAAATAATCTTTTGTGTTCATAATTAAGTGTCGTTAAATATTTTATAATTACATTATTATATCTTTATAATTATCATTTAATTATATTTCTTTAAAAAAATTTATATTCAAATGCGTATTGCAATTACAGATAAATTCTATGTACACGTTTAATTAAAAAAAAAATCAATTGTAACTAATATTTGTCAATTTGCCGAACCAGCAGAAAAGAAGAAAATCACATGCATGCATTCATGGCATGCCATCAAGATTGGAAGCAAAAGGCAGTTCCACCAGTTGGCTATTAATAATTACCATCACAAAATGGGGATGGAGGCTTAGGAAGGGCCCCATATATGAAAGAACAAATCCGGCCAGAAAGCTAATGTATATGAATGGACACCAGTCGATCCTGCTCTCCCATATTCATCTATCAATGCCAGCAATCCATGGCCCTCTGGTCATCAAATTAATTGAGATTTGGATGGTTGATGTGTACCTCAAAGAGTGGAGTTTGGACTAAGAAAATGTTGTACAAATTACCTAGCTAGACCCGGAAATGCACCAAGTTTAAATTTGTAAAAACTATATGTACATGATAGTAGTTAACCTGAATAGTTTAGAGAATATTTAAATTTCTAGAAAAACTTAGACATTTCAGAATGTCGGATGTTACAACCTATGTGTCCCTTTTGTTGGAAAGCGGGCAACAATGACTGGCGCAGAATTCTCTCACTAGGGTGTGTTTGAAAATTTAAAAAATAATTTTTGAAAATCATTTTTTGAGTTTTCAGTGCTTAGATGCGTTTGGAAAATCTGGTCAACGAAAAAATATTTTTAGATTCGGATTGAAGTTTTTAGAACATGTGAGCAAAAGTTTGAGAGTAGAGAGACAGAGTTTTTGAATGCAAGGAATTCATTCGTATGTAAAAACATCTGCTCAACACCATAGTATTTATAGGAGAGGTAGTCAAAAATTAGTAGTAGTAGTGCGCGCGGCAATTAATCTAATTTAAAAGCAATTTGTAGCCTCTCCATAACAGACTATTAAAGTTAGAAATAAAAGTCGAGGTTAGGATAGTTCATAAAAAGTACTTTTTTCAAATGTTACTTAGAGAAACACTTTTAAATTTGACTTTTTGGATTAAATATGCTAATAGAAAATGTTGTTTAACAAACATTTACCTTATCAGTTTGATTAAGTCAAACTCTTGAAGTGATCAAATTAATCAACTTTTGGTAGAAACATTATTTACAAAACAATCCCAATAGTACCCCTGTCCTTCATTTGAAAATGGTTGCTTTTATAGTCATCAAAAGACCTTTAGATAGGCAAAATGGCGAGAATGGAAACAGGGTGAAGGAAGTGGACAAATTGAATTAAATTGATCGAAATTATTACTCTAGTATTAGCAATATACAAAATAAAAATAAAAAAATTGAAACAACAAGAATAATATATGACTCAAATTGATATTTAAAAAAAAAAAAACAAAAAAACAAAAAACAACAAAATAGACTTTTTTTAGTACTATATATTGACAATGTAGTATCTGTTTTATATTTTTTCTATCGAGCAAATACCACGAGTATTAGCAAAATTACACTTTTAGTCTACATGTTTAATTCCTACTAATTTTCATCCACGACTATTGTTTTAGTACCAATTTTCATCCACAATAATTGTTTTTAGTGCCAAAATTGATCACGCAGGTCATCCCTTTGTTTAAGACATGCCGAAATATGAAATTATTAAGGGTAATTTCATCTTTTTCAAATAAGATCCTAATTTGAACATAAATAAAGGGATTTAAACCCTAAGATCGATCTTAGTTCGCAAATCTCCTCCTCAAATTAAGGTAGGATGAGGAGGAGAATTGCGAATTGAGATCGATCTTTGGGCTTAAATCCATTTATTCATGCTCAAATTGGGATCTTAAGTTTAAAATGACGAAAATACCCTTAAAATTTTATGATTCAGCATGGGTTACCAACGTGATGAATTTTGACACTAAAACAATAGTCGTAGATGAAAATTGGTAGGAATTAAACATGTGGACCAAAATTGTCATTTTGCTAATACTCGTCGGACTAAAATTGGTATTTGCTCTTTTTCTATTGTAGTCCAAAGAGTCAAGGATCCTATGATATTCCCTCAAGGAGAGCCACAAATGTGTAATCTAAGCACAAGGTGCTATGATATTCCCTCAAGGAGAGCCACAAATGTGTAATCTAAGCACAAGGTGTTTGGCAACAACAAAATAGACTTAATCTTTAAGAGTTACGCTTTTGTATGATCCACCGATGAATCCTTAGCCGTCCTACTGAAGCACAAAGAGCCAATAACGCCTCCACTAAGGTTCGAACTGACAACCTCTTCCATATGGAAGTCCAACCTGGATGCCATCTGAGCACAAGGCGTTTGGCTCTATTGATTAAAGTATTGTCAAGTATTATGTAGTTTGATGTCACCTCTATTGCCATTCTAAATTTTTTTTTTGGTTGCCCAAAAGGTATTCCTCTAGCCGAATCCTCCGTCGCTACTGTCAGCACACTAATGGGCTGTTTGGTTCACGGAATAGGCCTGGAATGGCATAGCATTCCAAGTAATAGGCCTATTCCTCTATTTGGTAACCACTTGTATTCCCAGGAACATTGTTCCCGGGATGTTCTCGGGAATCATGACCTATTCCCCTTGCAAGGGGAATAGAGATTCTTGGGACCCCCTTAGTATTAGGTTATTCCTGAGTTCTCCAGAATAGCCTAAAGTTTCTATTTCCTATTTTACCCCCTAATTAAATTTATTTCTTAAAACATATTTCATTTCTATTCATTAAATCAACCAAACACTATAATGTAATCCTAATAGAATACAATTCCTATTCTCCGTAACCTCATACTTAAAGGACGTAGTGTTGAACTTCCACACCAACCATGTTGGTTATTACAATTCTAAATGAGTGATCGGATTATATTAAATCCCAAAAAAAATAATATTTTAAAAAGTATCACATTTTGAGACAACACACACCAATTTTTACAAATCTCCGGATAGAGTAGGGTATAAAATGGGAGTATGCTAATTACACACCAATGAAATTGAATAAATTTATGAAAAGAATACATACACTAACTACAATATAAGCAATGAAATATGAGCAAAGAAATAGGCAGCTATACAGAGCCATGGAACAATGGTGGAGGGGCTGTTGTTTGATGGATGGCTTCCATGAGGATACACCGGTACCGGACGCACTCCACTTCCGCCGCCGCTTCTGCTCCCCGTCGTATCTCCGCCGCCAACAGTGCCTCTATCACTTGCGCCGCCGCCGCTCCTCCCTCCACTCCTAGAGCTCCCACCGCCCTTGGAACCTCCCCCACCGCCTCCTCTAAACCCGCCGCCTTTCGCCCATCCGCCGCTTACAAGGAGGCATACGATGCAAAACACAAGAATAGCCTTCATTTTTCTCTGTCAATTTTCTGAGATTTTTTTTTGTTTTTTTTTTTTTTTCTAAGCTCTTATCCTTCAGGTTAGAGTTATAATCTTCTGTGTATATATATTGGGAGATCGTCTGATCTCTAATATGATAAGAACGTTGAATACACGGTCAACACAAAGTTTCAAAGAAAGTTTCTATCATACGCTCTGAAACTTTCGTATTAGTCGTGAATTAATTATAAAATGAATATATATATAATGGTGAACAAGCTAAGGACCCATTCACCCATCAATGATTGAGTGTAATATTATCTTTGAATTCTTTAAACTAATGTATGCTGTAAGCTATTAGTTTTAAAGATTTTTTTTTTTTTAATTAATTGGATAAGGGCAAAAAGTGTTAATTTGATTTCTATAATACCTCAATGTCGTCAAATTTGTATATGCTTATGTTCTGTTTAATTAAAATTTCAATAATTTGTCTTGGACTTAGCATGTTAGATACAAATAATCTTAACTATATTGAACAATAGTATACGAAAAATCTAACCTTGTATGGGAGCGGAAGCGTAGTCGTGTTGATCCCCAGCCACAGTTGATGTTTTTGTTGTGTTGCTTCTGAACGGTAAACCGTTAGCCATATTTTGCTTCATACCTGACTCAGACCCCTAGATGGTGTATTAGTGTCTACTGAGCAGTATGAGTACCATAACTGAATGTGTTATATCATCCATCATCTTGCATCCCATCAATCCAGGATTATATTTTACCCGCATGGACAGCTCAACTGGTCACAGAGGTGAAACTTTGGAAGAATGATCAGCAACAGTGTGGGAGCAACCTCTCAAAGTGAGGGGGGTTCCTTGTGCACAGTGAGCACAGGTTTAGCCACATCGGCAATTTATATCCTACACCACAGCGCGCGTTGCACTATGCGCCCAGATGCAAAACGACGTCGTTTTAATTATTTTTTTTTTTGAAATTTTCCGCCCCAGTGAATGGCAGTAGTTTTTTCTTAAAAAAAAAAACCCGCTGTTCAAGAATGTACATAATGTTATATTAGAATACACATAATGTTATACATGAATGTACATAATTATATAACAAAATATACATACTCTTTTTAAAAGATAATACACATAATCTAACATAATACATAATAAACATAAACTTTTAACATCATACACATCAACTCGTAACATAATACACACAAATTTTCTGATCCGGATGTACATAATTGTATAAAAAGAACGTACATAATTGTATAAAAAATACACATAACTGTATGAATCAATACACATAACGTTGTGAACAAATACACATAATCTCAGCAACTTCCTACCGCGCCTCCCAACACTACCCCAAAACGACGTCGTTTTGGGAGGCGCGCGGCGCACAGTGCTATGTGCGCCGTGGTGTAGGATATAACGATTGAGCCACATCCTCCCAAATGCTCTGTCGGGTCGGGTTAGGGTTCAGCCTTTCGAAGAAGGATTATATTATTAGACCTTGTCCACTTGCACCACTTAATTAAGGCCCTTATTAGGCCTTGTCCACTTGCACCACTTAATTAAGGCTCATATATATTATCAAGGAAAAATCTTACATTCTCTCACTCATAGTGACATGTCCTCTATTTAATCAAAGTAGTACCATTATGGTCACATGCAATTTAATATAAACCTCAATATTAAATTAAAATTCAAATAGCAAATTTAAAACTTAATATTTGTCCAAAATTGAATGATAATTTAATAATAACTGAAAGAGGAATTAATTTGATCAATAAGCTAGAAGAAGTCTAAATATGATGATGGAGAACTAAACTACTAAACCCCTCGTTTTCTTTCTTGAAAACATCTAAACTAATAAAAATAGCAACTTTAAAATCAACAAAATGTACTGTAAAATACAAAAAACTAACATGCATTAATTATTTTTGAATTGCTCATGTTTATCACAAGTTTTTAAGATAATACCAAATAAGATGCTGCAAAATTTGATTAAAAAATAATAATAATAACATTACCCTCTAGTAGACCAAATTTTGGGCAAATTGAATAACAATTCTCATTGCTTATTGTTTTCTTGACTTTGATTCCAATGTAATCAATAACTATTCTTTACAAATATTCCAATTAACCCAAAACCATACTGCAGAATCACTGATGCATATTAGAGTTTCAGAAATGTACATGACTAGTTTGAGCAGGCAGCATCAGAATTTAGATGCCAGATTCTCAAAATCTTCCCAATCTGCCTTCCAAGTCTCGTTCCAATTCAGGTTTAACATCGTCGTGTAACTGTACTTTTCCAGAACTCGCTATGACTCCATCAGCTAGTCTTTTTACATTGCTCTATCATCCCTTTCGTGACTCTGATCTAGAAAATCTCCGGTACGAGAACCACTTCCTCAGCGAGGGAACCGACCTGCATTCATAGTTGCTTGCAACAGTAACACAGTCTTCCTCATCGTTGTTGATATCTATGCAATGGTAATCTAGCTTTCCCTGATGATTATTTTCTTCTTTGCATTCCGGCTGCCTATCTCCGTTGCCTTTAGATCTGCATAATGCATTTTATTGCCAAAAGTTTAGGCAGCACCCGTTAGTTGATATATGAATGGATGTCAACTATTTCTGGATGCTTATAATCTAATAATGGTGCTGTTAAGAGTCCAACGTTGATGAGTAAGAGAGAAACATGTGTTTATAAGAAACAAATATTTTTAACGAGAAAATGATTTTCCGCCATGATCTCACATACAAGAATGCAAGTGAAAAAGGAACTTACTGTCTGGGCTCATCCATACAGGTGTCCTCTCTTTCTGATCGTGTTTTTACAGGGTAACTAATGGAGACATGTCGCAAAAATTCAAGCTGCAAATATTAAGCAAGGAAAACACAGACACACACAAAAGAACATTTGAAAAATTGTTATTAATGCAATTTTTGAAGATATATTTAAAATATCAAAGGTTAGCATAAGGTCAGAAATGAGAAACTGGGGAAAGTGTGAACAAGGTGTAATGCTTTTGCCTCAACTCGATTTTCATTTCTAGCATTTAATGTGTACTTGGACATAGAATTTGTAACCAAAGGACATTAATACTTTAAACTCATAAATCACATATTATTCACAATCAAGACAACGCTAATTATTATTTGGTTTCACCTGCAATGAGAGAGAACAGAAATATGTTCAATTGTAGAAGTAGAAAACTAACATCATGATCCAAAATCATTCAACTGCTTGGAGTCTGTAATGCTCAAAGGTTTAATCTATACTTGCATTCTTAAAGCTATCCTAATGTCTCATTTTCCCGATTACAAAATGTTTTTGATTTCCAGCAACCACAGTCAAAAGGAAACAACGCATTAGATCGGGAAGGCCTAGCTAGCTATTGACAGCATACCTGATCACCTTCCTTGATTCCATAATTTCCTATAGAATCAGAGTCGGTGAGAAGCTTCTGACCATCATAACTCAAGCAAAAATTTCCCCATACATGCGACCTGAATAAGATCAAAACCAAAGTTCATAAAAGTTAGAAAGAGCTCCTCAAGACAATCCGATCACATCTAGCAAATATATAGATGACCTTTAAGACAGTTCAAGTCTAATCAGGATTCAAGAGAATTAAGTAACATCAACTGCTCAGGAAAACGACAACTACAGTAAATTAATTCACTATGGCAAATACCCTCAAGTTCAAGAACCAAACAGTGAACTGAAAGAACAAAAGAGCCAATATAATAATAGCATAACATCTAAACCAAGTGGCAAAGAGAATGTTTTAGCTAGTGTCTTAACAAGATGAATAAAACAATGGGGATCAAGGACTTCAAACTCCATTATCTTCTGCACATGAACCATCCAAATTAGAGAATTTCGACGGATCTTTTTAGCATGAAATACAGAAATTCCTACTCTGCTAGTATGGATACAAAACCAAATATTTGAAAATTCACTAAAGATGCAAATTTGATCCCACTTTTCCCTGTAACATACAATATAAGCACATACCATGAGACTGTGCCCGGACCATTCTTGGGCAAATGACGGAACGCCGCCTCCACCCCTTTTTTCAGGTTAACCACAGTCCCATTCCTCGCTACATAGATCTCTACAAAACCCCACAAGAACCAATTGTCAAAAATTACTACATGTACGAATGTTCATATACATTTAAACAAACAGCTTATAAGCAGAGATAGAGGGAGTTATATGAAAGGATACCGAAACAAGTGCCGTCCAATTT
Organism: Ipomoea nil; assembly: GCF_001879475.1. NCBI lineage: Eukaryota > Viridiplantae > Streptophyta > Magnoliopsida > Solanales > Convolvulaceae > Ipomoea > Ipomoea nil. The sequence goes on from NW_017616857.1 coordinate 78,733, forward strand.
AAGAACGGTGAGCCTGATGGGCTCCTGCGGGAGCTTGTTGTAAACGCTTTTCCTGGAAATTTTATCGCGCAGCGAGAATGGGACTCCACAGGAAGACAATGAGACCCTTGGGCTTTCTTTATAGGTTTTCGCTCCGTGAACTTCCATACTTAAAGACTAGAAAACCACAGCCACCACCGACTCAACGTTCATCACCATTTATAAGAACACCATTTTTTTCCCTTATTATTATTAGTGTTCTCTCTTTTTTTCTACTTGGAAAAGCATAGAGAAAACCTTCTCGAAGGGCTTTCGTATTGATTTCAGAGATTCTTTGGTGAAGAGTTGAAGGCAGGGTCTGACTTGTGTTTGGAGAGATTCTAGACAGAGAACGGGAGAAGAAGAGGAGAGAGATAGGGATCTCTCACCTCTTCTGCCTCACGCAGACACGCAACTTTCCCTGTGTGTTTTGGGTGATTTCTTCCAAACTTTCGCATCCATGACCAGCTACCCAGGTTGGGTGATTTCTTCATCTGCACGAAGGAAGTGACGCCGAGGCTAATTTAATCCCAATTCTATTTTAAATTCAAAAGTGGATTATTATCTTTATTTCAAGATTTTTTTTAAAAAATATCATATCAACACATTATTAAAAAAGAGTATAAAAAATTAATTATACATTTTATTTTTGCAAATGTATAAGCGACACCGTTCGCAGATCGCTTAACAAAAAAATTCAAACTATCAAACATAGATGTAATTTCTTTAATATCTTTCACAATCGATCTAAACACACCATTCTCGAAATCACCCCGAATAGCATCCACCACTTGTTGTGCCTCCCGTTTCACATCAACACACTTCGTCCGTAGCCCCTTGATCCAACTAAGACCTTCCCTAATCCCCACCACCCTTGCCTCTCAGGCCATAAAAATCCTGTTGTGACAATTGTTGAAAATATTTTAGAATTAGTTATATTAATTAATTAGGATGGTTATCTTTAAACTATTTTAGATTTATTTTGTTAGAATTATATTATTATTTAAGTTTATCTTAGTTTGTTGGTTAGGAATACTTTATTATATTTTTAATAATTATCTCATTTACAATTTATGTGGTTGTAGTATGTTTGTTAATGACTATTTAAGGTCATTGCATGCCAAATAAAATATAGAGTTCAGAATTTTTGAACTAGAAAACTAAGGGGCCGTTTACTAACTGGAAATTTCTGGGAATTTCCGGAAACTGAAAAACAGAAAACAGAAAACATGTTTACTAACACTGTTTTCATTTTCAAAACTGAAAATAATTTCTGAAAATTTCTGGAAAACTGAAACACACTTAAAAACTGTTTTCAAAATAGAAAACAGAATCATCTATCATCTATTTAGTTATATGTCACTATAACCACATTACAATGATTACATTCATTATCATCTTATTTTACTTATCACTATTTTATATCTTTTCTACTTACTTTAGTTATTTAAACATAATTTATTTGCTTACACTTTAAAGTTAGACATTATTTACATTATCAAAATTAAGAATTAAACTCTATATAATGTTTTAGATTTTGATTGAACTCAATATATTATTAGTTCGAATATTTTTAATTATGTTACATCATAATACAAGTTCAGTCTAGATATCGGATATTGAAATCTCACATATATTAGAATTCAGAAAACAGAGAACAGTTTTATGTTAGTAAACAAGTTTTCTAAACCGAAAACAGAGAATGAAAACTGAAAAATTAGAAAATGAAAACAGAGAACAGTTTTCTGTTAGTAAACGGACCCTAAGTGTTTTCTAAGACTCGGAATGAGTTCGGCCGTGAGTTGGTCATGGCAAACTTGACTTATCAAGTGCAAAACCTCACTTGTGCCGTCATCCCAAATCCTACGTATAACCGTATAACCCGATGTGGTCGAGGACTTATCAAAACCCAAAAATCAGCCCATTTTCCCACCTAAATCAAGCCTTCAATTCAAATTCACCCAACTGAATAAATTATCCTACAATATTTTATGTAATTCGAGTGTGAAGAGAAAATCGGGGCAACCAGGTTCGTATCATTTGGTATCAGAGCCCACGATTGTCTCTTCATGAAGACTCATGGAGCTTCAACGACGCGTGGAACGTGGATTCGAGGACGAATCCCCCTAAAGAGAGAGGGAATGTTGTGGCCACGTGAATTGTTTGAAAATATTTTAGAATTAGTTATATTAATTAATTAATTAGGATGATTATCTTTAAAATATTTTAGATTTATTTTGTTAGAATTATATTAATATTTAAGTTTATCTTAGTTTGTTGATTAGGATTAGTTTATTATATTTTTAATTATTATCTCATTTATGATTTATGTGGTTGTAGTATGTTTGTTATTGGCTATTTAAGGTCATTGCTTGCCAAATAAAATATAGAGTTCAGAATTTTTGAACTAGAAAACTGAGTGTTTTCTGGGACTCGGAATGAGTTCGGCCGTGAGTTAGTCATGGCAAACTTGACTTATCAAGTGCAAAACTCCACTTGTAGCGTCATCCCAAATCCTACGTATCACCGTATAACTCGGTGTGGTCGAGGACTTATCAAAACCCAAAAATTAGTCCATTTTCCAACTTAAATCAAATCTTCAATTCAAATTCACCCAACCGAATAAACTATCCTACAATATTTTATGTAATTCGAGTGTGAAGAGAAGATCGGGTAAACCAAGTTCGCATCAAACCCCCTCCCAAATTGTCCCATCAGCCGCTACAAAACATCTAATTGCATTACGAAGCTCCTACCCAAAACCCATACACCGCCATCCACATTCAATCGCAACATTCACGTTCAATTTCACTTGGTCCCACACCGTTCTCACCCATCTCTCATGTTCACGTACACCCCTCCTCCCCTTGCCTAACTTAGCACCATGAGTCATCCTCTATGCATGCAAGAAAGGCAAACCTCCTTACAAATTCTGCCAACCTCCACTCTACTCTCATTCCACATAATAGCATTCCGACAACCCCACGCCCCCCACAAACTCGAGCATATAACGACAAAACTACAAAGCTCATTTGTCGTCAACACTAAGAAACACCTCTCCACCCACTACTACAAACCACCACTCTCATCCGCAAAAACAACCACCCCCACTGTCTGATGTCACTATCGTGCTATAGCATAGTCCAAAAAAAATTGGAAAGTAGTCTCCCTCCCCCTATCGCACAGCACACACTCCAACCATAATCCTCCTATCCCGCAACCTATCTTTCGTATGAAGACAAGAACTACTCAACTGCACACAAACACACACACGCACACACACACACAAAAACCTTGGTTTTAGGCAGTCTTTGAAACCCCCAAAGCTCATCCCCCCCCCCCCCCCCCCCCCAATCGACACCTCCATTGCTCTTTCCCCTACTAAAAAACGGTAATAACTTCGAACTGTATACCTACTTGTACGATCAAACACAAAAAACTTCTCATCAAGAACTTGACGTGCGGACAAAGGGAGTGCCATAATACACTCTCTATCTCGATCACTAAATAAATCACGCAACACGTCCGTATCCCATCTAGTAGGAACCCCTATCATCAAAGAACTAACTTTAATACCCATCAACTCCTTGAACTGCTCCAACTAAATAAAAGGATGTACCTCATCAGGAATCCATCATTCCCCCTAAACCTAAATCGACTCCTTCACTTGCTACCAACACCCACCACCACCCCTTATGCTTTCAACAAATTTTGACAAACGTAGGGCATATTATTGCCCTATAACAGCTTTAAGAAAAGAAGTCCGAGGAAAATACCTGCCACCAAAGAGTTCGGCCTCATCAGGAGCTTCCACAGCAATGCTACATTAAACTCACGCACCCTCCGAAGGCACATTGTTGAAACTGGGCTCACTTTAGTGGCTCATGCGTCTGTCCCATCTCATTTTTTGGATTTTGCATTTGAGTCTGTCATTTACTTTATTAATAAAGTGCCTACGTCTGTTCCGCAAGGTTCTAGTCCACACTTTCTATTACATAAGTATCCTACGTGTTTTTGGTTGTCTGTGTTATCATCATCTTCGTCCGTACAACAATCACAAAATGAGTTTTAGGCCTGTTTCGTGTGTCTTGTTGAGTATCCTGAGTCTTTTAGCAGGTATCGTTGTATGGATCTTAACACTAACAAGGTCTTTATCTGTAGGCATGTTCATTTTGACGAGCATGTTTTTCCTTTTGCTAAGCCTGTTTTGCATAATTCTATTGGTGTGCCGGAGTAGTCGTGGGCTGTTTCTCGTGTTCAGGCTCTGTGTGTTCCTTCGGTTGTGCCTTCTAAACCTGTTCGGCCTGTTGCTCGTACTCGGGCACCTCGGACTACATCTCAGCCTCCTGCTCGGGCGCCTGTTATGACGAGGAGTCAATCCCGAGCTGAGGGTGCGATTCTGGTTGCTTTGTCTTCTAAGGTATATGTCCGACTGAGCCTACTTGCTATACACATGCGGTAATGTTTCCAGAGTGGAGGGAGGCTATGGACGCGGAGTTTAATGCGCTGATGCAGAATCAGAGTTAGTGGCTTGTGCTATATCGTGCATGTATGAATGTCGTTGGGTGTAAGTGGGTTTTTTGCACCAAGTGTAAGGCCAATGGCTTTATTGAAAGGCACAAGGTGCGACAGGTGGCTAAGGGATTTAACCAGGTGGCTGGCTAGGAATTTTTTGACACGTTCAGCCTCGTGGTTAAGCCAACCATGGTCTAGTTATTGTTGTCCTTGGCGTTGAACTCGTGATAGGTCATTCGCCAGCTGGATGTGCACAATGCATTTCTTAATGGGACGCTGGTTGAGACGGTATATATGCATCAGCTGCCTGGGTATGCGGACAAGGAGTTTCCCGATGATGTTTGTTTCTTACAAAAATCTTTGTACGGGTTCAACCAGGCTCCTCGGGCCTGGTTTACTAGACTGCATAACTTTCTCTTGTCTATTGGTTTTCGGGCGTCGAAAACAGATGTTTCTTTGTTTATTTTTTTCATAGGGGGAGATGCAAGTATATTTGTTTGTTTATGTGGATGACATCCTGGTTATGGGCAGTGATTCGGCACTCGTCTCTACACTCATTTCGAAGTTGTCTACTGCCTTCAGGATTCGTGATTTGTGTGCCCCCCGGCTTCTTCTTACGCATTGAAACAGTTCGTTGTCCCATAAGAATGCTCCTCTCTAAAAAATGATATATGATTGATATTCTCAAGCGTGCAGGCATGTTTGAGTGCAAAATATTGGCGACCCTAGTGCCTGTTTCTTGCCCTATTGCTGGCTTGGATGAGCCTTTTGCCGATCCCACGAAGTATAGGAGTCTGGCTGGTGCTTTGCAGTATCTCACAGTAACTCGTCCCGACTTATCCTACGCAGTTAACTTGTTGTGCCAGCACATGCATGCTCCCATATAGTCGCATTCGGCTCATCTTAAGAGGGTGTTGCGATATGTTAAGGGGACTTTACACTATGGTTTGCAGTTGCATAAGTCTTCTAATACTGACATTCATGTGTTCTCTGATTCGGATTGGGCTGGCTGTCCTACGGACCGAAAATCTACGAGTGGCTTTGCTGTTTTCCTGGGCTCTAATCTTGTTTCTTGGGTTTGTAAGAAGCAGCGTACGGTGCTAAGGTCCTCTAATGAAGCTGAGTACAAGGCTCTTGCTGATGTCTGTGATGAGGTAACTTGGCTTGTGGCTTTTCTGCGTGAGTTAGGTGTGTCTTCTGTGACTGTTCCAAAGCTTTGGTGTGATAATCTAGGCGCTACTTACATGTGTGCCAATCGCGTTTTCTATGCCCGTACGAAGCATTGAGATAGATTATCACTTTGTTCGTGACAAGGTGGCTGCAAGTGATCTACAGGTCAATTTTATCTCTACGAAGGACCAGTTGGCAGATATATTTACAAAACCGCTGCTGCTCCGCGGTTTGCGTTTCTGCGCGACAAGTTGCAGGTTGTTGCTCCCAACTAAGCTTGAGGGGGAGTGTTAGGGCTCTTAGCAGTTTACAATCCTAGTCCAGTTATATCTCTATTCTATGTTTATATTCAATCTATGTAACTTTGTGTAGTTTTGAACCATTCAATAATACAAATCCTAATCAGAAGACCAATGCCTAGCGTCCACAATAAACTCATCACATTAGGTATAAATCCACACTACGACTGCTCGATTTTGATTCTGCATTCTTATCCATGATTTACCATCTAAATTCCCCGTGTAAGTGTCACTCAAATAACTTGAGTGCCCCACATGATATATTTATTACAGTCCAATTAAATATGCATCCTTATTATTTGCAACCCAAAGTGCTTCAAAACTTTAATTGCAACAGAATAGATGAATTTTTTGTCCAAATCCATCACAGAATGGTAAGTAATACGAGAGAAATAAAGAAGTGTATGAATACTAAATAGTGTATGAAACAAGATGCTAGGCAATTAGTGTGTTTGGTTAATTGGTTAAACATGGGAATCAAAATTTTATACGAATTAAATACTTGGTACTTGTAATGGGTTTTGGTGAAAGTATTTTGCATGTTTGGTAGTAGGGTGAGATTGAAATGATTTTCAATATTGATGTTTGGTTATGTATGACCATATAATCAGAATAAAGATTTTGAAAATACAAAATGAAAAAATCAAGGCAATTGGTCTTAAGAATGACCATGAAGTGAGTAGGCAATTCCTTCGAGAAATCGATGAAGTGAGGAGCAATGAAATGAGGAGGGATAAAGCTAAATTAATGGGATGATACCTTATTTAAATTAGGTAATGAGTTTTGTAATTATAGGAGTAATCAAATCTATACCTATGTTTTAAAAATTTATCAACCAAACAATATATATGACTTTCATTCATAATCCTTGTATCTAATCCCATGAACGGGTGTGTTTGGAAATCCGAAAATTGATTTCTGGAAATCATTTTTCGGATTTCTAGTGTTTGGCTAGGCAAAGAAAAGAGGAGTCAAAGGAAAATAACTCAAAGTCAATGAAAAATCACTCCACTTTTCCAAAAAATGTCTTACCCTTTTTTTGGGGGGAAGTCAATTTCCATCGTCATCATATGCATACGGAACTTGCAATCTACACGCCTCCATCTGCGAGCTTCAGCTTCCATCAACACAAAAACAGACTCCACCAACAAATCCATCACCAGAAAATCTCCACCCTCCACCGGAGACTTCCTCATCACTAGTTTTCGATGCGGAAACCAGTGAGAACTGGTTTCCGTAGTCGGAAATCACTTGCAACTGGTTTCTAACCGCGAACGGAAACCAGTAATGAATTGGGAAGATGTTTGTGATATTTTTTTTTTATCTCTTAGTATTTATTTATTTTTTTTGAATTGTGAAATCAATTTCTCTTATTTGTGTAGTGGTTGTTTTGGGTTCATGTGTTTATTTGTTTTGACTGTACTACTGTATTTTTTTTGAATTGCAAGCTAGGGAAGAACACAGCTAGGGGTGGGAATAGGCCAGGCCCCTACCAGGGGCCTATGGCCTGGCCTGTTTAGGGCCTGGCCTGGCCTGGCCTGTTTAGTTAAAAGGCCAGGCTTAGGCCTAGTTAATAGCCTATTTAGTTAAATAGGCTTAGGCTTATATGTGAAAGCCTGGCCTACGAGCCTGCAGGCCTGGCCTGTTTATGTATATAATATATATAAAATATATATTTAATATTAATTATTTTATATTATATTTTATAACTAATATTTTGTAATAATTACAATATAACCCAGTATATATATATAAGTATAAAGTCAATATCTGATAACCCTAGGACTGTCTGCGTTTGTGGCTTTGTGGACACAAACTGTCCTGTACTCGTTTCTTCTCCAAAAATCGAAATCTTCGAATCGACTAACGCGACTCCGGCGAGGCTGCGGGCGGTGAGGCGGCGTGGCGAGGTGGCGACCGGAGTTGGACAAGCGGCGACCGCAGTTGGACGACTCAGACTGCTTTTCTGCTATCTGCTTGGTGGCGACCGGCGACCGGCGATCGGAGGTTAGTTTTATTAATATACGTTTGTTTGTTTAATTGTTTATTGAAGTAGACACTCAGACCTGCGTTTCATCACCTGTTTATTGAAGTAATATGCATACTGCCTTGACTGTTATTTAATATACACAGGCCTGAGTGTTGTTTAAGCAGAAATATGTGGCCACGATTATCAATTTATCACACACACTCTGACAATTATCAGAATAATAAAAACCAATAGCATGAACTCATACACGTAATAAACCTATTGAAAGCAAAGATCAAGTAATGAATCTGCTAATTAAAGGACACAGTGATTGTATATGGTCAACAAAGTAATTGACAGTAGTTATTATTTAGTTCAAATAACTAAATAAATAAATAAATAACTAAATAAATAATGTTATGCACTTATGCACTAATAAATTGATTAGTTATACACTAATAAGGAACTGCAAGTCTGCAATGAGCAATTTAATTAGTTTATTACTATAAACAATTATTACTCAGTTTATTGATTAGTTAAGCAGACTAATAAATTGATTAGTTATAATATTAATTATTATAAACAACTAAACATAATTAGTTTTTTTTTTTACTATAATTAGTTTATTACTATAAAGTTTATAGTTTAGTTGTTTATAATAATTAATATTAGATACTTAGATGTTACTTTGTTTATGTGTTTTAATGGCTGAATAATTATAAAATTATATAGGATGACAAGTAACAATACAAATGAATCTATTCCTGAAGAAGTGAATGTGCAAGTTACAACTACAACTCCATCAATTTCTTCAAGTCAACCAATTGAAAGTAACAATTCTGAAGAAGTCAATAGGGTTGATAATGATTCAATCTTAACAAAAAAGCGGAAAAAAACATCTCCGGTATGGAATGATTTTGAAGAAATTGAACTTGCTAATGGTACAAAGAAAGCAGTGTGTTTGTATTGTAAGGAAAAATACTCTACTGGTGGAAAGGGTGCAAGCACTAGCCATCTTAAGAGGCACTCAGAGATTTGCCTGCAACGGAAGTTGCATATCTCTCGAGAAAATAAACAAACAACGATACAATTTCGGCCGCCTAGTGAATGTGGTGGTAATCCCTTTATTGTTCCTAATGCTAAATACTCCAATGAAAAGATGAGAGAGATTATTGCTAGTGGAATTATGGTGCATGAGCGACCATTTAGCATCGTAGAGGATGACATGTTCATGTGGGCTTTTGAATATGCAAATCCAAATTTTAGAAGAGTCAGTCGTAAAACAACAAGAAGTGATTGTTTGCAATTGTATGAAGCTGAAAAGAATACTTTGAAAAGGATTTTGAATAATGTGAGTAAGGTTAGCATTACAACAGACATGTGGAAGTCAAGTCACCAAGTAGTTGAGTACATGGTTGTGACAGGTCATTTTGTTGATGCAAGTTGGAACCTTCAGAAGAGAGTTTTGAATTTTGTCAAAGTGCCTCCTCCTCGACGAGGAACAGATATAGCAAATGCTATTTTCAAGTGTTTGAGAGGATGGGGCATTGAGAATAAAATATTCTCAGTAACTGTTGACAATGCATCTTACAATGACTCTTGTGTTAGAAGTTTGAAAGAAAACATGTCATTGAGCAGTAAGTTAGTACTTGATGGTCAACTTTTTCATGTTAGATGTTGTGCTCACATTCTGAATTTGTTGGTGCAAGATGGCCTTAACACTATTAAAGATGTCATTCATAATGTTCGTGAAAGTGTGAAATTTATAAATTCTTCAGATGCAAGGCTAAAGTCATTCCATGAAGTTGTTGAATTAAAAGGATTGAAAGAAAGGAAACTTATTCTTGATTGTCCAACAAGATGGAACTCCACATTCTTGATGTTGTGTACTGCAAGTAAATTTAAGCATGCATTTTCAGATTACAATGAAAAAGAGCCCCATTATAAGTATGCACCATCATTTGAGGATTGGGACAAGATTGAGAAGGTTTGTAAACTTTTGGAGGTTTTTAATGATGCAACTCATGTCATCTCAGGTAGTGATTACCCTACTTCTAACTTGTATCTTGCTGAAATTCAAAGGGTGAAAAAGGTTATTGATAATACAGCTGAGTGTTTTGACATGTTCATGCGTGAGATGACAAAACCTATGAAAGCAAAATTTGACAAATATTGGGGGGAGTGTAATTTGTTAATGTCTATTGCATGTGTTTTAGATCCAAGGATGAAATTAAATGGTATTAAGATAACTTTTCCCTTATTGTATAAAACACCAAGTGATGTTGAAAAGAATGTGGAGAAGGTGAAAAGGGCATTAGAAGATTTATATCTTGATTATGTGAACTTGTATAGTCAAGATGCTTCTTCTACTAGTGGACATAGTGAAGTCAATGTTGAAAGCAGCACTCTGGTTGATGGTGGACAACAAATGGATAAAGGGATGCAAGAATTATTGAGTATGGTCTACCAAAGTCAATCAATTCCTCTTACGAAATCAGAGTTGGAGACTTATCTTGAGGAAAATCTTTTTATTCCTTCTTCTACTTCATCCTTTTGTGCCTTGGCGTGGTGGAAAAATAATAGTCCAAAGTTTAAAGTTTTATCAAAGATGGCTTCTGATATACTAGCTGTTCCTATTTCAAGTGTGGCATCTGAATCCACATTTAGTGCCGGGGGAAGAGTCATTGATGAATATCGTGCTAGCTTAAATGAGGAATCTATTGAAGCTCTTATTTGTGGTGGGGATTGGCTTCGTAACAAGTACGGGCTGAAGAAAAAACAAAAGGTAAGAATGTACTTGTTACTTTAATATTTTATATTATTTTATATTACTGCTTGTTACTTTAATTATGAGAACTTGAACTTGTAATTGACTTCATTATTTATTCTCAATTTTTTTCATTGTGTAGGGAGATTCTGGACAACAGGAGATTATGTTGAAGCCATGACTTGTTTCATTTTATGTTTGAATGCTATTGTTGTTATTATGTTTAATGTTTCATGTTTGTATTGTGAACTTATGATTTCTGTTGTTGTTAAACTTGTGAGTTGTGAATTTGTGATGGACTTTTGTATTATGGACATGTAGACTTGATGTTATCAAACTTGTATGGTTTTTGTATTATGAACTCGTACTTATTAAACTTGTAGGTGTTGTTTGACATTTTATTATAAAATATGAACTTAGTTTTGTCATTTATGAATATTGGTTGATTCACTTGATTGTAACTTAATAATATAATTATTTTTTATAGGTATATTCATATATATATAATATTTAAAAGGCTTTAAAATGTAGGCTTTAAATAGGCTTTGAGCCTATTTAAATAGACTAAAAGCCTATTTAGAACCTATTTTGAAGCCTTTTTAAAAGCCTTTTTACTAAATAGGCTTTTAAAAAGGCTTCAGGCCAGGCCAGGCCTACTGTAGGCTCAGGCTTGAGCCTAAAAAAAGCCTACATACAGGCCTAGGCCCAGGCCCAGGCTTTAAGTTTTCCTAACAGGCCCAGGCCTAATTTTAAAAAGCCTGGCTCGGCCTGGCCTATTTCCACCCCTAAACACAGCAAAGCATAAAATTTTAGGGAAGAAGAACAAGCAAAGCATAAAATTAAAAAAAAAAATAAACTTATCAAATAATATAAAAAGTAAAAAATAATGGAAGAAATAAAAATAATTGAATCATACAATTCTGGTCATTTTTTTATTCATTTTCTGGAAAATGAACCAAACATAGACAGATAGTTTTTCGTTGTGCAGCCAAATACCAGAAAAGAAAATGTTTTTTAAAAAATAACTCATTTTCCAGAAATCATTTTCCTACTTTCCAAACAGACCCTTAGTGTTGGTCCAAGCAAGCAGTCCAAAAGGGAAATGGGTTTAAAGTTTTTAAAACATTTTAGATTAAAAATATAATTGAGTAAGAGAATGGGCTTAAAGTTTTTAAAACATTTTAGATTAAAAATGTAATTGAGTAAGATAATGTGCAACCAGGGGCGGATCCAAAAGATTATGTGAGTGTGGGTATATTTAAAGCGACTTTAGAATTGTTAATGCTAAAATACCAAACACATATAATATGCTTCAAATACATTATAAATTATAATAAAATGTTTATGATAGACTACATGATAGTTAGGGGTGGAGTCAAAACTATACTTGGGTATGGTGAAATTTTAAAACACTTTGAAATGTTATAAAAATATTTATAGCAAAATAGAAAACACAATCAATTAGATAAAATAGTTTGAATAGAAAACAAATTATATTCATAAATACTTTAATTTTAATTTTTTTTTTAATTAGATCAACTTTAAAATTTTCTAAATTAATCTGAATACGATGAAGTATATAATATAAACTTGTGGACTACATTAACTAAATGATTCACAAAAAGAATAGACTTTGAGAAGAGCTAAAATAAAGAAAAGAAACTAAAATATACAAAAATGTTATAAGTAAGATTCAAACCCACAACATTTCATATCATATCATATCATAATCAAGGTTCAACCAACTAAGCCACTGAATTATTTAATCATCTTTACATATAAATATATATTAAGCGATTGGAGAGGGGTGAGTGGGGGTCCATTGTGGCTCCAGCACTGTGTGCAACAAAAGTTTTTTTTTTTTTTCTTTTTTTTTTTTTGAATATTGCTTTCTCAACCTAATGAAACATAAAGAGTTAATATCACATTCACTGAAACTCAAACTCACAACCTCCCTTATAAAAGAGCAACTTAGTGTCATTGGACCAGAAGGTCCAGAAGGTCCTTGGCTGCAACAAAAGTCTTTGCTTGCATATAAAGTAATTACAAGTTGGTTTGAATAAAGTTGTTTGCGTGAAAGCTAGTGTGTATGTAAATGTTTTATGGTTGGCATTGTAAACGCGAAAAATTTGAACTATATATATTCAAGTTCAAAGTGTCGGTTACAAGTAGTATGAATCAAATAGGAAGGGGTATTACAATCTCTGAATATGAGAAGTCTTCTGATTCTCTACTAGAAGTATGCATATTAGAAGTGTGCTGAATTGGAAGTATGTCGAATTCGGAGTATGCTGAACTAGAAGTATACCGAGTTCGGAATATGCCGAACTGAAAGTATGCCGAGTTCGGAGTATGCTGAACTGGAAGTATGCCGAGTTCGGAGTATGCCGAACTGGAAGTAGTTCCTTACTGAAGGGCCTCCGGAGTTAAGTAGCTTGTTCTTGAATGAAGGGCTAATATGCAGCTTGATCTTCAAAGAAGGGCTTCCGGTAATCAAATGGCGTGTTCCTCAGCACAGTATAACTGCGTGCTTGTTCCAAATGATATTCTGGCGAGATTCCGGCAGAACTTCGGTATGCAGATCTTCTGAGCTCCCTTTCCTTGAAATGAAACCACTATTTATAGTGGTGAGTGTAGAGAAAATCTTTCCAAAAGGTTGAACCCCAACCATAAGGGCCCCCACACCCCGGCCCGACAGAGCATCTAGGAGGATGTAAATCATGATAACTCAACTGAACATGAACCACAAAGGCTAGACCTTTGCTTACTGCGCACAAGGAGCCCCCTCACTTTGAGAGGTTGCTCCCACACTACCGCTGGTGAGACTCGATCCTAACCCTATCACTTTGGATAATTCTTACATTTAATTTAATTATTTAAATTAAATTAAGAAATGTATCAGAACACCATTATGTCCAGGTTCATGATCCCATCTAATTTCCAAGCAATTTATAATATCCACAATTTCCAAAATTATGCATTCCACATATAATTTTGATGGGGCAAAACCAATTCAATTATGCAGCCCAATTAATCCAGAGAGCCTAATCCAATTCCATTAAATACTACATCATCTTGAGCTAAATAATCCAACATCCAATTACATTTAGTTAAGTAATTAGACTAATTAATTATTTAATGGGTCATTTAATTAACTCAATTAAATAAATATCAGTCCAATTAACCCAATTAAAGTAATTAATTTAATAATTAAATATTCAGCACAGCCCAATAGCACACAAATCAATCCAATTAAATTTTCAATAATAACAAAAATTTCACCTTCGAGACTTGCTTACGTGCCTTAAAGCAGGGTAAATTATGCCCTGGAAACGTGTTCACCATGAATGGTGAATACGGGTCCAAACGGCGCCATTTTTACGTTAAAAAAAAAAAATTCTCTAATATGGTGTTAACGGCGCGCGTTTGGTCAGATTATGAATTTTCTGTTATGAGATTATGAATGTACTGTAAATTCATAATCTCATAACAGAAAATTCATAATCGCATAAAAGAAAAACATTTATTAAATTATGAATTTTCTGTTATGAGATTATGAATTTACTGTAAATTCATAATCTCATAACAGAAAATTCATAATCTCATAACAGAAAATTCATAATCTCATAACAGAAAATTCATAATTTATGAATGTTGAAGAAGCTTGCGCTACAGAGGAGCAGCCATGGTTTCAGACAGGAATGTGTAGGCATGGTTCCAAAGTGAATGTGCAGGCATGGATTCATAATTTATGAATGTCCGAAATCATTGCTCACCTCAAATTAAAGTGAAACCGCGAAATGTGAAAATGAAGAAGAAAAGTCACGCGATTAATTAAGGAAAAAAAAAAAAGATAACGTTGCACTAACACCGTTGGGACCGTGTTCACCATGATGGTGAACACGGTTCCATGGCATAACGATTGTTAAAGCAGAGGGAAGGTAATCTTGAAATTAACCGTAGTAGTCCAAGAGTACGTATTTGTAGATAGCAACCCAATAAATGTCATTTTGACCACAAAAGCCCAACAAAACCATATCCAAAAGCCAAAGTACGTCCGCAATCACATTAAAGGGTCGTTTGGTTCACGGAATATCAGATTACCTTTGGGAATGTGCTGAGAATCTTAGATTCCTGTGTTTAGTTAAAATTGGAGTATGTAATATAATCATGTTTGGTTTAGAGTTATCTTTAATACACACACTATAATATCCCTAACATAACCAATGTTATCTTACATAACCTAAGAAATTGAAGGGAATCACATTCCCTTCAAAATTCTATGTGGAGGGAATGTTATCTCTAAGATAATATAAACCAAACATAGGAATGTGGGTTTTGGAATGTCACATTCCCTTGGTTATGTTATATAACCTGAACCAAACACCCCTAAAGGTACATCTTATTTGTTCTCTCTTAACTTTAGCCAAAATTATTTTTTTTCCTTCAAAATCAGAAAATTGAACACAGCTCATGCACGCCCAATCTGGTCACATTCACTTTTAGAGACACAATCCTTATCCCATTGTTAATAATAATAATAACATTGCCCTCTAGTAGACCAAATTTTGGGCAAATTGAATAACAATTCTCATTGTTTATTGTTTTCTTGACTTTGATTCCAATGTAATCAACAATTATTCTTTACAAATATTCTAATGAACCCAAAACCATACTGCAGAATAACTGATGCATATTAGAGTTTCAGAAATGTACATTACTAGTTTGAGCAGGCAGCGTCAGAATTCAGATGCCAGATTCTCAAAATCTTACCGATCTGCCTTCCAAGTCTTGTTACAATTCAGGTTTAACATCGTCGTGTAACTGTACTTTTCCAAAACTTGCTATGACTCCATCAGCTAGTCTTTTTTCATTGCTCTGTCATCCCTTACGTGACTCTGATCTGAAAAATCTGCGGTACGAGAACCACTTCCACATCATTGTCAATATCTATGCAATGGTAATCTAGCTTTCCCTGATGATTATTTTCTTCTTTGCATTCCAGCTGCCTATCTCCGTTGCCTTTAGATCTGCATAATGCAATTTATTGCCAAACGTTTAGGCAATTCAAGTAAAATTCAGAGCTGTTTCAAATTCATCTAAACATTGCAGCACCTGTTAGTTCATATATGAATGGATGTCAACTATTTCTTGATGCTTATAATCTAATAATGGTGCTGTTAAGAGTCCCACGTTGATGAGTAAGAGAGAAAAATATGTGTTTATAAGGCCATGAGTTAGACTTGCTAATTGATTGGACTGTCTTTTAGTGTAGTTTAGCCATGTGCATTATAGCCCAATTGAGTGGTCCTTGACCTAATCCTAGATTATAAGATGAGCCAAGACAAGCAAATTTTTATGTGGACAATAAAAAATTACATTTTTAATATATTAAAAGTACATTATTTGTGTACTGAATGTACATTATACAAAATAATGTACTTTATGTACACAAATAATGTACTTTTTATTTATGAGTCCATGATCCACACAATAATGATTGGCCAAGACAATTCGGATTAAATGGCAATGATACAGGCAAGGTACAGTTTATAGGCCACAAATTTAATTAAATTATGACAAAGCAATATTTTTATATTGCTCAACAATTATGGCAAAGCAATATTTTTAATGAGAAAATGATTTTCTGCCATGATCTCACAGGCAAGAATGCAAGTGAAGAAGGAACTTACTCTCTGGGCTCATCCATATAGGTGTCCTCTCTTTCTGATAGCGTTTTTACAGGGTAACTAATGGAGACATGTCGGACAAATTCAAGCTGCAAATATTAAACAAGGGAAACACAGACAGAACATTTTAAAAAATTTTATTAATGCAATTTTTAAAGATATATTTCAAATATCAAAGGTTAGCATAAGGTCAGAAATGAGAAACTGGGGAAAGTGTGAGCACGATGTAATGATTTTGTCTCAACTAGCTTTTCATTTCTATTTAATGTGTACTTGGACATAAAATTTGTAACCAAAGGACATTAATACTTTAAACTCATAAATCACATTATTCACAATCAAGACATCGCTAATTAGTATGTGGTTTTACCTGCAATGAGAGGGAACATTCCAAATAGGGCTAGGAATCCAACAGAAATAAATTCAATTGTAGAAGTAGAAAACTAACTTCATGATCCAAAATCATTCAATTGCTTGGAGTCTGTAATGCTCAAAGGTTTAATCTTTACTTGCATTCTTAAAGCTACCCTAAGGTCTCATTTTCCCGATTACAAAATGTTTTTTATTTCCAGCAACCACACTCAAAAGGAAACAACGAATTAGATCGGGAAGGCCTAGCTACTATTGACAGCATACCTGATCACCCTCCTTGATTCCATAATTTCCTATAGAATCAGAGTCGGTGAGAAGCTTCTGACCATCATAACTCAAGCAAAAATTTCCCCATACATGCGACCTGTATAAGATTAAAACCAAATTTCATAAAAGTTAGAAAGAGCTCCTCAAGACAATCTGATCACATCTTGCAAATACATAGATGACCTTTGAGACAGCTTAACTCTAATCAGGATTCAAGAAAATTAACTAACATCAACTGCTCAGAAAAACACAACTACAGTAAATTAATTCACTATGGCAAACACCCACAAGTTCAGGAGCTAAACAGTGAACTGAAAGAACAAAAGAGCCAATATAATAGCATAACATCTAAACCAAGTGGGGTTATTCATCAATGCAAGCCAAAATAAGCATAAACAGAGTGTTTTAGCTAGTGTCTTAACAAGATGAATAAAACAATGGGGATCAAGGACTTCAAACTCCATTATCTTCTGCACACGAACCATCCAAATCAGAGAATTTCGATGGATCTTTTTAGCATGAAACACAGAAATTCCTACTATGCTAGTATGGATACAAAACCAAAAATTTGAAATTCACTAAAGATGCAAATTTGATCCCACTTTTCCCTATAACATACAATATAAGCACATACCATGAGACTGTGCCCGGACCATTCTTGGGCAAATGACGGAACGCCGCCTCCACCCCTTTTTTCAGGTTAACCACGGTCCCATTCCTCGCTACATAGATCTCTACAAAACCCCACAAGAACCAATTGTTAAAAATTACTACATGTACGAATGTTCATATACACATTTAAACAAACACCTTATAAGCAGAGATAGGGGGAGTTATACGAAAAAATACCGAAACAAGTGCCGTCCAATTTAAGAACGGCGAGCCAGATGGCATCCTGCGGGCGCTTGTTGTAGAAAACGCTTTTCCTGGAAATTTGATCGCGCAGCGAGAATGGGACTCCACTGGAGGACAATGAGACCATTGGGCTTTCTTTATAGGCTTTCGCCCCGTGAACTTCCATAGTTAAAGACTAGAAAACCACAGCCGCCACCGCCTCAACGTTCATCACCATTTATAAGAACAACATTATTGTTCTCTCTTTTTTTCCTGCTTGAAATAACATAGAGAAAACCTTCTCGAAGGGCTTTCGTATTGATTCCAGAGATTCTTTGGTGAAGAGTTGAAGGCAGGGTTAGGCATGTGTTTGGAGAGATTCTAGACGGAGAACGGGAGAAGAAGAGGAGAGAGAGAGGGATCTCTCACCTCTTCTGTCTCACGCAGTCACGCAACTTTTCCTCTGTGTTTTGGGTGATTTCTTCTTCTGCACAGAGGAAGTGAAGCCGAGGCTAACTTTATCCTAGATAATAGGTTCTATTTCAAATTCAAAAGTGGATTATTATCTTTATTTCAACATTTTTTTTTTGAAAATCATATCAACATATTAAATAAAAAACACGAGTATAAGAAAGGGAAAATGACACTTTTTCCCCTGAGTTATATACTTATAGCACTTTTTCCCCTCAATTATTCAAGTGGCTGTTTTTCTCCTTAAAATGTTAAATGGACATATTTACCCTTAAAATAAATATTTTATTTATTTTTCTTCTCCAACAAATTATGACCATAATTTGCTTCAAACCAAATAAACACTATAGCAACCAAACCGAAATATTCCAATTACAATTTAGAATCGAACTCGATATTTAGAGTTTATTAAAATTCCGGAACGGACGGTTCATGTTCCGAACTGAAAAAATAAAATACATTTATTGTTGAATTTAGACTATTTTTAAAATAAAAATAAAATTTTAAAATAAAAACGATTCAAAATCGCGAATCGGGTCCGGAACCGCCAGCTCACGGTTCAGGATCCAATTTTTTTGATTCATAATTTTAATAAATTGAAATCCAAATATTGGGTTCTAGATCTGAATTATAACCGGAAACTTTTAATTCGATTGCTATAGTGTCCGATTCAGTTCGAACCGAATCGTAGTCATCCCTACGTATACGCAATAATTTGTTGGAGAAGTAAAATAAATAAAATGTTTATTTTAAGGGTATAAATGTCAATTTAATATATTAGGGGGTAAAACAACCACTTTTAGAATAATTGAAGGGGCTAATGTGCTTACCTAAATAATTAAGGAGAAAAAAGTGCTATAAGTATATAACTCAGGGGAAAAAGTGTCATTTTCCCTATAAGAAATTAATTATACATTTTATTTTTGTCAATGTATGAGTGATACAGTTCACAGGTCACTTAACAAAAGAAAATTTCAAACTATTAAACGTAGATGTAATTTCTTTAACATCTTTCACAATCTATTCAAACACACTGTTGTGCTATAACATAGTCTACAAAAAAAATGAAAGGTAGTCTGCCTCCCCCTACCGCATAGCACCTACTCCTCCCTAGGCTATCTTTCGTATAGGAGGGACCCTAGCCATGGCCCTCCTATCCCGCAACCTATCTTTCGTATGAAGACAAGAACTACTTAGCTACAAACAAAAACAAAAACAAAAACAAAAAAACAAAAACAAAAAAACAAAAACAAAAAAACAAAAAAAAAACAAAAACAAAAAAAAACAAAAAAAAAAACAAAAACAAAAAGCAAAAACAAAAACAAAAATTAGAAAAAAAAAAAAAAAACAAAAACAAAAGGGTAACATTTGTAATGTTCTAAGTAGTCCAGGTAATTCTCAAGAGTCCCATAGACTTTTCTTATACGGGTATTGTCACGGCGGTTGTCGTCTTCTTTCTTTATTTTAGACGGAGTTAATTCCACCAGTGGTCCTTTGACTTTGGTGGTAATTCTAAGTTTAGTCTCAGACTATTGTTTTTATCACTTTACATCCCAGACTATCATTTTACATTCCAGACTATTGGTGGTAATCCTTTGTTTTTATCATTTGGTAGGTCATTAATTTGTTTTTGGACTTCATTGCACTTAAATGAATTGTTGAGGGGTGTAATTGCACCTTTAAAAAGTTTAGGGGCCTAATTGACTTTTAAGCTAAAGTTCGAGGGCCTATTTGACCCTTTTCCCTTATTATTAAGTATTATTATTGTATAGGGACATTTAGGTCTTTATACACATTATTCCTTACAATCACAAATCCAACCAATAGAATCCATATTCCCAGTAACTCATTTTCCACCAACCAAACAATGGAATCCATATTCCCAAATAACTACTTTTCCATGGAATTTCAATTCCATTTCCTTTCAAATATTTTCCGCGAGCCAAACGAGCCCTTAGTCCTTCTCATGATTTTTTCTATCTTTAGTAAGGGCATTTTTGTCTCTTCATATTTTTATTTTTTTATTTTTCCGGTTTCAACCAGTTTAATTGGTTTAGGACTTTACTAAAACTTGGTTGAAAAATATGATTACTAAAAATAAGAGGTTACCTATATTTCTAAACCAATTAAACTGGTTGAAACTGGAAAAAATAACAAAAGAAAAATATGAAAAGACAAAAATGTCCTAATTAAAAATAGAAAAAAATCATGAGAATGACTAAAATTAAAGTGTCCAAAAAACAATAGCCTGGGATGTAAAATGACAAAAATGATAGTTTGGGACTAAATTTAGAATTGCCACCAAAGACAAGGGACCTCTGGTGGAATTAACTCTTTTAGACGAGTAGTTTGTTTGAATTTTTAGCATAAAATGATATTTTAGTGGCTATTTGTGGTACAAATATATGTGGTTCCACTTCCAATTTAGGTCGGATCAAAGTGGATTCATACTCTTCATATTGAGACGAAGAAATTGATATATTGTACATTCAAAACGGATAATGAGTGAATGAGAAATTGATTCTTAAAATAGATTCATTTGAGTTGGAAAATGAAGATTTAAGGGTGCGTTTGGTTCACGGAATCTTGGATTACCCCAAGTAATAGAATTACCTCCTGGAAGGTAATGTGAGATTTTGGGAATGTAAGATTAGTAGATTACCTTGTGTGTTTGGTTTGTATGGTGTAATATAATATTACCTTGTTTGGTTCATGGTTATATTTTAGGTTATATGGATCAATTTATAATAATGTCATCAATAATATATATATATATATATATATATATATATATATATATATATATATATATATATATATATATTATGTGTGTGTATTTGAATGTATATCAAAGCTTAAATATTAAAAAAACTAAATATATAAATATACACATATGTATATTTGATTATATAAACATATATTAATTTCATTATTATTATTATTATTATTATTATTATTATTATTATATAAGGATTAGTTAACAGGGCAAGGTTGAAATAATTCAACGTAATATAAGCTTACCTAAAAAAATGAGGGTAATCACATTACCTTGAAACATTACCGCCACATCAGCTTTCAGGTAATATAACATTACATGGTAATCTCATAACTTGAACGAAACAAGGTAATGTAACATTGTCAGACTCAGATTACCTAGGTAATCTAAGATGACCTGAACCAAACGCCCCCTAAAGGCTTTGGAAAAGAACTTGTCCCACATTGATTTGGAAAATAAATTTGCACTATTATATATACAAGAAATCTTTTAGAAAAGGTTGACTTATATAGTATAGAATATTTAGAATCTCTCTTTTATTTCGGGATTGTCCATGTACTCCTTGATGTTAGTATTTTCCCTTTTGTAATGAGTAGTTGGCTTTGGCTTTTTCTTTAAGGGTATATTTGGAAACTAAGAAAATAATTTCTGAAAATAATTTTTCGAGTTTTCAATATTTGAATATGTCTAGAAAATCAAGTGAACATAAATTATTTTCCGTTGACTTTGAAAAACATGCTTGCTTTGGAGGGAAATGACTTCCCTTCTCTTTTTGAGGAAGTCATTTTCCAACTTTTACACCAACACCACACCACCACCACTACCACCACTAGTACTACCACCACCAACATACCACCGCAACCACCACCACCACCACCGCTATACCACCAATTATTATTATTATTATTATTATTATTATTATTATTATTATTATAACAAATAACACCACCACCACCATTACCATCACCAACACCACCATTACTATACCACTTATTATTGTTGTTGTTGTTGTTGTTGTTGTTGTTGTTGTTGTTGTTGTTGTTATTATTATTATTATTATTATTATTATTATTATTATAACAAATAACACCACTACTACTACCACTGTACTACACCACCACCACTAACATCACCAACACCACCACCACCACTACTATACTACTTATTATTATTATTATTATTATTATTATTATTATTATTATTGTTGTTGTTGTTGTTGTTGTTATTGTTTTGAATTACAAGACTTTGGTTAGTTATTTTGATATCTTATTAGTTATATTATATTATATTTAAAATTATTATTATATTATTATACATGTTATATTTTTAATAAAACAATTAAAATGTTTAATTTTACTCATTTTTCAGAAAATGAACCAAACACACCAAAGATAGTTTTTCATAATGCAACCAAACACTTGAAAGGAAAATATTATTTAAAAAATGACTTATTTTTCAAAAAACATTTTTTAGAAGTCATTTTCCTACTTTCTAAATGGTCCCTAAAAAAACAAGTTAAAAAAACAACTTTATGCTTACGTATTCAAATAACAATGCATATTTAATTTGTTATATTATATTTATACGCAATTTGGAATTTGGACATGTTAATTACCAAATCCCTCATGGGGCTCTCTAATTAAAGAAGTGAAATAACCTATTAATTGAAACCAAATTAAATATGAATATTTCATCTGAAATGCATGAAATATTAAGGAGAACACCATACATTATTATATTGCCACAAGGATCTATGTGATATATATACGATATGTACAAGGTTTCTGCCTCCCTTCTTCATTACAAATTGCATAATACAGATTAGAGTGAATACACTAAAAAAAAAAAAAAAAAAAAAAAAAAAAAAAAACAGATATAGTATAAGTAATAATACAAATACAATAGAAGCCATGGTAACTTAGATTTCAAAGGACCGATTAAAAGGGCAATGATATAACGCTTCACATCTTTCTCAGGGTAAGTATAGCCATCTTGCCTTTGCGCATATACCACTTCATTCATGCGAGCATGGTTGATAATACGCATAAGAACCTCGGTCGTAACAGCTGGTGGAGTTGGTTGAAGAATCTCATTGTTGGTATCTTTCCAGGCGTTCTCAGTCATTTCTTGAAACTTGTCCATTGCTTCTTCAACAGATACACCATAATCATTCACGTAATAATCAATCCCTGTTGCAATTGGTCGGGTGCTTTTCTCACGCTACATAGGTAAACGGCGATGGAACTTATTAGAAAAATCAACTGTAAATAATATAAAATGTACAGGAGTGTACGTCATCACACTACATAGTTGTTCGCATATTATCTCTTATTTAATTAGGTGTACATATTCTAGCTTTATAAATAAATTTTTGTATATTTATATACATACCTCATAGTTTTTCAAAAAAAAAAAATATACATACCTCATAGGAAGCTATGTCATTTACCACACGACCCAACAAGGCATTTGCCTCAATAATTCTAGGGTTTTGACTCAACCATTCAAATGCTTCTCTTGTAACAGATTTCATGCCAAGGAAAGAAGCAGTGATAAGCAAGTAGAGGGTGCTACTAACTTGACCATTTTTTAGATAGTCTTCAACCGATGGTGGCATGCATCCTCCAATAATAGACCATTTTAGTTCAATGTTGTAAGCCCTCACAAGTTCCTTAATCTATTTCTCAAGAAAGAAAGAAAAATTATATTAGAACAACTTCACAAATTTTTTTAAAGTGACAATTTAAAGACCAATACCATCATCTTTTATAAATAATAATAACAATAACAACAACAATAATAATTAACTAGACATACTCGCTCTTTGGTGTAATAAAGAGCAAAAGATCTTCCTTCTTTCGATAGTTCTTTATCGTACTCTTCGCAAAGATCTATAAGAGCTTTATAGAGTATCTTCATATAATCAGGGAGATGGTTCATTTGACTTATGTCCCACCTAATAAACAATTAACTTTTAGTTATTTATAGGATAAATTAATATATATTGGAGAGAAAAGACATTATATTGGGAGATGGAACTATACATACTTTTGTACCACATCGTAAAAATATCCAATTCATCGGGCAAACCAAAAGCATCATATGTGTCATCTATAATAGAAGCCATTGCTATAATTTTGGAAAGCATGAGCCGAGCCTTAGAATATTTTGCCTCAAAATATACTCCTAGCGTCCAAAAGTACACTCCACAGTCCTATCCCTTGCATAAGGAAGTGTAGTGACAAAGTCCAAATCCTTCCACCACCTTTCAAATTTGATGCAATGTTAATGTCAATTGAAAAATCAAATGGGTTTATATATATATATATATATATATATATATATATATATATATATATATATATATATATATATGGTGATGTTCCAACGAGACCAGCTCCTCCCGCGGGACTATGCGAGTCAACATGGATGCACACAAACTACTCCCGGGTAGATTGTGTTCATTGTATGGCTAGAATTTTTTATTTTCTGCATTCATGTACAAGTTTGCACGGTCTCACGGGATGATGTGGTCTCATTTGATCACTAAAATGTACACACACACACACACACACACACACACACACACACACACACACACACACACACACACACACATATATATATATATATATATATATATATATATATATATATATAATAAGGTTCAAATGCAGTTGGTGTGCACATGTATGTGCGATTGTGCGGTTAAATCTGAGCCATTGAACTTGCTTAAATCAACGTTCAGATTACCAAAACAAAAAAAAAAAAAAGAAAAAAAAAAAGAAACGCGATGGCAATTTGGTAAGTTTTGCATCTAGTTCAAATTTAAGGTGTTTTTTTCTTCTTACGGTGTGTGATTTTTGTGTGCTTATGGTGCGTGAGTTTTGTGCTTAACGTGTGTGAGTTTCCTTCTAAAGGTGCGTGAGTTTTCTGCTTAATGTGAGTAGTTGTTGAAACTTAATGTGCATGATTTTTTTTTTCTTAAAGGTGCGTTGTTTTCCTTCTTAAGGTGCGTGATTTGTATGCTTAAGGTGCGTCAGTTGTGTGAAACTTAAGGTGAGCCATTTTAAAACCTTAGGTGCGTGATTTGTGTTCTTAAGGTGCTTTGTTGTGTGCTTAAGGTGCGTGGTTTGTGTACTTAAGGTATGTGATTTGTGTTCTTAAGGTGCTTTGTTTGTGTGTTTAAGGTGCGTGGTTTGTAAGTGTACTTACGGTTCGCCAACCGCACGGGAAGCCTTCCCCGCACCTGAATCTTTCCCTATATATATATATAGAGAGAGAGAGAGAGAGTAATAATTTTGACAAGCAATTAAATAAAAAAACTCACATAAATAGAATTAAATTACTCTCAATGAGAGTCATTTGTTAACATTTTGGGTAATTTGTCACCGCATCTAAGCTCTTGGCCTACTAGGAAATGTTTTGAACTTTGAAGTTATTGGCAAAAGAAATATTTAATTTAGTTCTTTTATTTACCTCATCAATTCGCCGACTTCTTGCCTGTGATGCATTTGTAATAAATTAAAATCCAACTTTGCAAATCGAAGTAGAACATCATTCTTGGACTCATCTTCTTCATATACTTTGATGAAGTAGCTAATCTCTACTCTAGGGATCCCCTTGTGCAAGGGTTGCTCAAGGGCACGTCTCACTTGCTTTCCCAAACTAGAGTTGAGCATTATTGGACTAACAGCCTCCAAATGAGTTCTTGAAAAGGTATAAGCATCATTTAAGGTATGCTCGTTATGCCATTGTAGGTGCGAAGCTTCATATAAATTCAACAATCCCTTAATATTGTCAGAAAGCGTGTCTTTGAATTTTTCGTTCTCTTGAAAATTTTTGAAGATTCCTAGTAATTTATTTAAACAATCACAAAATCAGTACCCATCATACAAGTGAAGAAATTAATATTGAATTCATTGAGTCTATAAATTAAATGCACAATCTAAACGTATGATGACTAACCTGAAGAGATACTGTAGCCATGTTGCCTTAGCAACCGAAACATAAGCGCAGAAGTGCACAAATCATCTCCCAGCTTGAAATTGGGAGTGACGTTATAAATCTTTTCTAACATCTCATCGATCTCTTCGTTAAAGTGATATGAAATGCCGAGGCGTTCGAGGGTGTCAATAAAGTTGAGCTTTTCAGCTAATTTGGAGTTCCTAATACTTACTAGCATGCTCCTCACTCGTTCCTTCAACACCTCAATCTCCTGAGTGTACGTTTTTGCAACTTCATTATCGAAGACGAAGTGCCGGAATTGGTCTCCCCACAGGCTTGGTGGGTAGTTTGTGACGGGACGGACAACCTCGTTGCATGTTGCCATTTCTAATTTTCTAGTATTGAGTTTGGTTTCTTAAGTTGTTGGTGTAATGAGATTTTGTAGTTGAAAATTTTCCTTTAAAAAAGGCAGGATCGGAGTATCGGACAATGATTGTTCAGATAGAAACAAATTAATACGTCTCTTGGGAGTTTAGTCGTGTTGTCTTTTATTTATCCACCTAACAATGAATATAACCACTTCTGTAGGTTTATTATTAAGTTTAGGTTTATTAATTCATAAAGTGTAGGTTAATCAAATCACTACTCCATGTTAATAAAACCACTTGGGTAGGTTTATTAAGTTATTACTACAATAGATCATTAAATAATTATTGTAGGTCCATCTATATTTAAATAAATAAACTATAGGGCATGGACAATGAAATTGATACAATAATATAATTTCAATTCGAGTAAACACTCAATATAGTCCTCTACTATAGTGGTTTTACTCAATTTAGTTCTAAATAATTTTTTTGTGCTTAATTTAGTCCTCGACTTTGATGGTTTTACACAAGTTAGTCATTTGTTACAAATTCTTTTAGTTGATTGTTAGAAATAGGGTCTTAATGGTAATTTTTCATCTTTCATCTCATTTGGAATGATTTATTCTAATCTTCTTCCCCTTATTAAGCTCCACGCAGAAATGGAGATCTTCATCCCTAAATCAAATTCAACCCTAAATAAATAAATATTTGCCTATAATTTTTTTTTTTAAAAATAGCTTTTTAGTTGGATTTGGGTACACAGCCCTTAGAGAAGCAGTAGAGAAGTAGCAGGGAAGCAGCAGTAATGAGAAATTACCATTATGACTCTATTTCTAACATTCAACTAACAAAATTTTAAATAAAGGACTAAATTGTGTAAAATTATCAAAGTCGATGACTAAATTAAGCATAAAAAGTCATTTAGGACTAAATTGAGTAAAACCACTATAATTAATGGTTATATTGGGTATTAACTCATTTCAGTTCCTTCTAAAATCTACCTTCCAATAAAAAAAATTAATTATTAAAATCCAATATAACACTTGACCAAATGAAATTACTACATGGATCTAGCCATAGACCTTGTTTGGTAAATGGCTGTTAGCTGATAGCTGTTAGTTAATTGAGTTAATTAGGTGGTATAGTTACTAGTTGATAACATTAGTTGATTGTAGAAAGCTAGGTGTTTGGTAAATTAACTGTTAGCTGATAGCTGTTTGGTATAATTTCCTTTCTAAACAAGCTAATTGAAAAAGCTACTTTGAACAACTTTTTGAATTTTAGCATTTTGGAGTTACAAAAAGCTAATTAACCAAACACTTATATTGATTTTTTAACCAAATCAAAAAGCTAATAGTGGTCAAATAAGCCAAAATTGGCCTATAGGCTAACTATTTTACCAAACAGGGATATATCTTTGCCCTGTTTGGTAAAATGGCGGTTAGTTGTTAGCTATTAGCTGATTGTGTTAATTAGATGGTATAAATAGTTGATAACATTAGCTGATTGTAGAAAAGTGTTTGGTAAATTAGTTGTTAGCTGATAACTGTTTGGTATAATTTCTTTTCTAAAAAAGCTAATTGAAAAATTTGCTTGGAGTAACTTTTTGAATTTTAGCCTTTTGGAGTTGCAAAAATCTAATTAACCAAACATTTATATTGATATTTTAACTAAATTAAACAATTAATAGTGGTCAAATAAGCTAAAATTGTCCTATAGGCCAATTTTTTTCTAAACATGGCCAAGTCTTTTTTTAATTGTTTCTGTACAAATAAAACTAATGTATTAAAAAAATATGACTTGACTATTGATATCGCTACATTTTGCACCTAAGAACATCTCCAACTCTTTGCACCAAATTGTGCATCAAATTTTACATCAAAAGGAATATTCATAGCATATTCTTACACCAATTTTTTTTTTTTCATCCCCAACCCATTACACCAAATTCTGCACCAAATTTTATTCCTACTCTAAAATAATTTATATTATCATAAATTAGAAGTTTATATTTATACTTTTATTATTTTAATATAACTAAAGTTGTAATTTAATAACTTAAACTTTAATTATGTTGTATGTAATTTTATTTCTAATTAAATTATATTCAATATTATTTGTCTTGTTTTAATCGTCTTGATAAGATCTTTCAAATGATATAATTTTATTTTAATAATATACAATTTATGACATCTTCTTTCTTTATTTTAGACGAGTAGTTTGTTTGAATTTTTAGTATAAAATGACATTTAAAAGTGACTATTTGTGGTACAGATATATGTGGTTTCAATTTCAATTTGGGTCGGATCAAAGTGGATTCACACTCTTCGTATTGAGACGAAGAAATCGATATATTGTATGCTCAAAATGAATAATGGGTGAATGAGAAATTGATTCTCAAAGTAGATCCATTTGAGTTGAAAAATGAAGGTTTAGAGACTTTGGAAAAGCACATGTTCCACATTGGTTTGGGAAATGAATTTACACTATTATATATACAAGAATCTTTTAGAAGATAGTTGACTTGTATAGTATAGAGGCTCTCTCTCATTTTGTGATTGGCACAAGGTGCTTGGCTACTTATGTAGTATTCAATTAATAATGCATATTTTATTTGTTATATTATATTTATACTCAATTTGGCCTGTTAATTACCAAATCCCCCATGGGGCTCCCTAATTAAAGAATTAATAAGTGAAATAACCTATTAATTAAAAACAAATTAAATATGAATATTTCATCTGAAATGCAAGAAATATTAAGGAGAACACCCATACATTATTGCCACAAGGATCTATGTGATATACATACAATATGTACAAGGTTTGTGCCTCCCTTCTTCATTACAAATTGCGTAATACAGATATAGTGAATACACTCAAAAAAAAAAAAAAAAACAAAACAAAAAACAAAAAACACAGATATAGTGAATACATATATAGATAAGTAATAAAACAAATACAAATACAATAGAAGCCATATATGGTAACTTAGATTTCAAAGGAGTCGATTAAAATGGCAATGATATAACGCTTCGCATCTTTCTCAGGGTAAGTATAGCCATCTAGCCTTTGTGTATATGTCACTTCATCCATTCGAGCATGGTTGATAATACGCATAAGAATTTCAGTCGTAACAACTGGTGGAGTTGGTTGGAGAATCTCATTGTTGGTATCTTTCCAAGCATTCTCAGCCATTTCTTGAAATTTGTCCATTGCTTCTTCAACAGATACACCATAATCATTCATGTAATAGTCAATCCCTGTTGCAATTGGCCGGGTGCTTTTCTCACGCTACATAAGTAAACATCAATAAAACTTATTAGAAAAATCAATTGTAAATAATATAAAATGTACATAAGTACCATCACACTGCATAGCAGTTGACATATTATCTCTAATTTTAAGTGTACATATTCTTTATAGATATAAATATTGTATTTATATACATACCTCATAGGAAGCTATGTCATTTACCACACGACCCAACAAGGCATTTGCCTCAATAATTTTAGGGTTTTGACTCAACCATTCAAATGCTTCTCTTGTAACAGATTTCATGCCAAGGAAAGTAGCAGTGATGAGCAAGTAGAGGGTGCTACTAGCTTGAGCATTTTTTAGATAGTCTTCAACCGGCGGCGGCATGCATCCTCCAATAGACCATTTTTGTTCAATGTTGTAAGCCCTCACAAGTTCTTTAATCTATTTCTCAAGAAAGAAAGAAAAATTAGAACAACTTCACAATTTCTTTTTAAAAGTATGTAGCAATTTAAAGACCAATACCATCATTTTCTGTAAATAATAATAATAATAACAACAACAGTAATAATTAACTAGACATACTCGTTCTTTTGTATAATAAAGAGCAAAAGATCTTCCTTCTTTTGATAGTTCTTTATCGTACTCTTCGCAAAGATCTATAAGAGTTTGGTAGAGTATCTTCATATAATCAGGGAGATGGTTCATTTGACTTATGTCCCACCTAATAAACAATTAACTTTTAGTTAATAATAGGATATATATTGAAGAGAAAAGACATTATCTTGAGAGATGGTACTATACATACTTTTGTATGGCATCCGTAAAAATATCCAATTCATCAGGCATACCAAAAGCATCGTATGTGTCGTCTATAATAGAAGCCATTGCTATGATTTTGGAGAGCATGACCCGAGCCTTAGAATATTTTGCCTCAAAATATACTCCTACCGCCCAAAAGTAGCACTCCACAGTCCTATCTCTTGCATAAGGAAGTGCAGTGACTAAGTCCAAATCCTTCCACCACCTTTCCAATTTGATGCAACGTTAATGTCAATTGACAAATTAAATCAAATAGGTTATATATATATATATATATATATATATATATATATATATATATATATATATATATATATATATATATAGAATAAAGTTCAAATGCGGCGGGGTCTTCCCGTGCGGTCGTGCGGCGGAATTCCAGAATACACCAATAGTGTTAATAATATGCACCAACAGTGTAATAAAAACACACCCCAATGAAATGCAATAAAACATCACAAAATACACAACAGACTCAAAAAAATACACCATATAACTCACCACCCCAATGGTGTATTTCCGAACAGTGTATGGTGTTTTTACTCACACCTAATGGTGTGTGTTTGGTGATGCGGGGCTCTGTCGTTTACTCTGTTTTGTGTGGTGTATTTTCCTAACGTTGATGATGCATATTTGTTGAACTATTGGTGTTGCCGCATCATAAGAAATCGCCGCACCGTAAGACACTGTCGCACCTGGACTCGCCTCTCTCTCTCTCTCTCTCTCTCTCTCTCTCTCTCTATATATATATATATATATATATATATATATATATATATATATATATATATATATATATATATATATATATATATATATATATATATATATATATATATATATATATAAAGAAATATAATGTTTTGAAGTTATTGGCAAAAGAAATATATAGTTAATTCAATTTTTAATTTAGTTCTTTTATTTACCTCATCAATTCGCTGACTTCTTGCCTGTGATGCATTTGTAATAAATTAAAATCCAACTTTGCAAGTCGAAGTAGAACATCATTCTTGGACTCATCTTCTTCATACACTTTGATGAAGTAACTAATCTCTACTCTAGGGATACCCTTGTGCAAGGGTTGCTCAAGGGCACGTCTCACTTGCTTTCCCAAACTAGAGTTGAGCTGTGGACTAACAGCCTCCAAATGAGTTCTTGAAAAGGTATAGGCATCAGGTAAGGTATTATCATATGCGCTTGTACGTGTGAAGCTTCATATAAATTCAACAATCCCTTAACGTTGCAAGAGAGTGTGTCTTTGAATTTTCCATTCTCTTGAAAATTTTCGAAAATTCCTAATCAGTTATTTAAACAATCACAAAATCAGTACCCACCCATGCAAGTGGAGAAATATTGAATTCATTTAATCTATAAATGCACAATTCAAGCATTTAAGACTAACATGAACCGATACTACAATGTAATAAAGTCAGTAACATTAAAAAAAAGACTAACCTGAAGAGATATTGTAGCCATGTTGCCTTAGCAACCGAAACATAAGCGCAGAAGTGCACAAATCATCTCCCAACTCGAAATTGGGAATGATTTTGTAAATCTTTTCTAATATCTCATCAATCTCTTCGTTAAAGTGATATGAAATGCCGAGACGTTCGAGGGTGTCAATAAAGTTGAGCTTTTCAGCTAATTTGGAGTTCCCAATACTTAGTAGCATGCTCCTCACTCGTTCCTTCAACACCTCAATCTCCTGAGCGTACGTTTTTGCAACTTCATTATCGAAGACGATTTGCCGGAATTGGTCTCCCCACAGGCTTGGTGGGTAGTTTGTGACGGGACGGACAACCTCGTTGCATGTCGCCATTTCTAGTATTGAGTTTGGTTTCTTAGGTTGTTGGAGTAATGAGATTTTGGAGTTGAAAATTTTCCTTTTAAAAAGGCAGGATCGGACAATGATTCTTCAGATTGAAACAAATTAAGTTTAGGTTTACCAAATTAGGTGTTGTCTTTTATTTATCCAACTAATTAACAATGAATATAATAACCGGCCACTTGTGTAGGTTTATTAAGTTAATGTTTATTAATTCATAAAGTTTAGGTTAATAAAATCAGTACAGTATGTTGATAAAATCACTTCTGTAGCTTTATTAAGTTATTAGTTTATTATTACTACTATAGATCATTAAATAATTATTGTAGGTCCATCTATATATATAATAAACGATAGGGCATGGAAAATGAAATTGATCGATACAATATAATTTCAATTCCTTCCAAACACTACCTTCCAATAAAAAAAAATATAAAATTAATTATTAAAATCCAATATAACACTTGATCAAATGAAATTATTGCATGGATCAAGCTAATTAACGCATACTCATTTTTTCTTTCTTATATCTTTTTTTTTTTTTCTGTAAATATTAAAGTCAAAATGTGAAAATGAACAGAGGTTTAAAACCTTGAACTAAGGTTTTATTTGGGATGAAGTTTGGAGGAGTAAATGTATGGGATGAGGTTTGCTTGGGCATAGGTTTGAATAAGACAAAAGTTTGGGCATAAGTTTGCCTAAGGGGAAAATCATGGGCATAAGACAAAAGTTTGGGCATAAGTTTGCCTAAGGGGAAAATCATGGGCATAAGTTTGCCTAAGGGGAAAATTTGCCTAAGGGGAAAATCATGGGCATAGGTTTGCTTAAGGGGAAAAGCATGGGCATAGGTTTTGCTTGGGGAAAATTTGCGGGAGTAGATTTTCATATCTTGCAAATCTTTAGGCATTTAATGCTTTGCAAATCTCTAGGCATTTAGGTTGCTATATATAAGCAACATCTCTGCATTTACTCGTATTATCCCATTCGAAATACAGAGAGTAGTATAGCAAAATACATAGAGTAGTATAGCAAAATATGGAGAGTAAAAATAGAGAGTTATATTTGTAATTCCTATTGTAATATCCTTTTGCCAATACAGAAAATCCTTCTTCAAATTGTCTTATTCTGTATATGATTTATTTTAAATCTTACACTAGAAATTTATTCTCAATATTTTCAGTTCAAGTTGCTATTGTAAATTTGGTGTTGTGAACCCGTATCGATCCTAACAAAATGGTATCAGAGCTTCAGGTTGGTTCATAGATATATCTTTTTTGTATCGTTTATGTTAGAATAAATACTGGTAAATTCACAAGGCCGGTATTATTCTATTATACGATACTATTTAGATATATTGTTCAGAATTTGAATCAAGAACACCACTTACAATGGCGGTAAAATATGAGATTGAAAAGTTCAAAGGAAAAATTTCTCTTTGTGGAAAATGAGAATGAAAGCAGTTCTCAGAAAAGATAACTGCGTAGCAGCAATTGAAGAAAGACCAGACGATTTCACCGACGTTGCGAAGTGGACAGAAATGGATAACAACGCTATGGCCAATCTTCACTTAGCACTTTCAAGGGACCATTTTGGTAATTAACTTTAGGGGTGGGCAATTCGGTTTAGTTTTCTCGAATCGAACCGAACAAGTTTGGTTCGGTAATATACCGAACAACCGAATGATATTGGATTCTTGTATACCGAACGGTTTGATAAAAAACTGATCCGATCCGATCCGAATTGTTCGGTAAAAAATTGAACTGAACCGAATACCGTTTGTTTGTTTGTTTTTTTTTTTTTTTTTTAAATATAATAATAATAGTAATAATAATAATAATAATAATAATAATAAATAAATAAATAAATAAATAAATAAATAAATGATAAAAAGTAAATCCAAGTCCCTTGCTGCTTGCTCTGCCGTTCAGCTCATATTCTCACGAGTATCTCTCGTAAATGTTTTATTTGATTTCTTTATGGTTTGTTATCAAAATTAAAGTTCTATATTATGTGTTATGGTGTTTACATAGTCCATATCCAAAGTCTAATATATAAAAAGATATCAATCCAAAGTTCAAACTGTATTCGGTTCGGTTTGGTTTTTACCGAACAATTCAGTTTGGTTCGAGTTTTTACGGAACCGTTCTGTATACAAGAATCTATTACTGTTCGGTTGTTCGGTATATTACCGAATCTAACTAGTTTGGTACGGTTCGGTTCGAGAAAACTTAACCGAATTGCTCACCCTTAAAGTTAATTACCAAAATGGTCCATTGACTATAGCGAATTACCAATTTGGTCCCAAGTTAACGGTTGGCTAACGGTCAAACAAACGGAGGACCAAATTGGTTAAGATTTTTAAAGTCGAAGGACTTAATTGGTTAAAAAAAATAGTCAAGGACGAAATTGATAATTTCACTATAGTCAAGGGACCATTTCGGTAATTAACTCAAAAATATATAGCCTAATAATATATACTTAATAATTCCTAAAATTCGAAACACATTAATAAATAATTCCAAATATATAATAATTCTAGAAATTGAAATAATAATCAAAAAAAAAAAAAATTACAATGTCGCTCGGTGATGCGGTGGTGGTTCGGAACGGTGGCGGCTGTGCTGTGGTGGCTGGGCAGGGGAGGCTGTGTGTCTGCGGCTGTGGCTGTGCGATTGGGAAGAAGAAGCCACCGGAGGGCGGAAAATCCAGGTAAGAAGGGGGCGGCAAATCAGCATAATTAAAGAAGGAGGAGGAAGTGGAAGAGGAAGCGGCGGTGTGGGATTGGCGGTGGCGTAGAAAGCGAGGTGGGCTCTGGCGAGGACGAGATCATTCCCAGCTCGGCCATGCGGCGCTGGAGGGAAGCAATGGCGCCAATGTAGCCATAGACAGGGTCCCTGAGGCGGACCTCGGCCTCGTAGACGAGGGAGTTGACGGTGTCCTCGCGCTGCTCCTCCGGGACCTCGTGGAGGATCTTGCTCACATTGCTGGCGCCGAACACCTTGTGAACTTTGGCGAATTTCTTGGGCTCGTCGGAGCGGAAGTAGGGCAAACACCTTGTGAACCGCCGCTTCAAGAACTTGCAGTGTGCGGAATGAAGCCAGTGGGTAAATTTAATAACCCTACGACGTCGACTAATAAGAAAGCCGATGTCGTAGGATTTTTTTATTTTGGAATAAGGTTCAAATTGGCCACTGAACGTAACCTGAAAATGCAATTAAGTCACAGAACGAACAAAAAGTGCAATTAGGCCACTGAACACTCCAAAAACGTGCAATTAGGCCACTGAACTCTCCAAACGTATGCAATTTCACAGGATAGCAAGTTACCATCAATTTTAGCAGGTTACCTGCTTACGTGGCAGCTGAGTTGGCATTTTTAATAATTTTTAAATAATTTTTATTAATTAATTTTAATAATAAATTTTATAAAAAAATTGAAAAAATTAAATAAAAAATAAAATAAAGTCATTTTTATTTTTTTAAAATAAAAATTTATTATTAAAATTTATTTAAAATGATTTAAAATTTATTAAAAATGTCAACTCAGCTGCCACGTAAGCAGATAACCTGCTAAAATTGAGGGTAACCTGCTATCAGGTGAAATTGCACATTTTTGGAGTGTTCAGTGGCCTAATTGCACTTTTTTTTTTCATTCAGTGGCCTAATTGCATTTTCAGGTTACGTTCAGTGGCCAATTTGAACCTTATTCCTTTTATTTTTTAAAAATAGCTTACGACGTGGCTATATATATAGCTGATGTCATATTATATTTAATTTTTATTTTTTATTTATTTTTTATTTATGACGTTGGTTATTTACAGATAGCCGACTTTATATGTTTTTTTTTAAAAAATTAAATAAGCTTTAACGTCGGCTAAATAAATAGCCGTTAAAGGACCGATGTTATATGTGAATTCTGTAGTAGTGGATATAATACAATTAATCTTTAACACGCCCCCACAAGATGGAGGATTCATCGGAGACGCCAATCTTGGAGCGAAAACGCTAAAATAACAAAGGTCCAAGCGGTTTGTCTTTGGATGCATTTAGTGTCCAATTTGGGATTATATTTTCTTAATTTGTGCTTGAAATGTTTTGAAATGTGATAAATTATGTTGAATGACTAACTATGATGTATATTTGTGTTTTGTAGGAAAATATGGCCAAATCAAGGGTAAATTGGACAAATGGAGCAAAAATATGATAGAAGCAAAAATCTACTATTAGGAACTGTCTTACGCTCGTAACAAAGGCATGTAGTGCTCAGGATGAGAAAGGCCATAAGTCTACTATTACGAGCTACCTTACGCTTGTAACAAAGGCTCGTAGTGCTCATGATTAGAAAGGTTATTCCTGCTATTACGAGCGCTATTAAGTTCGTAATAGAGGTTCTTAGTAAGAAGCATCAAAAAGTCAGTTATACTATTACGAGCTGCATTGCACTCATAATAGATTGTGTAACAAGGAGTATATGCGAGCCATTTCTACGACTACAAAGGACATACACTCATAATGTGTCGCGTAACAGGAAGCCTTAGAATACCATACCTGCTATTATGAGACACGTTACACTTGTAAAGTAGGTGTTTTTGATAGCTATAATTCTATAAAGGGAGAAGTTAGATTTCTATACTAGGTTTTTTTGTTTTTGTTTTGTTTTTTGTTTTTTGTTTTTTAGCAGGAAAAACCAAACTTTTATTAGCAAATAAAGCGGTGGGAAGCCAAGCCCCTAAAATCACACAAGAGGGTCAATCTGACCAGTTCCGGCAAAGAATTTAAATAATAAAAAATTTGAGAAGTGACACTAAGACCATGCGTCGCTAGAGCATCTGCAACTTTATTAGCCTCCCGATAGACATGAAGAATTGAGGAGACCCATGAAGCGAGCCAAGAGCGAATGTAGAGAATGACATCCATGAATCTCCATGGGATACGATCAGTGTTGGTGGCAATTAAAGTGACCAACCGGAGAGAATCCACTTCGATAATGGAGGGGCGCTTGACCATTGCTTCGCACCATTGGATAGCCATTTGTAAGGAGCGTGTTTCAGCTTCAAGAACTGATAAGACAGTAAGCTGATAAGATAAACCAACGAGCAACTGGCTAGTGGAGTCGCGCAAACAAGCACCGCCCGCTGCCTTCAATTTAGAGAAATTCGCATTCGTGTTAAGCTTCAATCTCCCTGTCGGAGGGGCAAGCCATTTGATCCAAATTAATTTAGATCGTGGAGGAGGCTTAAATTTAGCAATCAAACCATCTGCAATGAGAAAATCATCGTGAGGACCCGAGGAACGGAGTGAGTGGGAAAGGGAAATGAGATAAGACTCTCGTTTGATTCTCCTTATACTAGGTTAAACTACTTTTTTCCCTTTTACTTTTCTAATGCCTTTAGATTCAAATACTTGTTAATTTCATTTCCAAATTACAATCAATACATAGAGTTTCTTTCAATTGTATCATTGGATCAAGGATTGAAGATTTCAATTTCAATTTCAATATAGAGAAGTTCTTCATTTTCATTTCTTACAATAATTAATGAGTTAATACCCAAAATCGTCCTCGACTATAGTAGTTTTTCTCAATTTCGTCCTAAACGACTTTGGTGACCTAATATCGTCCCACACTTTTGTGTTTCGCTCAATTTAATCCTCCATTTGTTATTCTGTCAAATTGGTGTTAAATAAAGGGACAATTTAGTATGTCAATATTGATCTCTCTTTACTTTCAACTTGTGAAGTGCGAAATTCCTCTTTCTTGTACGAATTACACCCAGAATTACTCCCGGACCTGCAAATCAAATTTTATATTCGCAGTTTTAGGAGTAATTCTGGGAGTAATTCGTAAAAAAAAAAAGATTTCGCAGTTCACATGTCTATGAGTAAAGAGATGCCAATATTAAAATTACTGAATTGTCTATTTATTTAACACCAAATGGACAGAATAACAAATGAAGGACTAAATTGAGCAAAAACACAAAAGTCTAGGACTAAATTGAGCGAAACACAAAAGTCTGGGACGATATTAGGTCACCAAAGTCGTTTAGGACGAAATTGAGAAAAACCACTATAGTCGAGGACGATTTTGGGTATTAACTCAATAATTAATTTACCTTGTGTTGGTTTTATGACTTTTGGGCAATCAACGGTAGGCCAACACTACTGTTAGAATAACGAGAATATAGGAAAAATATAAGAAAAATATATGTAGAGAATATAGGAACTTTGTATTAATGAATATTGCTTATGAATCTTGAGAGTCCCCTCCTCCTCTATGTGAGGGGTCTATTTATGGGCAAATTATGCCGTGCATACGGATGCAAAAACGACGTCGTTTTAATAAAACGTGCGTCTCCCCTTAAAAAAAAAATCAGGTTCGATTCCCAGCAACAACATATGAACTAAAATTCCATAATCGATGAACTATAATTCCATAATCGATGAACTATAATTACATAATCTAATCTATGAACTAAAAATTCCTGAATGAATGAACTAAAATTCCATAATCTATAAACTAAAATTACAGAATCGATGAACTACAATTCCATAATTGATGAACTATAATTCCGTAATCAATGAACTATAGTTCCATAATCTATGAACTAAAATTCCAGAATGAATGAACAATATAATGTTGTTGCTGGGAATCGAACCTGAATTTTTTTTAAAGGGGAGACACGCGTTTTTTTAATAAAACGACGTCGTTTTGGCATCCGTATGCACCATGCATGGTGCATACGGATGCACAACATAACGATTGCTATTTATGCATATTTTGGGCCTAGAGCCCTAGAAGGAATAAGAATTATAGATTGCCTTATATTGGGAGTCTTAGTTACATAATGATACCTAATTCTATTATACTAGAAATAGTGAGCACAATTCTAATTATATTGGGAATAACAGACCTAATCTTTGACAAACTCTTGGGTTGCTCCGTGTCGTGTATCTTTATTAAGCTTCCTTGATCCAGTTGCTTTCCTTGAACTGGTCGTATGACCATGCCTAGTACGCTATCCATCACCTTGTGCTTTGATTAATGATTACTTTGATTTAATCTCTTGAGATAGTTTAGGTCAATAGAATCAGTACTCCATGTTGATAAAACCACTTCTGTATGTTTATTAAGTTATTAGTTTATTACTATCATAGATCATTAAATAATTATTGTAGGTCCATCTATACATATAATAAACTATGGGGCATGGATAATATTGAAATTGATCGATACAATATAATTTCAATTCCTTCCAAACACTACCTTCCAATAAAAAATATAAAATTATTTATTATTAAAATCCAATATAACACTTGATCAAATGAAATTATTGCATGGATCAAGCTTAACGCATACTCATTTTTTCTTCTTATATCTTTTTTTTTTTTTTTTTTTTTCAGCTTAAATTTTCTTGTCTTTTTGTTTGTGTACAAATAACACTAATGTATTAAAAAATGTCTTGACTACAAGTTGCACCTAATTAATACATCCTTATTTTTTCTTCTTTTACCTTTTGTTCAACTTGAATTTGTTTTAACTTTTTCTTTGTGTACAAACAAATTAATGTATAAAAAAATATATGATTAAAAATGAAATTAAGATATTTTAAATGATACCCATGTTGATATATTTTAATCTTTTTTAAAGAAATCTATAGATTAAAAAATATGACTTGACTACATGTTGCACCTAATACATCCTTATTTTTTCTTCTTTTACCTTTTGTTCAACTTGAATTTGTTTTAACTTTTTCTTTGAGTACAAACAAATTAATTTATAAAAAATATATGATTGAAAAGATCAAATTGAGACATTTTAAATGATACCCATATTGATATATTTTTAAAAATTATAGGTACATATAGTCATTACTTTAGTATAATGTTTATGTACATTAAACTTTGTTTTTATGAACATATAGAAAGAACATTATGAATTAAGAACCTACTATAGAGTGAATAGAAACACATATCATGTACACTTAGTTTAGCATTTATGGACAATAAAATTTATGTTTATGGAAATATAGAACAAATAACGTGAACATAGTACAAGATTAATGTCATTAAACATGATACGTCTGTAATATAATGTTTATATACGTTAAACATTGTTCTTATGAACATATAAAATAAAGAGAAAATTGTAATTTATGCACCTCCATAATATGTCAACTATTAATGTCACTCTTGAATTATTAGTGGTTTAAATGTTGCCCTCAATTTTCAAATGGTATATATAATGCCCCTCCTGTACCGTACATGAGGAAAATTGAGGGGCAACATTTACATTACGGGCAAGCAGTGTACACTGCCTGGTTGCCATCCTATGCACTACATCTATCTTTTAGGCACATTTTCACCCGGGGGTGAGTATCGTCGCCTACACACCAACTAATTAATTGTTTACCCTCCTCTGCCGTGTCATATGAATCACCGCACTTCCGTCTATATAAAACACCACCCCCATACACTTTCTTCCGTGTCTTCGGGTGTAAATGTTATCCGTATTTAAGGCCATACAATCGGCATAAAATCGAATATCGATCTACACCCTGTGTCTTCCTAGGTTACCCAGTTTCTTTTAGGGGATACCGCTGTATGGACTTAACGACGGGAAAGATATTTATCTGCCGTCATGTGCGTTTTGATGAAACAATCTTCCCTTTTTCTATACAGACTCCTGTGCAGGTTGATTCAGCTCCGGCCCCCGCTCCTACCCCTTGGGGAGCCGGGCCCGTAATGATAAATCCTATCAGCACCACGGTTCTAGATGAACCTCCGATTGCACAGCAGCCGGCCCCCATGGCCATAGAAGCACCACCTCAGACTGGTGCAAGACGGGGCCGCCCACCGGGCCGCACCAAAAGAACTCGTGCAGAGGTTGAGGACCATGTCATGCGCACCAGGGGTAAAACCCGGGGTCACGACGAGCAGTTCCACGCTCTTAACGTCACCGTGGACCCCACTTGCTACTCCCAGGCTGTAGGTCATCCGCAATGGCGAGATGCTATGGATCAAGAGTTCAATGCCCTTATGCATAACAACACGTGGCAACTCATCCCGGCATCTCCGAATATGAATATTATCGGCTGCAAATGGGTTTTTTCGTACCAAGCGCAAGGCTGATGGGACCGTAGAACGCTACAAAGCCCGATTAGTGGCCACGGGATTCAATCAGGTCGCTGGTGAAGACTTTTTTGACACCTTCAATCCCGTGGTCAAACCGACACTACTACAGAAAACGGTTTTAACGTCGGTTAAAATACCCCATTTAACGTCGGTTATCTTTCGACGTCGACTTTAGAGACGTCGTAAGTAAATGATACGACGTCGGCTTTTAGGGTAAAGCCGACGTCGTATAGTATTTATATTTTTTTAAAAAAAAAATAATTAACCTACGGCATCGGTTTTTAGGCAAAAGCTGACGCCGTATATATTTTTTATTTTTTTTAAAAAAAAATAATTAACCTACGGCGTCGGTTTTTAGGTAAAAGCCGACGCCGTATATATTTATTATTTTTTAAAAAAAAAATAATTAACATACGGCGTTGGCGTTTACCTAAAAACCGACGCCGTATATATTTATTTTTAAAAAAAAAAACTATACGACGTCGGCTTTACCCTAAAAGCCGACGTCGTATGTTATTATTATTTTTTTATTATTATATTCGTTTTATGGTTTCTATCCAACCTGTATCAATTTTCAAATCCTGCGCAGCTAGCAATTTAACATTCAACATTCAACATCAACTAATTTATTAAACTAATTCAAACTATTAAACATGAAACTAATATAAAGAACACAATTCATTAAAAGCTAATTCAAGCTACTAAACATAAAACTAATATAAGTACCACAATTCAACAAAACTACTAAACATTAAGCCAATAAACATAAACTA
Organism: Ipomoea nil; assembly: GCF_001879475.1. Taxonomy (NCBI): domain Eukaryota; kingdom Viridiplantae; phylum Streptophyta; class Magnoliopsida; order Solanales; family Convolvulaceae; genus Ipomoea; species Ipomoea nil. Next base: position 121,001 of record NW_017616857.1, read on the forward strand.
ATTTTAAACGTAAAGTATCAAGCTATTAAACATGAAGCTAATATAAAGAACACAATTCATTAAGCTAATCCAACCTACTAAACATAAAACTAATATAAGTACCACAATTCAACAAAACTACTAAACATTAAGCCAATAAACATAAACTAATTTTAAACGTAAAGTATCAACTAAGAAGCGTTTTATTAACCCATTCATCAATAAGAAACTTAGACCATTTGTCTGTAACTTCATCAATCTCTTTTTTGTTGTAGGGCAATCTTCCTTGTCTTTACAAAGCCTACAAAGTTCAAAAGAAATTAAATTAATAAATAAGCAAGTATTTTTAAACATTTGAAGCAAAAAGATATATTATGAAATTACTTGTCTTATCAATTCCTTTGCTTAGGTTGTTGGAAACAATTTCCAACATGAACTTCATCACATAATAACCACATTCGGTGGTTCCCTTTTGTATAGCACACTACATTGAATTACAATAAAATTAAAATAAATTAATAAAAAAAAAACAATAAGTTTGCATGTTTTACAAAGTGAATGAAGTACTTACCGAACCATTTTGGTGGACGATTTTGTTTCTTTCTACTCATCATGTTTGTTGCAGTCATACACCTATTAATATAAGACATAGAATATATATATAAATACTTGGCATCACTAGTTTAATGATAACTACTAATTAATTATATAAATTTATATACGTTTCCATTATATGTTTAATGTCTTCGCGCGGCCCATGACCAAGTGAATCAAACCAAAATAATAGTTGATTCTATTAGTTGGGACTCAATTAACTAATGATTTTATCAAGGAATGCTAACCCATGAAAATCAAGCTTTATTTTATTGTTTTATTAGGATCAATATTTTATTTTATAGGTAGATTCCCTCTTGTCATAGCCATTTCACTATAAATAAATTGAGCTTTTAGGCATAGATATGATAAACAATTTCTAAGGCATAGACAAGATCAAAGCAATTCCCATCTGAGGCAAAACTTGGGAAAATTTTAGGGGAAAAAAATTAGTTTTTTTGCTTAGTTGCTAAATATTATAATGAAGCAAATTGGAGGTTTCCCACAGAAAAGGTTTATAAATATATACTAATTAACAGATAGCCATAAAAAAAGAATAACTACCCATTAGAGCTTTTAATCCTTACTAAAACTCTACACACAGTTCACTTGAAACACAGAGCATATAATAAATGCAATATTAAATGAATGTGTAATGCTTTAAAAGATTTCTTCTAACCCAATATGTCCTAAGAGTATATTCCAAATAGAGCAAGGTCCTATAATTACAGAACAAATATGCCAAATTAGTGACAATATAATTCAACTTCTTTCACAACTTAGTAACCACACTCAAATGAATGTAAATATAGAGCCACTGGTATTACACCCCACTTTAACACCAATTTCAAAACAACCCAACCCTCTTTCTTTAACTGGAAACTCAAGTTTTATGTATGCAATGATATAGTATAGGGCCATAGGGGACACCAACCATAAGATAGCACAATATCAAACCAAACAAACAAGATTTCAATACAAATATGTTGGAGATCACAGATCTTTTAAAAAAACCAATTCCAACATATTAAATGACTGAGGGAAATTAAACCATCTTACTGATGTTTGTTGGAGCATGAAAGATCCAATTGATGTTTAAATATAGCAGAATTCTTTTAAAAAATTTAAAATATATAAAAAACTAATTAAATAATAAAAATAAAAATAAATAAATAAATATATACATAGTACGTACCAGCGTAGAGAGTCGAAGGAGAGAGCGACCGGCGTCACGGCGTCCCCGGCGTCCGATCTGAGCAGCAGCGGAGAGAATGGCGTCCGATCTGAGCAGCGGTGGAGAGAATGGCGTCCGATCTGAGCAGCGGCGGAGAGGAGGGCGTTGGATCTGAGCAGCGGCGGAGAGGAGGTGTAGCGGCGTGGCGGTGCAGCGGTGAGGCGAACGGTGGTGAAGATGAAGATGAAGATGAAGATGAAGGGGAGGGAAGTGTGATGCGGTGAGATTTGGTGAGAAATGAAATGCTGAGTGTAAATTTTTTTTATCTGGCTGCAAAATAGGTACGGCACATACGGCGTCGGTTTTATAATAAACCGACACCGAATGTATTATAATAATTTCTTTTTTTTTTTTTAATACAATACGGCATCGGCGTTTTAATTAGCCGACGCCGTATAGTAATTATTTAATTTATTTCTTTTTTATATTAAGCATACGGCGTCGGCTACGTAATCAGCCGACGCCGTATGTATTATAATAATTATTATTTTTTATTTAAATAGAATGCGGCGTCGGCTTTTTTAATTAGCCGACGCCGTATCTTATTTTAATTCCTTTTTTTTTATTATTTAAATAGCTTACGACGTCGCTAATTAATTAGCCGACGTCGTATGTTATTTAAATTTCATTTTTTTTAAAAAAATTAGTTTACAACGTCGGTCAATTAAGTCGGCCGAAGTCGTAATTATTTTACTTTTTTTTTTTTTTTTTATTTTGATTATATATGACGTCGGTTATTTGTTATAACCGACGTCATATTTATTAAAATAATAATAATAATAATTTTAAATATTTAACGTCGGATTTTAGAAAATCCGACGTTAAAATGTTGACGTTAAAACCGTTTTCTGTAGTAGTGCGACTACTGTTCGTATTTTGTTCTCTCTTGCAGTATCACGCAAATGGGTGTTGCGGCAGCTGGATGTCCACAACGCCTTCTTGAATGGTCGTCTATCCGAAACAGTATACATGAAGCAAACTCCCGGCTACGAGGACCCGTCACATCTAGGTCTTGTCTGCCACTTGCAACGTTCCTTGTATGGCCTCAAACAGGCACCCCGGGCATGGTTCAACCGCTTACACGAGTTCCTGACATCTACTGGTTTCTTGGCATCCAAAACCGATGTCTCACTCTTTTACTATACAGCGGGCAACTCACGGGTCTACTTATTGGTCTACGTAGACGACATAATCATGATGGGCAACGACTCGACATTTATTGAAACTTTTCTCAGCCAGTTATCCACATCCTTTAAAATCCGTGATCTTGGGGCACCTCACTTTTTCTTAGGGATAGAAACAGTGTCTTCCGGTGATGGGCTTATCTTATCTCAGCGGCGGTATATGAAGGATATCCTGACGAGGTCAGGAATGACGGACTGTAAGGCTCTAGCTACTCCAGCGGCAGTAACGCAACCTGCCACGCCCTCCTTAACTTCTTTTGAGAACCCAACTCAGTATCGTAGGATTGTAGGGGCTTTGCAGTATCTAACCATCACCAGGCCTGATCTCTCCTACTCGGTAAATAGGTTGTGTCAGTTCATGCATTCTCCCATAGACGACCACTGGGCTCTACTCAAGCGAGTGCTGAGGTACATTAAGGGCACTCAGGACTACGGGCTACGTCTATCAGTGTCTTCCTCTTCTGACCTACATGCTCACTGACTCAGATTGGGCTGGATGTCCCATCGACCGCAAGTCTACTAGTGGCTACGCCGTGTTCTTAGGTGACAATCTTGTCTCATGGATCTCCCGCAAGCAGCGTACTGTCGCCAGGTCTTCCACAGAGGCGGAATACAAAGGGCTTGCTGATGTTGCCGCCGAAGTCACTTGGGTTGTCTCGTTACTCCGTGAACTAGGGCTGCACTCTGGCTCACCAGCCACCTTGTGGTGTGACAACCTAGGGGCCACTTACCTAGTAGCAAATCCAGTTTTTCACGCCCGCACGAAGCATGTTGAGATCGATTATCACTTCGTTCGGGACAAGGTCGCTTCTGGGGATTTCATTGTCAGTTTTTTCTCAACCAAAGACCAGCTAGCAGATATCTTCACTAAGCCACTACCAGCTCCACGCTATCAGGCTCTACGAGACAAGCTCAATGTTGTTGCCCTCCAACCTTGTGCTTGAGGGGGTGTGTTAGTAATGTTATATTATATAGTTTATTTGTTTATGGCTATTATTATAGTTGACTAGTCTTTACTATTGTATAGGAGCATTTAGTGGTAGCTTTCCTATAGGTCTCTATTGTGTAATCTCTTTCCATTCTGAATGTGATTTGCGTTGTTTCACTTATTCAACCCCCCCCCCCCCCCCCCCCCCCTCTAGACTCTCTTTCGACCCTACCGGGACTAACAAGTGGTATCAGAGCGGTTACCTTGAATGGTAAACGTTTTGCTTTTACTGCCTGGTAGATCCCTTTTGAAAATCTCTATAGAAAATCATTATTTTCGACTTTGCACACTTTTCTTGGTAGAAAAATGGAAAAGGATCATGCTAATCGATCTAGGTCTCTTGCCTTTAATCTGTCTAAGTTTGATGACTGGAAAGTCAAGATGCAGACACATCTTTCGGCCATCCACGACGAGATGTGGGATGTTATAGAAGATGGACCCATTGTGATAATGACTATGAATACACAAGCAGCTTCTCAAGGAGCAGATCCTGAAGTAATGATCCTGAAGCCTAAGTCTCAGCTCACGTCAGAAGAGAAGACGAGAGCAAACCTCGACAACGTTGCATGAGACATTCTCTACAAATCTCTAGACCACTCTTTTTTTCCAAGAGTGCGTAAATTCAAAACAGCAAAGGAGATTTGGGACACTCTCATGAGCCTAGGAGAGGGAGACGAACAGGAGAAGGATAACAAACTCACAGTGGCCATAAAGAAGTTTGAAGACTTCAAGATGCTTCCAACGAAACCATCACCGAGATGGAGCTTCGTTTCACGAAACTTCTCGGAGACATCTCAGACCTTGGAAAGGAGCCAACTCATAAGGAGAAAAATCTGAAGATACTTTGACGACTTCCAAAGTCTTGGGATATGAAGGTGACCGCCATGAGAGATCACCGAGACCTGAAAACCACTCTGTTAGTGTTTTAATTTGCTCAAAAAACCCCAACATATAATTGGCAATATTATTATGACAAACTAAGATAGGGTTAGCTTGGTGACGGTTTGTTCTACAGAGGACTGATTGATCAGATACAGCAACAGGGGGACTGACACTGAAGATCTGTTTAAGAAGATGTTTCCGTTTTACAGAACGCGGTTTAAGAAGTCAGTTTTTGGAAAGAAAATCAGCATATCTGTCTTGGAAAGGTATGGACCGGATCTTTAAGATTACATTCTTCTTATATCGTCCTACCATCTACAATCAGAGATATCTATGGAGAGTGTTCTGATTATGGAACTATAAGTACTCTTATTCGATCAAGAATTAGGGTTACGCTTTTGAGAAGAAAGAAACACTCAGGCATATACTAAGAGATTACATCTTTGATTATCATGACTCTTCTCAAGACAATTTGTTCTTGTTGACTATGATGAAGAACTTGAGAAGAGATATCGTTGCTTAAACGAAAAGAACGCTAAGATCACACAGTTGTGGGAACAACGTTGGACTGCGTCATTGAAGTGGACTGCATTAGAGTTAGCTCTCCAAGTGAAGGGATTTCATTGGACTTCTGTATGCACAGCTCTCCATCTTCAACAATCACTAAATCAGTGTAGACTGGGTACGTACCTTGTGTGGGACACTTGGGTGAGATTACTGTTCTCTACCTTTGTACATTGGATGATTTGTTAGTGGATTGGACGCCCATGTGATCGTCCCCCAGATGTAGATACACACTGTATCAAATAGGTAAACATCTTGTGTGTTGTTCTTTTCGCGGTCTGCCTTAGTTTATTCTTTCCACAAGCTAATTAGTGTTCCAGCTATCTAAATGATATCATCGCTGAATCTGTCAGACTAATTCATCAGTCATTTAATTAATATCATTAAATTGAGAGAATGCAAAATTACACACTCAAACGACTAAAAACTTTAGTGATCTCAAGGCCTATGAGTTCGAGCATGAGCCTAAAGAAACTGAGGAATCAGAAACCAGAAATATTACTCTAGCTGCAAGTCAACAACCTTCAACCTCAAGCAGGTCAAACTCTAACCCTTCTGATTTTTTTATATGACGAACAGTTTGCCTTGTTTGTGCGTAAGTTTAAAAGGTCAAGAACTTCAAACGTTCTCGAGTTCTTATAGATGAAGGCACACCGAAAGAACAACTTAGTCTTCAAGATAAGAAACGGTGGATGCACAAGTGCTATGCTACAACTGTCGGAAGCCATGACACTTCAAAGCAAACTGTCCTCATCCTATGGTCCGCAAGTACCAGGACTAGGAACCTAGCACAAGCTCACCAAAAGGTGCTGCCAAATCCAGCAAAAGAGGTGGAAAACATTTATCACTAAACATTAAACTGGCGCACTTTGTGCACAACACACGCACATTAAGCACACAATTCAAACAAAACACCTTAAGAACACAAATCACGCACTTTAAGAACAAAAAGCACGCACCATAAGCACACAACAAAGCACCCTAAGAACACAAATTATGCACCTAAGGTTTAAAAATGGTTCACTTTAAGTTTCACACAATTGATGCACCTTAAGCATACAAATCATGCACCTTAAGGAGGAAAACAACGCAAATTAAGAAAGAGACCCACGCACCTAAGTTTCAACAACTACTCCATTAAGCACAAACTCACGCACTTTAAGCACAAAATCCACGCACCTTAAGCACAAATCTCACGCAGCTTAAGTTTCAACAACTACTCACATTAAGTACACAACCCACCACATATATATATATATATATATATATATATATATATATATATATATATATATATATATATATATATATATATATATATATATATATATATGGAAGGATTAGGTGCGGGTGGGGCTTCTCGTGCGGTTGTGCGGGTGGACGCACGTTAAGCATTAATCTGACGCATTTAAAGTACAAAACACATGCACATTAAGCACACGAAAAAGAACCTTAAGAATACAAACACACGCACGTTAAACACAAACTCGCGCATGTTAAGCACAAGTCTCACGCACTTTAAGCGAACTCAGGCACCTTTTAAGTTTGCACAATTATATATATATATATATATATATATATATATATATATATATATATATATATATATATATATATATATATATATATATATATATATATATATATATATATATATATATATATGTAGAAGGGATCAGGTGCGCGTGGAGGCACGTTAAGCATTAATCTGACGCACTTAAAGTACAAAACACATGCACATTAAGCACACAAACAAAACACGCTAAGAATACAAACCCACGCACGTTAAGCTCAAACTCGCGCATATTCATTTAAGCACATGTTAAGCACAATCCTCACGCACCTTAAGCACAGAACTCAGGCACCTTTTAAGTTTGCACAACTAATCACATTAAGCACAAACCCGCACACATTAAGCACAAAACTCACGCATGTTAAGCACAAACCTCACGCTCCTTAAGCACAAAACTCACGCACATTAATCCCAAAGGTCGGGGGTAGCCAAAAGGTTGGAACAGGGCATAAGGTTGAAACTATGAATCTTGTGACATGTAGTTGTCACCGTGTGAATGTGTTTTCCTTGCTTATGAGCATGTCTTGATGTACTCTACTTTGCGATAAGTAGGATGCATCCCAAGTTGTGTTGTCTTTCATGTTTGTGGTCTTGTTGTTGTTGTGAGGATGATGATCCTCGTTTCTATTTAGAGTGATTGTTGAGTCTTTGGCGTTGACTTCTCTCTTTGGTTTTAAAATAATATATATTGTATTCCCGTTCCAAATGGTTTTGATTATATCTATCTATACAATGCTATTTAACGCGTATTTATGGGTTACCAGCAATATTCGCTCACCGGGCGTCGTCCCCATGTTTTACAAGTTTTGAGTAGATGCCGAGCGCGCTAGATATGGAACGCTAGATAGAGTAGCTACCATGTTTAGACGTTACATTTTGCTGGCATGTGTGCCTAGACTAGTGGCCTGTGTGCCTAAACGTTTACTGTTTGATGACTTGATAGTTTCCCGCCTGTGCACCTATGTTTGAGATAGGTGTTGCATAACATCTCTCCGGTTTTTAATTTAAGTTTCCGCTGTTGTTTATCTTGATGATTAGATGCTTACCTTTGAAATTAAGTTTTAAAAATGTTGAAAAATCGGGGGTGTTATACATAGTCTTAAACAAATCACAAGTTGCACCAAATTTTCTCAAGCACACACAATCCAACAAGTAACTATGCAAGAATCTATAACAGTTATTCCAAGTTAGAGTGTTACCTTTCTCAAGACTGCGCCCCTCGGCCTGTGTCTGTCCCATGACCATGATGATCCTCCTTGATCCGGCTCCTCCCGAACGTCCTTGCTGAGATCCCCCACGTCCCTAGTTGCCATTTCTGTGCGGGCCTCCACTTGACTAATTCCCACGACCCATTCCTTGGTTTGGTGCCACACTGGACTAGCCTCTAGACGGCTGACTCTGGGTCGTACCATGGGATTTCTCCATCTTCGGATGCCAACAAACGGAAACTCTATGTCCTGGCTTCCTGCAATTGAAACATGTCAAGGGTCCTCCTCCACAAGTTGTCCGAGGGTGATCCTTGCCACACCTCGAGCAAACCATGCTCCTCACACTGGATAACCCTCCAGCTCCAGCTCCCCGTCTCATCATCGGATTCCCTATTTCTCTACTTCGGTTGTCATTTCTTGCTACAGGATTGAATTTATGCCCCTAGCTTAACTGTGAGTCATTACCCTCGCTCTTCTTCTTCGGTCCATGCATGGCATTCCGGTGTAGTTGCTGGGTCCTGGAGTGACCGACAGTTGCATCGTATGCCTCATTCAAAGTGGCAAACTTTGCCGTAGTAAACAACTTATAAGCATCATAGTGCAGTCCTCGGACAAACTTTCGGGCTATGCTAGCCTCAACCGGTGCTATAGTAGGAGCAAAAAGAGACAGCGCCACGAAACGAGTGTGATACTCCTGTACTGACATGCTTCCTTGCTCCAGATGCAAGAATTCCTCATACTTTGCAGCTTTGACATGCTCGGGGTAGAACCTCTCTCTCAACACGACCTTGAACGTCTCCCAATCGAAGCTTTCTCTTTCCTTAAGGGTCGGTCCCTCCATCACCCACTAGTGGTCGGCCTCCTCTTGAAGATAGTACACAGCGGTCTCCAATCGCTAGTCTACTGGACAGCTAACTACATCGAACAGCTTGTCGAACGTATAGATCCAACTCTCAAGGATCTCAGGGTCCTCCTGGCCCAAGTAACTCGGTGGGTTGCGTCCCGTAATCTTCCTCGACACATCTCCGCCGTTGTTGTTCCCATTTAGCACGGCGGCTCCGATGGTCTGGGTCAACTAGGTCAGCTGATGCAAACTCTCTGTCAGATTGGTGGAAGATGATGCTCTAGGCCCTAAGGAACGGGGAGTCTCTTCTCTGACTCTTCTTGGTGGCATACCGTTAGCCCTTTAACATGATGAGAACAGATCATCTTGGTTAGTACTTCTAAAAGTTAACTGCTTCTAACTTCTCTATTCTTAAAGTAAGACTTACAACAAGTAAACCACAACACAAACATAAGTATAAACTCTTATACTTATTTACTTTAGTAACTTTCACAAAGTTCCTCTTTCAAACTTTAGCTTGTGAAGTCTCAACTTCTAGCTTTTTCTTTCAACTTTCAAGTCTTAACTTTCACGTTCGCTTTCAACTTTATCTTTTAGCTTTTCACTTCTAACTTTTACTTCTCTACTTTTTACTTTTAACAGAAAAGCAACATCACTTTAAACACATTGATAAAGCACATAAACAGTTAAGCAAGCGTAAGGAAACTCACAACCTCACTGCGTTCCTAACTGATTCTTAAAATACTTCATAACTTGAACTCTTAGAGTCTTTTCTCATCTTAAATCTCATAACTTATGGTTCTTTCCTTAACTTGTCCTTCCTAGGACTTCAACTTAGAGTTCTTTTCTTAACTTGTCCTTCCTAAGACTTCAACTTAGAGTTTCTATACTCAATCCTATGGGTTAAACTTCCTAAGTTTCCGGCGGTTCGTACCGCTCTGATACCAACTTGTAACACCACACTTTTCTTAAACCTTATTAACAAAACTTAACTTAGAAAGGGATACTAAACAAGCATAAAAGCTTACTAAACAACTTTAAGAGGTGTCACCACCACAATCACCATACACGGTGACTACACAGGCAAAGAAAACATCTAAAATAGTCAAGCTTAACTAACTGTAAAAGAAACTGAGGGAATAAAACCCCGGTGTCCGACACCATCAAAACAACTAGATAAGTCTATTACCAAGTCTCAAAATAAACATAACTGACAAGAGTTTAGACTACAACTAGCACATTACGCTAATCTAGTCTAACTCGATCGTTCTCAAGAACTGGGCACACCTGAAAGGGGTTAACAACAACAAGTTGTGCCCGTTAGCACAAAGCTAAGTATAACACCACTCAACCTTGCAACCTACTTCCTTATCATTTAACTCATCAAAAATCTCATGTTTTTACATGCACATCTAATCATGGTGATATGAGAAAGCTTCTATACTATATAATTCAATAAGTCTTAGAAAAGTTCTTGTATAAATAGTGGTGCAAAGCCACTTCACAAACCAATGTGGGACAAAAGCTACTTAAAATCCTTTTCCCCTTCATTTTGTCAACTCAAATGGGTCTACTTTGAGAATCAATTTCTCATTCACCCATTATCCGTTTTGAGCGTATAATATATCAATCTCTTCGTCTCACTACGAAGAACATTGAATCCACTTTGACCCGACCCAAAGTAGAAATGGACTCCACTAATATTTGTACCACAAAATAGCTACTTAAAATGCTATTTCTTGCTATTTTATACTATTTTTTTCCAACATAGTATACCAAGATACTTAACAGTTCTACAATTCTACATGAAGTTTTTAAACAAAGCAACTTAAGGGCTCGTTTACTAACAAAAAATTGTTCTCTATTTTCAATTCTCTATTTTCTATTCTCTGTTTGAATTTTCTATTTTTTGTTTTCGAAAACGGAAATTAAAAACTTGTTTAGTTGTACTTGTTTTAGAAATCCATTCTCCATTTACTAAATAAAGAATGTACTACATACATATATTTATAAGTTATTTCGTGACAAATTAAAATTTCATTACAAAACATTGGTTAATTACAATAATTTAAAATAAGTTGTTTCGTGACGAAATGTGATTACAAAACATTGCAAATAAAATTGAGTACACCATCAATGATTATAATTTGCCCAGAGTGCATTTGCGATATCCTCACGCAATTGTAGCATTTGGTCTTGTTGACTCATATCTAATTGTATGGTATCATTTCCACCACCACTACTACTTCCACCATCATCCAAAACCATGTCTTGCTTTCCCGTAAATCGTACCTAATTGATCATCCCTATCTTCCAACCAAGCATAGCATACCCCATTTGTTCATGTGCAATATAGCAATAGCCTGCAAGTCCATTGCTGGGTATAAACAGAAACTTGAAATAAAATAAACCCATATACATACGAAAGTAAGCTGGATATGGATTGATCAAGACAAGTGGACTGAAGGGTGGGGTCAACGCAAGGAGGGTTTTTTTTGTTATGCTTCTAAGACTTCTATTTTAATGGAGATAGACATAATTTCCTTGGGTATCTTCTTCTCGCTTCTTCATTCAAGATACCACTCTTGACATATTCCATGGTCACAACACCGTTGGGAGCAGAATTGGTCAAAGAAACCCGTAGAGTTTCCCAAGAATCGGGTAGAGTGTTAAGCAACCAGAGACCAAGAACCGCATCCTCAAATTTGATGCACATGCTAGACAACTGATCAAGAACACCCTGAAAATCATTAACATGATCATTGATCAATGTACCTTCCTTGTATCTCAGATTCATCAATTGTTTCAGCAAAAACAACTTGTTATTGCCTGTCTTGGAAGCATACAAAGTCTCAAGTTTGTCCCATAGGCTCCTGGCATGTGTCTCATTAATAACATGGTTTAGAACATTGTCTTTGACCAATTGTCGAATATAACCACAAACCTGTTGGTGCTCAAAATCCCAATCTTCGTCTGACATACTTTCTGGCTTTGCAGTTGCAAACACAGGTAGATGTAATTTCTTCACAAATAGGAGATCCTTCATCTTGGCCTTCCAAATGTGATAGTTTTTACGATTCAATCGTACTATATTACTCATATTTGTCTCCATGTCAAATGTGCCCAATCAACAACCAGGGCTCTGATACCACTTTGTTGGGAAAAATCTCACTTCCCGTGACAATGAAAAATCACAGAACCGACAGGAACACAAACACAAGATTATACACAATAGCCAAAAATAAATAACAAAGCAAGGGACACAAGATTTACGTGGAAACCCCAAAACCACGGGGAAAAACCATGGGACCACCACTAACGACAATTCCACTATCACAAATCTTGGGTACAAAGTTTCTGGCTACCATACGAGCCAAACATCCAAAAAATATCATCAGAATACATCAACTCTAGGCCAAAGGCATTCTTTATCATTCACAGGCTAAATAGGAATAATATCTCGTACTCGAAATATTCAACCATCACGAACAAGATGAAAGTGAATACAAATATTACGAGATTATCCAAAAAGATGCCTGGAACAAACAAGCTGACCTCTCAAAAGTATTTGATGAATAAGGCACCCATGAAGCTGGCAAACATCACGACAAAATTACCAAACATGCGACAAAGGATGAAATCTGCCGAACACGTTGTTGCCGAACTACCGAAGAAAACAAAGAAAGAAGCAAAAGAAATGATTTTCACTACATTCTCTCACGTCTACACTGTTGCCCCACATCATCCCCTAATCTCTAACAACATATATATAATGGTAGGAAATGAAGCCAAAAGTTGGTTTACGTGCAAGCTAACATAATGAGAATTGAAGAAGGAAATTTATTTTCTTCTTTTCACAAGCTGCAACCGAAATGGGAATTTATGAAGGGAATTAATTCTTAAGCTCTTCACATGCATGCTTTAAAGAGCAAAGTGTCTCTTCTCCTACCAACTTCTAGTATTCCCAAATATAATAATAATAATAATAATAATAATAATAATAATAATAATTAGGGCTCAACAAAAATATATAGTGGATAAAAATTGGGTTGGTCCAAACATGAGCTATTTATACCACATAGGAAGGAAGCTCATCCCAACAAATACAATTTTGAAGATCTAGAAATCTAACAACTCTGGTAAACAAGCAAAAATTGTCAAAACAAACAGCAATCAACAAAGACGATTGAAAAAAAAAACAAAAAAAAAAATTACCTGGTTGTGGCTTGTGGACACTCCCGACTGGAGTATGCTCTGAGGAACGTCGGCGGGCCGGCAGCAGCACTTCGCGGTGGACTTGGAGCCTGGCGGTGGTCTATGGATAGTGAGACTGACGTTGGCCTGAGGAATAGCGGATGGGTGTCAGACGGTGGTCCGTGGACACCGGCAATCTCTTTCGCGGGTTTCCCGCCGTGGTGGCGAGAGGATGTGGATCCGGAGGTGGGCAGCGACGTTGGATCCTCCTCAGGCAGCACCTCTCGTCTCTCCGGTAGCAACAGCAACTCAGATCGGAGAATGAAAGAAATGTAAATAAGGAAGGACCGAAAGAAGAGGAAAGAAGGAAAGAAGGAAATAAGGAAGGGAGAAGGAAAAATGTGTCTGGCTGGAGTCGATGGGTGGTCTCTACTGTTCACGCGTGATTTCTACTGTTCACCCGCGATTTCCACTTTTGAAAACAACTTTTTTCTTTGTTCCTAATTTTTTGAAAAAAACAGAGAATAATTCTCTATTTTGGAAATGAGAAAAGAAAATGGTAAACACCTAGACTGTTTTCTATTTTCAATTTCCGGGAATTCTCGAAAATTTTCTGTTAGTAAACGCACCTTAAGAATTTCATTCATTTTTTTATCTCATAAGTTTAAATCTTGAACCTTGTTGCTTTTTTTTTTAGGAAGATTTAAAATATATAAGAAAGTGATTACATACCTAAAGATCTCATTTCCTCACTTCCCTCTACCAACCACTCCATACATCATATTTTCATAAAACACGGTAAGTTCACCAATATTTCTGAGATTATTCTTAACATCTTTTACTGATTCACTCATCTTTTAATTTTGACACAATTTATACTTAAATACTTCTCCCTGACGTCCCAGCATCGCACATATATTGCTCTTTCTTTTACAGTTGGAAAGTCTTTTATCAACTTTAATTTGTTGACTGTTCATTCCAAGTAACAACTTCTTGCGTCCTCCTCCTTTTACTCCCTGTTCCAAATTTGTCAACTTTGTTTGCAAGTCGGCCAACTGGTTATTAAGTTGATTAACTTGTGTTTCAAACTCTTCCACACACTTTCATTCAAACCCACACATCCCTTAATAGTTTCAACTATTGTTGAAAATACTGCCGATGTTACTTGCCCTATCCTGTCTTCCAAATACGCTGGAAAAAAGCAACAGAGTATTTTGATATACATATATTATAGTTATCATTTACGTTTTTTTTTGGGGGGATACAAGTTTCCAAGAGAAAAAAAAAGGTATAAAAAAAAAAAACAATAATTCAGATCAACCTCTTGACCTATACCGTAGGGCAAGGTTATATACCTACTTAACTATCTAAGCTAACTCTTTTTTATTTTTTTTTAAAATTTTTTTTATATTGCTTATTTAATTGATATGTAAACATTTACTCGATATATATATATATATATATATATATATATATATATATATATATATATATATATATATATATATATATATATATATATATATATATATATATATATATATATATAGGGATGCACTCAGGATATATAGAGGGATGCACTCAGGTGCGAATAAGTGCCTAGGAAGGAATATGCGAACGAATCAGCGCGCGACACGTGTCCAGATCTAATAGCTTAAAATAACACGGTGGCATTTTCGTAAATAATTGAACATCAAAGTGCAAGTAAAATCACTTACCAGTGCATCTACTTTCACCTATAAGTGCATGTAATTTTGCTTTGTTAGTATTCACTTCCCGCAAACATTTATGCACCTGAGTGTGCTTATAACTATTGGTGCAACTATTTATAACTATAGGTGCAACTACTTATAACTATAGGTGCACCTACTTTCACCTATAAGTGGATGTAATTTTGACTTGTTAACATTCATTGATCTGAGTTTAGCGGGTAGTAATACCCCTGAAAACCACCCGCAAACATTCATGCACCTAGGTGCGACTACTTATAACTATGTGTGCAACTACTTAGAACTATAGGTGCAACTACTTAGAACTATAGGTGCAACTACTTAGAACTATAGGTGCACCTAGTATTGATGCTCAGTGTAAATTTTTTACTTGCACTTATAATACATTTTACTTGCACTTCGATGTTCAATTATTTACGAAAATGCCACCGCGCTTTCTCATCCATTAGATCTGGACACGTGGACGGACAGAATTCATTCCTATTTCGCTCCTGGCGAAGCATTCGCACCTAAGTGCGATTCTATATATATATATATATATATATATATATATATATATATATATATATATATATATATGTATGTATATTTATGACATCTACGATCAAAACACTGGAAGACACAACAATGTGCTCTGAAAGGATGAAAAATATGCATATTGTGCTCTGTAAGAAACAACAATGTGCTCAGGAAGGCACAACAATGTACTCTGTAAGGCAAAACAATGTGCACTAGAAAGTATATTAGGCCATTAGGGTGCTCTGGAAGGCACAACATTGTGCTCTATAAGACATAACAATGCGCTCTGCAAGAAAGAAAAATATGCACTAGAAGACGAAAAAAAAAAAAACTAACATATGTAAACAAAATTATCCCACCGCGTTTTTTTTTTATTTGTAAAAAATCTCCAATTTGGACCCTTGATTTGAACTCAATCTACGAATATAATTAAATCATATTTTTCACCTAAGGCAATTGTTTTACATGATCCTTTAGAAAATATTACATGGACTCTCACTTCTTACTCCCAACTTCTATTCCACTTACAAATTTTTTATCTAGACATGCACTTTTTCTGAGACCCACGCGATGAAAATATATATCTCATCCTTGTTTGCCACATCATGGAGTCAAAGTGAAGAAGTAGAATTTGGAAGTACATGTAATAGAAGTCTTAATTTAATTTGTGCCAAGTTTGTTTTGTATTAAGCTAAACAATTGAATTAGAATCAGGAAAAATATACTAGTCATATTATAATAGGATAATCTACATAACTTGATGAGTTCAAAATATTTTTAAAATCACCTGAAAAAATAAATTTACCAAATACAATTAAAAATAAGAATGTCTCTTGTGAGATCATCTCATGTATGGAGACTTATGTGACGAATCTCAAAAGCGGGTTTAAAAATCAATTCAAGTAGCCTAATTATTATTATTTTTAAACAAACAAAAAAAGACACCAATTCGAAGATCTGAACATTGGACAATTGAACACACAGAACATTATTACCCTCAACCAACTAGCTTAACCACAATCTTAATTTAACATTTTGTTACAGATTATGTTTTTATAACAATTCATGAGTAATGATTTAAAACCAAAACTAATATTATATTTTTAAACTAATACGTATACCTTTTGTAACAAAAGCTAATACCTATCAAATTTATTCAATAAAAGAAATTAATACTTATAATGGGATAAACTAATTTTTAAAAATAATATATTTCTAACAATAATGATACTTTTAATGTATTTTATATCACTTTTACATTATAAAAATACTTACTTTTTTAGCAAAAATGAAATATTTTTCAACAATCATATACTACGTTTCAATTAAAAACTACTATTTTATAGGAAATTTAGAGGGCAAAATAAAATTTAGAGGAAATTCATACTTTACAATTTCCTGAGGGTTCTTCAGGTTTCAACCATTAATTCGTTCGTTAATTTGAGAAAAAAATCAAAGACGCCGGTAGTCTAAACATTATACAATGTAAATTTTTGGTTTTTTCCTCTAATTTAACTGCCAAGTTCATGCCTAACTATCGGAGAATCGATTTGGCTTAAAATCTAATAGTTGGAGGACCAATTTGGGTTCAATTAAAAGTCATAGAACCAATTTAAGAAAAGATCATAGTCGGAGGACCATTTTGGAAATCTCCTCTAAAATAAGTTTAAAAAGTTTGTATATATATTTTAAATTTTAAATTATTTACTCCGTATATAATATAGGTGTGAGTGTTAGCACATTTTAATGTTTTACTTTAATTTATTTATATTGAATGAAAATCAAGAAATTTTCGAAATTTAATTCTTCAAATCGAACAAATATTTGCTGCAGAGGAAGTATAAAAAAATCCACCTATTTAGTCAAGATAATAGATGCATACCTGCAGGCTGCAGTGGAGGAGCTATAATTTAATGGAATGAGTGAAGATAATTTTTACTCCATTAATTATTTATTATTTTTAACTTACTCATTGATTTCTATAAAAGGACTTAGATACGAACCTCATTCCAAATTTTCAATTAGAGTTGGCATAATTGTTAAACATAACGGAATATTTCGTTAACTATTTAGTATTTACTATTCTTAACTTATTGATTTCTATAAGAAATGTCTTAGATTCGAACCACAACCCAAATAGAGTTGGCATAATATATATTGTTAAACATATATTACGAATATGTTTACAAATATAATAAATATCAATATTTCGTTCAATACTTTCATATGAGAATCAACAACACACATCTCACATACAACACATGAAACGTGTATGCATGGGAAAAAACTACCATTGCGAAATATCAACAGACGCTTGCAAGATCAAGAGTCCACAGTACAACTAATATCATAATCATATACACAACAATGCGAATCAACAACTTCCTACACCATAATTCATGACGTTGCCCTCTATGCACTACTGGAAATTTTGAAATTTTCGACCACCTGAAAGTGATCTTAAATCAAGTTGAAAGCCTTGTTCCGACCACTTTTTGTTTTCGAATTGATTTAAGATCACTTTCAGGTGGTCGGAAATTCCATAATTTCCAGCAGTGATGCTACCACCAGTAACCCAATTGCACATGGTACACTACGAATAAAAATGAAGAGGACAAGTACTGAAGATGAAGATAATAACAATGCTACCCAAAAGAAAATTAATAAGACTTAATCTTATCTTTCCAGGTAAATGAAATTCTCTAGCATTCAAAGCATAAGTAATATCTATTTAATTAGACTATCGTTTTTAGAGTAAGTATTTAGACTAACGTTATTTCAAAGTTGCAAACATTTATTTTAGTGACAATTATAATCAATCTCTCTTATATTATCTTGCATTCATATACTTTAAATTATCGATTTAAAAAAAAAAAAAATTGGACATACAATTACATATGCATGAGCATCTCCTATATAATATTGAGTTGATGTATTTTAAAATAGTTATTTAAAAATAAACATTATACATTATCTCGCGTGAAAAACTAGTAATTGAAAATAATTGAAGCTTCAGTGGATCAACTTTTTGAAAATTATTGTACTGTGTCTACGGAAATTGAATAGGAATCCAGACAGTTGCTTAAATATACTCCGTATTATTATTTCTTTTAAATTTTAACTCTAAATATCCACTAACTAATTAACAATGAAATTATTTATATTCTTTAATTACTATTCATTAATCAGTTTAATCACTACTTAAACAAAAAATTCATTTAATAATCACATACAAAAAAAAAAAAGTTATTCAAAAAATATCAAATTAAAAATTAAGTATTATTCAAAAAATTCATTTAATTATTATAGTTTGTACATAGCATTACTAATATCAAATAAAAAAAATATACTCTTAAATCAAGTCGAAAGCCTTGTTCCTATCACTTTTGATATCCGGAAAAATCTTTATTGCTATATCCGACCACTTTTTACTTTCAATTTGATTTTAGATCACTTTCAGCTAGTCGGAAATTTCATAATTTCCAGCAATGTTATCTGCCCTAAATTTAAAAGAGGAATGTATCATCATCACCTTTTAATTTGTTTGATTCAATGGACAAATTATGGACATGTTGGGCGCGCAACTAGTTATAGTTGGAAAATTATTTTTTGTTATAACCAATTTAGCTTTAAAATTGTCACCTAATTTAGTTGTTGTGTAGTGACTAATGTTAGATTTCATAATTTTGAACATAATTTACTAACATCATATAAAATTTAAAATATGCACGTGTTTAGTTTCGATTCTTCACCAAATTAACTCTTGCAAATCCAGTAAAAAGAAAAATAAGACAAATGAGATAAAAGAAAAAATTACCAAAATACTACATATAGATTTATAAATGATTTCAAATATATTGTAGCCTAACATTATAATTCTATAAGTTAGATTAAATTCTCAATCATATATGAAATAATTAATTAAGCCAATAACAAAAAAAAAAATTAAAAAATTTATAAGAAATTGTCATATTAATTGAATTAGACATTAAAGAAATATCTATCTGGAAAATAAGGAGTATAACTTGAGCAAATAATTGAGACAAGGGCCGATTATGCACATGTGAGCCAACAAGTTGTGAGTGATAGATACCTTTGCACTATAATTACAGTAACATTAACATTTTAACCTAACTTGGGTGTTATGGTTGAATATAATAAATAACTATTGAGTGATACTCTATACTATAATAACTACCTTAAAATGTTCACATAACCTGGTTGAGTAAATGACTCACGTTCAACATAATAATTTTCAACATTATTTTTTTTGAAAACCATTTCCAACATAATTTATTAACACACAAATAACATATTAGTATTTAGCTAGTATTAACATATTTCTTTTAAGTAACGAGGAATCATAGCTATTGAAGGACCACATAGCTGATTAGCTCAAATAAAGAAGGCCAATAGGAGATTGCTCATGTTGGGGGTCAACACATGTAACGTCTTAGTTATCAAGTCAACAGTCTGACAAACTTGACTAGAATTGTCCCAATATAGCAGCGGTCTTGGTTGGTGCAAAAAAATTTTTGGAGCTAGTGGACCAAATTTTATGAAATTAATTATAACAATTGTCTTAGTCAATGCATTTAAGTCAATATTAACTGATAAAAGCTTTAAAATTCAATGAAATATGTAAGGACTAAGACTATGTGGTCTAATGGTACTCGGGTTGGACTTCCATTTGAAAGGTTGTAAGTTCAAGCCTCGGTAGAGACGTTATTGGTTCTTTGCACAGATACTACATTGTAATAGAGCCAGCAGCATTCACAAAAAAGAAGTTATTTAGCAAAAGGAATAAAAATATTTTGATCTAAAATTAAAAATATAAATGTGGTGAAGTAAAAGAAATATCTAGCTGGAAAGAATGCAATTTAGCAAAAGGAATAAATTAAATACTGTCTTTGTTCCAGGCCAGTATCCAGTGCACCTAAAGACAGCGAAATGGATTTGATAGGAATCCAATGACATACATTTGTTTGCAACATATTTAATTACATACTTTCATTTAAAAATAATAAAATATTTATTTTGATGAGGTGCATCACCATGATCAATTTAAAATTAACAAAATAATGAATTTTCATTTTTTAAAAAATATATTAGTAATGCTATGTACAGACTAATTTTATTATGATAATTTAATGATATAAACCTACAATTTTTTATTTTTTTTTTGGGAGGAGCACAACTTGAGTAAACAATTGAGATAATGGGCCAACTTTTGAAAATCTATCCAACAAGTCATGAATAAAAAATTATTGAATGATACTCTGTAGACTGTACTATAATTAATTAATATAGCTTTAAAATGTTCACGTAACTTGATTGATGTGGTTGAATAAATGACCAATGTTTAACTTGATCATTTTTATCATAATTTGTTAACACACAGATAAGATGTTAATTGCCAATGCAAGCACCTTGTGCTTAGATGATATGTAGTGACTCTCCTATATGGGAGGTCATGAGATCGAGCCTCAGTGGGGGCATTGTTGACCGATAAGATGTTAACTTACAGTGAGGTAATCTCACACAAGATTTTTTTTTTTTTTTTTTTTTTTTTTTTTTTTTTAGATCTTTGCACAAATGAACAATAATTTTGAACTGGAGGATTATTTGTTTTAAGATATATATTAAGAAAGAAAAATCCATATTATGTTTTATTTTTATCTAATAAAAAACAAAGAATACAACGAAAATTCATTAAACTAAAAAAATATAAAAAATTTATTATAATTTCCAACTGTTAGAAATTAAGTACAAATATTCATAATTTGAAAAAAAAAAATCACTTTCATTCAATTACAAAACCTTCAGGCGATAAACATAATAGAAATAATGAATACACAATATAACGAATCCTGGATTCAAGAATCTGTTGTGGCTAATAGAAATAATGAATAATGAATACACAATATAACGAATCCTGGATTCAAGAATCTGTTGTGGCATTAATAACTTTGAATGAAAAAAGAAAGAGTTAAATCCAGCAATGGTGCCCCAAGTATGGTGATTTTCTACAAAGGGGAAGGAAGAACTTGAAAGGACGCTTTTACCCTTGAAATTGACGTCCACTTAACTAGGATTTGACAGAAGGATCACAATTGGAAAGATTTTGATAGTCAGATGGTTAAATTGTCCAAATTAAAAGTCGAGGACCAATTGTGGAAAATCACTATATTCGGAGGACCATTGCTAGAATTAGCTCAAAAAAGAAATATGAAAAATGTAAAAGTATTTAAGATTTGTAAATGTATAAGAAACTAAACATAATATACAAGCATCCAAAAAAAAAACATAATATACAAATTATCAGTGCATATAATAATTATATATTACACTTAACAATGTTAATAATTTAGATCGAAGAAAAATGAGAAAATCATGTTGGAAAAAATAGATTAAAATGGCATTATAAGTGGTTATTTTGTGTTAAATTATTAGTGAGGTCCACGTCTGATTTGGGTCAGGTCAAAGTGGAATCGTGGTGAGAAGAAGAGATTGATATATTGTATGCTCAAAACGGATAATGGGTGAATGAGAACTTGATTATCAAAGTAGACCCATTTGAGTTAGAAAAATAAAGGGAAAATTGAAGCTTTTGTCCCACATTGGTTTGGAAGTGGGTTTGCACCACTATTTATACAAGAGTCTTTCTAAAGCTTATTGAATTGTATAACATAGAGGTTCTTTTTTCGCGCATGAGCTTGAGAAGGCTTGATTTAATACACAGACACTTGCGGGAGTTGACGGTAGAGCACCATACACACACCAACGAAACTCTATTTTTCTCTCTCGAAATTCTGTTTCTACTCCTTTCTTGCTACTGCGTTCATCCCATTGCTCTAGTTCGCCGGGTTCTTTCTTTGGGTGCTCAAGCAATTGAACTGTAGTACGTTTTATCATGGGAAACCTAGGTTACAATGCTCCTAGAAATTTTGGGAGGTAGCAAATAAGGTTTTAAGGAAAGAGTGTTTCGCTCAACTCGTGCTAACCACCAACCCGAACCTTCCATCCGTCCTTCCCATTTTCCCTTTCTAGAAAATAATAATCCTTTTTCGTAAGATTATTATTTGATTTTTTCCAACCTTATTTCCTACAATCTTAAAACCTTAAATCCTTTGTTTTCCCATTGGTTTTTTTTCTAATTTCATTGAAGAAATGGAGAACCCCGTACTGCCAATTCATGGGTAGGAAAATGTTGTTGAGAACAACAATAGTGGGAGTGGCAATAATATTGCACTTTCCCAGGCACCACCAGTGAGCGTGGGTTCACAAGACGGTGTGAGAACTGAGGGGTACATCCCCACGTTGCGGGTACCTACTATACGATACCAAGTGGTTCGGCTGAAAGACCGAAAAAGTTGACCGGCACCGGATCGAACTTCAAGAGGTGACAACAAAAGATGTTGTTCTACCCAGCAACTCTCGACTTGGCAAGGTTCTTGACCGAGAAGGTTCCTGAGTTGAAGGAACAATATGCTCAATCCATGATGGCGGTTGGCTATTGGATGGATTTAGACTTCCTATGTTGTAACTACATCTTGAACGGGTTGTGTGATGCGTTATACGATGTATATCGCAAGATTGGCACAGTGAAAGCGTTGTGGGAAGTCTTGGATCATAAATATAGAAGCGACGATACCGCCGCAAAGAAATTTGTTGTTGGCTGATTCCTTGACATCAAAATGGTTGATTCCATGGGCATGGTGTTGAGTGAAGCCTTCCAAGTGGTATCTGTAATCCACTTGTTGCCTCCAGGATAGAAGGACTTCAAGAACTACCTTAAGCATAAGCAAAAGGAGATGAACCTATGACCTGATCTAGAGACTCAGAATTGAGTAGGGGAATATGACGAATAATAGGAGAGGTCCTGTCATTAGTGGCGCTGTGACCATCGTTGTGGAGCACGGTAAAAGCTCCAAGAGGAATAAGAACGAAAAGTAGAAGCTTGGTTCGAAGGGATGCATCACCATGAACAAGTTTCATGTTAAGTGCTACAATTGTGACAAGTCTGGCCACAAGTCTTCTGAATGCAAGGCTCCATGGAAGAAGAACAAGAGTTCTGAAGCTAACGTTGTTGAAGAAAGCAATAAGAAGGTGGTCGAGATTAGCATTTTGGCTATGGTGATCGAGTTGACCCTGGAAGTTTTCTGCAGTTTTAAAAACATATCTTCCATAAAATATATCTTAAATGATATATTTATCATAAGAGAATATTAATTACATAAATCATGTTCAACATGAATATATATGTAATTATGAACCTTTGTAAGGTTGTGAACCGCATGCAAATAACTGTGCAAATATATTTTTATATATATTATAATTTTCTAACACACTTTTGCATGTAAATTTGAAAAATTGGAAGCTTGCGTGCTGTATAATCATTTTCCAAATGAAATACACAATTTTCCTATATTGGGGAATAATCCCCCAATGTTGGGGAATAATCCCCTAATGTTGGGGAATAGACAAAGCCTTCCATAACAAACTCATTCTCCATATTAACTTTCTACCAAACTAAAATAATATTTATAACTCCGTAACTCCAAATATTATTTAAGCTTTCATAGTAGTCCATCTGAACCATTAATCTCTATTACTATATAAATTTTCAACATCTTCTACTTGTTCAAGCCAAACCTTGACTTCCAATTTCCTCTTGTTTTTCCCTCCTTGCTTGTTCCAACAAGTTCATCAACCTTGTTTCCGTGTCTTCTGCTTGGCTAGATAGTAGAGTTAATTGTCTTTTCAGAGCTTTCATATTAGGGAAAATGGCACTTTTTCCCCCTGAGTTATATACTTATAGTACTTTTTCCCCCTGAATTATTTAAGTGACACTTTTTCCCCCTGAAATGTTAAATGGACATATTTACCCTTAAAATAAATATTTAAAATAAATAATTCATTTATTTTTCTTCTCCAACAAATTATTACTATAATTTGGTTCAAACCAAATAGATACTATAGCAACCAAACCAAAATATTCCAATTACAATTTATAATCAAAACGCGATATTTAGAGTTTATTAAAATCGCGAACCGGAATGGCCGGTTCATGTTCCGAACTGAAAAAATAAAATACATTTATTGTTGAATTTAGACTATTTTAAAATAAAAAATAAAATTTTAAAATAAAGACGGTTCAAAATTGCGAATCGGATCCGGAACCGCCGGTTCATGGTTCATGATCCAATTTTTTTTAATTCTTAAATTTAATAAATTGAAATCTAAATATTGGGTTCTAGATCTGAATCATAACCGAAAACTTTTAATTCGATTGCTATAGTGTCTGGTTCAGTTCGAACCGAACCGTGGTAATCGTTACATATACGCAATAATTAGTTGGAGAAGTAAAATAAATAAAATGTTTACTTTAAGGGTAGAAATGTCAATTTAATATATTAGGGGGAAAAACCACCACTTTTAAAATAATTGAGGGGGCTAATGTACTTACATAAATAATTGAGGGGGAAAAAATGCTATAAATATATAACTTAGGTGGGAAAAGTGCCATTTTCCCTTCATATTATTATCAAAATCCCAAAATTTCTCACATGAATTCAAGGCTGCACCAAACAGCTCCGACATACTGTCAAAACAAAAAAAAAAAAAAAAAAAAAGGAAAAAAAATGAGTATTTTGAAGAATGAGAAAAACACTAATTGTAATACAATTAAACTTTTTTGGAATTATATATCTGTTTCGATCTGCCAATCTACACAGGCTTATGCACGCTATTTCTGTTGTAAAATTAAAGAAAGTTTTATATATTTTTGTAAAATTAAATTGCCATTCGCATTTTCACAGTTAAAGCTAAAAGTTGAAATATGTTAAAATAGTAGGAAATTATGAAATGTTATTTGACAAAAACAGACATGTTTCGAGGCAGTTCGGCAACCGTTCAGAATTGCATGTCACCGGCAATTTCTTGATAATTGTTTTTGTAAAATTGCAAAACTTTTTATTGCTAAATAATAGGAATGAATAATGCTCTAATAGGAATGAATAATGCTCAAATAGGCCGCAAATTATGCTGTGCAACCGTGTACACAATGTATGGTGTATATGGTTGCAAAAACGACGTCGTTTTGACTAAAAACGTGCGTCCCACTTAAAAAAAAAAATCAGATTCGATTCCCGGCAATAGTATTTTTTTGTGCATAATTTGAATCATATATATCCACAAATTCATAACTATATATCCATAAATTTATAACTATATATCCACAGTGAATGAATAACACAAAATTCAGAATGAATGAACTAAATATCCACAATAAATGAACTAAAAATTCACAATGAATGAACAACATAATGCTGTTGAGGGGAATTAAAACTGAATTTTTTTTTTTTAAATGGACACACGTTTTTAGTCAAAACGACGTTGTTTTGCAACAGCGTGCACCATGCATGGTACACACGGTTGCACAACATAACTATTGCAAATAGGCTGCAGAATTATAGTAAAAATTTATTTGGGTCATTTAACTCAAAAAAAAAAAAAAAAAAAAAAAAAAACTGTCAACTAGGGTCTTCAATACACTTCTGCTTTTATGATATTATTTATGAACAATTTTTTATTAAAAGTATATCTGCAATACGTTATAATTTTTCCGATATTAAAAACTTGTTCTAATTAAATTGTGTAAGTGTAGCACTACAAAATATTTAATTAGAATTAAGAAGAATATAATAATTATGATGTAACATGATAATCTGATTTAGGCACGACAAGTGAAAAGAGGTTGTTCTATATTCATGAGTTAGAAGAAGTTGTCTTAGTGTATGACTGTATGAGTTAAATAGTTAAAGAGGATGAAATTTGCAAGTTTGTCTTTATTTTTTTTATTTTTTTTTTTGAAATAAAAGAGCTAATTCATTAATCTTACGATTGAAAAGTTTACAAAAAGATGGATGGAATGATAAAACATTCTTACAATTAGACATTAAAACAAATTTTCAATGCTACACAAAACTTGAATCGCTGACTGTTTTTCAATATTAAAGCTGAATTCGTTTGGAGAACCTGAATCTTCTTTGATATTGTTAATGATCTTGCTACCGCCCAAGTCTTACTCTAATGCGGCTCTTCTGTGCATAGACAATATCTCCATTAATCTGAACTGCATATCAAAGTTCAGATCTTCTTCGGTGCTCGGGATAAAGCAAACATACTCCATTATCAGATAAATTGTTTCACCTTATGAAAAAAGAACTCGCCAAGTAAACAATGGGAAAACGCGCTAAAGACACGGGAGGAAATAACTCGCAAACGAAACGAGAGGAAATAACTTTAATAAAACTGATACGGTTAATACTCACGTAGTACGATGTATGTACCATATGTAATAGGTATGAACAATAATTTGTGTAGACAAGAGGAAAATATAGCTCAATGGTTCTCTTATTCATAATGGTTCTTGTGTTGTTTTAGAGAGAAGGGAGAGATTTCCATCGTAGAGAGAGAGAGAGTGTAGGAGGGAAAGGGGAGGACCCCCTAAATGAAGGGTCAAGTGCCCTTATATAGGTGCAACCAAGTCGGGTTTGACCTTGACCCGACTCAATTAGGGGCACGGAGCGTACGGGGAGCTGAACACGAGGTATATTCCCCATAAAAAATAACAGATGAAAATCAAATCTAAAATAGCCAAAAAAAATTCTAAACATCAAACCACTAACTAATATGTGTGTGTGTGTGTGTATATATATATATATATATATATATATATATATATATATATATATATATATATATATATATATATTATTTATTGAAACCGCTGAAAAAAGTAAAGAAGCTTGGATCTGGAGTTGGAGATGTCGAGGGACGGTGGTAAAGGACGAAGAAACGTCGGTGAGGGGCTGGAGGAGATGGTGGCGGTGGAAGAGAGGCAGGAAGAGGTGCCGGCAACGGAGAAGAGGTCGAATAGGACCGGCGATTTAGAGACGGCTGGAGTAGGGGAAGAAACGAGAGGAAGCCGGCGCCGCCTCTGCAAAACGAGTCGAGGCGGCGACTGATCAATAGAGGATGAGGGAAAACCCTTGCAGAGAGAATGCAAGTTTGTCTTTATAGTTATGTGTAAGTACACAAGATAAGAACAAGAACTAAATATTAAATATATAAGATTAATTGTGACAATTTTAAAATATTATGACCCTATTTGATAAAATAGTTAGCCTATCAGTCAATTTTGACTTACATGACCACTATTAATTGTTTTACTTGGTTAAAAAAATCAATAAAAGTGTTGGTTAATTAGCTTTTTGTAACTCCAAAATGCTAAAATTTAAAAAGCTGCTAAAAGTAACTTTTTTAATTAGCTTTTTGAAAAAAGAAATTATACCATACATATAATTTACCAAACACCTTTCTACAATTAGCTAATGTTATCAACTAGTTATACCCTCTAATTAATCCAATAAGCTAACAGCTATCAGCTAACAACCTTTATCAAACAGGGCCTATGAGTAATTGTAGATCGAATTAACTCTTTATTTTATTATTAAGTATAATGTGTGTGTGTGTGTGTGTGTGTATATATATATATATATATATATATATATATATATATATATATATATATATATAATTAAGTTCCAGTGCGGGTAAGTATCTCCCGTGCGGTTGTGCGGGTAATTAATGTGCGTGAGTTTTGTACTTAAGGTGCGTGAGTATTGTGCTTAAGGTGCGTGAGGTTTGTGCTTAATATGCATGAGTGTGTACTGAGTTTTATGCTTAATGTGCGGGAGTTTTGTACTTAATGTGTGTGAGTCTTGTGCTTAAGGTGCGTGAGTTTCGTGCTTAATGTGCGTGAGTGTGTACTTAATGTGAGTTGTTGTTGAAACATTAAGGTGTATGAGTTGGTTATGACTATTGGTTGTGCTTATTCCTATCTGTCGAGGCCGTTCCCTACGCTTGCGAATTGTATATGCTTGATTATGACTGTTGGCTGTGCTTATCCCTATCTGTCGAGTCTATTCCCTGTTTTGAAAGCTAGAGTCTCTTAGGATATATCTTCATGCTTCGAAATGGCTTTTCGTATATCTATGTATATATCTATATGTATTGTATTTCAACACGTTGGAGTGGGTTACCAGCATCTCTCGCTGAACAGATATATTTGGCTTTCAGGCACAGAGGAGTAGACACTGGAGCGCGCTAGAGTCTTGGAGCGTAGTAGTAGATAGTCTCCTTTCGGCCTGCGTGCCATGCTTATGCATTTACATTATTGAGGATATTAGTTAGTTAGCCTGTGCACCTGAGTTCTCTAGCTCAGGTGTGGCATAACACCCCGTACTCTTTATATTATGTTTTGGAATTTAATGAGAATTTACCTTTATTATATAAGCTTTAACAGTTTCAAAATTTCGGGGTGTTACACTACTCTCACTTTTGACCCTAATTGAGGATTGGACAAAGTCAGAGGACCACTTCCAATTGGAATTTAATCGGGTTTGACCCGAATACCCGACCCATAGGTGGGTCATACCCACGGAACGGATTCCGTTCTGTGTGACAGAACGTGGTCACGGACCATGTAATGGCCCGTGACCCAAAGCCATGTTAGAGGAGGCTGACACTGATCAGAGAGGCAGAGAGCGTGATGAACCGCTGCCAAGCCCCACCAAGACCAATGGGTCTTCTTCAGAACTCTTCCCCAAATCAAAATTTTAGAAACCCTCTCCTTCTTTCTCTCTTCTCGGTAGAACACTGCCTCAACCCAAGCAAAAACCCATCTTTTTCAAAACACCATTTCTACTTCTAGAAAGTTCAAGGTTGCATTCTATAACTTATTATAATCACAAGAAAAATACTACTGCAGTCATCTACCTCTCTTTAACCAAGTTCAAGTAAAGAAGCTTGAGATTGCAATGGCAAAAGGGAAGCAACAAGCAGGAGAAAGTAGCCATGAGGGTTCTTACTATTCAGTTATTGAAGGTAAAACTTACTTTCCTGAACAGTTTTCTGAAGGATTTAATCGAATACTAGTTGATCATGGTTTATTGAGAAAATTTTTGAGGATTCAAGAAGAAATCTATCCTGATTTAATTATTGAGTTCTATGAAAATTTGTCCACCAAACTCAAGAATGGAATTACTGTGATTACCTCTAATGTGAGAGGTACTAAAGTAGAGTTGACACCACAGAAACTGTCCAATTGGTTTGATTTGTCGTTGAGGGGAGTAGACACGTATGACAGGGATGATTGGATTTCCCACGAGAGGGTGACTTATCTTGAGTACTTGAGGTACATTACTGCTTGTAGGGAAGAATTCCCTAAGGAGTATAGGCCTGAGAAATCCACCTTGAATGGTGAGAAGAAGTTGTTGGTCTTATTGATAGAGGAATACCTGTTTCCATGTAGGAACAATTCCAATGAGATTGGGAGTGGGACATGTACCATTGATATCTTTCTGAGGTTTGCGGTTGAAATAACTTTGGCAGTTCTGATACTCAAACATATAGCCTATTCGAAAACCAGGAATAGAAAGCATTTGCCTTACGGCATTGTGTGAAGTTGGATCTTTATCAAGATGAACTTTCCTGAGAGAGGGGAAAGAATATAGAGAACTACCAGGACGGCTCTGAATGCCACCAATTTAAGATTCTATAAATTGTATCAAACTGTGGACAACCAGTATCTTACCTTGGCACAGATTGCCAAGAAACCTATGGAAGAGAAGTTGGCACTTGTGGTTAGTCTAAACATACTACAAAAGAAATGGGCCAGTGTTGGCATTGTGGCAGGTGATCTAGTTGGAGAAGGCGGTGAAGGAAATGTCACGAGAACCGATCAAGAGATGGGAATTGGTAATGAAAGAGCACATGTTGCAGCACCCCAGGTAGGGCCACAGGGAGGATATGTAGGTGGATCTAGGGGACACACGTACGAGGAGATGTATGAGATTATTAATATGAGATTCAACAACTTGAGTGCTCAAGTTAACTACGGCTTTGTCAACTTCGATCATAGAGTAGCAGTATTGGAAGAGAGAATGGGGATTGAAAACATTCAAAGATGGACCCCTTATGGATGGGATCCCAACTACATGCCACTAGGTGGTGCTTCAGGAGGCTTTGATCAAGGTAAACTGTTAAGCTTTAAAGTTCAGTTAGTAGTTCTACTTACGTGTCTAGTTTTGAGTAGCATTTTAGTTATGGTAACTTGAAACTCAGAGATTCCTAAACTTCCAAATTATTCTAAGAAAACTCTTGAGCCAATTCCCGAGATTCGAAAGTGTCCTATCCGTTTATCCTAACTTCCTAAGTTTCGAGGATGAAAATCTTTTAAGGGGGGTAGGATGTGACAACCCAAAATTTATTTTTTTTTAAATTTTGTTTTAAGAAATTCCAAAACAGCCATTTTTCACTCTTACAAAATTTTTATGATAAACACGGTGTTTGAATAAATTACTTTAGGTGACGTTTTAAATAAATTCAACACCGAGACTTATTTATTCCTAAAATCCTAAATTCCGGGTACATTGCTTACCAAGTTTTTGACCCGAAAGTCAATCTGAGTGAAACCGGAAGAACTCTGAGAAGCCTAAACCAAGTGTTTATTTAGGAATCATTTTTGCGAAATTCATTTTAACCCCCAAACTCTTTAAAAACCTTAATTCTAGACTTGGTCCATGAAGTTTGGTGGACACAAGCCTCCAACCCCTTTGTCCGATACATTCTTTGAGCCAAGAAATTACCATTTTTCCCTCCACCAATCATTGTTGACTCTCCTAAGGTTTAGTGCCTCTATAAATTAGAAAGCTATCAGACTTTGCTTCTTGATTCCACCCTTGTCTTCCCACCAAGCTCTCTGCAAACACAAAGAAGAAACACAGTAAGTTTTCCTAGGCTAATCGCATCCACTCATCTTCTTCTCTTCTAGCTTCTTTCCTAGCTTACAACTCTGAGAATCTAGTCTTAAGGTTGTTGTGTGGCTTGTTTGAGGTGTTTAGGAGGGGAAGGAGGAAGTAGCTAACTTGGGAAGAAAGAGGAATCCCAACAAGAAGAGGAAACAACAAAGGTATAACCCATGAACTCCCACCTCTTTATATAGACTCTGTGAAGTTAAGTGAAATGTTGAAATTGTGTAGAAATGCTAGATTATTGATGTGGTTGAGCTATTAAGTGATCTATTGTTGATCTTTGATGTGTTGTTGAGGATTTGGAAGTGTTGGTTTGTCCAAAAACTTGTTGTAGGTGAAGATGAATCCCTCTAGTGCACACTGTCTGTGCACCAGACTAGCCCACGGAGCTAGCCAACGGCCCTAGGCATGGGTCGTTGGCTAGCCCCGTGGAGGAATGGCCCTAGGGAACGACTCATAGCTAGAGCCGTGGCCTTAGGCCGCTGCTTGGCGGGGCTCCTCAAGCCCCGCAGCAAGCTCCGTCAAGCCAATCCAGTGCAGTAGCCGTGTAACACCTCGTGTTACGACCCCTAAACCAAATTAATTAATTAATTAATCACCCCAAAAAGGGAATTAAAATCCATTAATTAGCTAAAACGGGGTCCACCATAGTCCATGGGCCCTTATCCCTAAAGCCAATCCCTTAGTCCTATAGGAAATAGAATTAGCTAATCCATACCACTTAGACCCTAATTGGGACTCCTAGATATATAAATAGGGACATAGGAGGCACCTAGAACTCACACCACAATAACTTTCACCACACAAGAATTCCCAAGAATTCCCATAGGAGAAATCAAGAAAGAAGAAATCTTAAAGAAAGACCCTTCATAACCAAGAAAATTAATTAAGGCTAAGAGGTAACCCATGTCTCAACAAAACCTATTTTCCCTTGCTATGATCTCCTTCTTTGGCTCCCTCTATATGCTCGTGTCTTGATGAATTTCTTTATGATAATCATGATATAATCTTATCTGATTGATGTGATGATTTTATGTGTGATCTTGACGATCTTGATATTGAAAAGAGGTTCTTGATGTTTATGTGATGATTCTTGATAAATCTTGATGTTTCTTGGTGTTTGAGATAAAATATGATTTTGATGAGTTGGATGGGATTAGAGCCATAGGTTGGGTTGGGAATTTGTATTATGATGTTCTTGATTTATATTTGGGCGGGAATTCGCATGTTCGGGCGTTATTTATGTTTAGAAGTCATGTTAGGATGTGTTCGATATGATTCTTGCTTTTGATCCATTAATTGCCTACGTGGTGTTGTTATTTACGTTTAAATGTGTCTAAGCATGGTTTCGGATTCCACAAGGGATCCCGGGACGCGTATTTGATGAAAGAGTTAGTGGGGGGTAGGGGAACCCGCCACCTACCCGCTGCCCGAGAATCACCGCCAGGCAGCGGGCAACCGGTGGGCAGTCGTCTGCCCGCCGGCCAACTGCTGCCCGGATGACCATCGCCGGCGGGTGACCCCCACCCACCGGCTACCCGCTGGTCTGTTACCCACCCCGGGTCCTTGGCTTCCCCGTTTGATGCTCCCCATTCCCCGTGGTGTCCCAATTCGTAGGATAAAAGAGTCTTTGGAATTGCATGCTAGTGAATCGGTAACCCGTTGGCCTAAGAGAAGAATGCATGAACCCCCTTAGGACTACTCTTAGTATGTGAATGATCACACGTAAGTTTATTTATATGTCTCCCCCTTCCCAATGTGCTATTATGTGTTACAATGTGTTATGTGATGCATGATTCCCCAATTTGGTTGCGATCAAGTTGGTTGCTCCTAAGCTGTGGTTGAGAAGTTGGCTGCGGTCAAATTGGTTATTTATGAGCTGCGGTTCATTTTCCTGGCTGCGGTCAATGATTCACTGTTTGGGCTACAGCCCATGGGCCTCGTGTGCGGATGGTCCACTGACTGAACGCGCCAGCAGTGTGTAGGGCCACCAACCTGAGGAAGGCCATAGCCCACCGAATGAGTGATCAGGCTGTGTGTAGGGCTATGGTCGGTTACGATCCACCGAGTGAAGGGCCAGCGGTGTGTAGGATCTTAGTCTCCGAGGATCTTCGCCCACCGACTGAGTCCCTCAGCGGTGTGTAGGGCTTGATTCACTACGATCCACGGACTGTGCCGTCAACGGTGTGTAGGGTCATAGTCCCCAAAAGAGGATCGCAGTCCACCGACTGAGCGCGTCAGCGGTGTGTAGGGCTGTGATCCGCCGTCGAGCTATCGGGGGTCTGTATGGTTTGTTGCGATCAACCCCTTCATGCTGCGATATGAGGTAGGGTGCTGCGGGGCCATGTTAAGTGCTATATGCACTAACCCTCATGTTCGGTGCATGTGATTGGTCACGTGGCGCCACCAAGGTGTGCTTGTGTGATTTGAGTGATGATTGAATGATGATATGGATGATTTGAAAGTAAACTGTGACCTTAGATACATGTTCTTTATGATGTTGTCTCTATATAACTGTTATCAAGATTGAATGTGCTTATCCCTACTTGCCGAGTCTATCCCTGATTTTAAAGCTAGAGTCCCCTAAGTATATATCTTCCTGCTTCAAAATGGTTTTCGTATATCTATATATGTATATACCTATATTGTATTTCAACGCGTTGGAGTGGGTTACCAGCATCATTCGCTGAACAGATATATTTGGCATTCAGGCACAGATGAGTAGACACCAGAGCGCGCTAGAGATCCGGAGCGTAGAATAGTTAGTTTCCCTTTCG
This sequence comes from Ipomoea nil, assembly GCF_001879475.1. Classification (NCBI taxonomy): domain Eukaryota; kingdom Viridiplantae; phylum Streptophyta; class Magnoliopsida; order Solanales; family Convolvulaceae; genus Ipomoea; species Ipomoea nil. The sequence continues at coordinate 155,152 of NW_017616857.1, forward strand.
GCCTGCGTGCTATGATTATGTATTGACATTGCTTGAGGTTGTTTAGTTAGTTTAGCCTGTGCATCTGAGTTTTCCAGCTCAGATGTGGCATAGCACCCCACACTCTTATGTTGATTTTGAGATTTAATGAGAATTCACCTTTATTATATAAACTTTAAAAGTTTCAAAATTTTGGGGTGTTACAGGCCGAGCCCTTTGTGGCTCAGCTACATGTCGTTCGGACCGGGACTCACGGACCCTTAAGGCTCGGACACTTGGGATCGTTACCACACACTAGTAGAATTTGACTTCATTAAATTTGGAGTTGAAATAAGTAATTTATAGTAGTATTTGTGTTGATTTATGCCATAGGAGTAATCTATGTATTACTTACAGAGAAGGAAAATGTGAAGTATTCGGACTTAGTTATTTGAATAAAAAGCATGATCATTATTTGTCAAGTTTGCTTGATTAGCATGTTTAAATAAACATTGTGAGTTATTGAGAATTTCGTCAAGAATATGAGATACTTGGTTGTGCAGTGCATGAAGTTATTTGTCCAGTAAAGTGATTTATTAGAGCATGTTGTATATTTGGAATTCAAAGAGCATGATCAATACTTGATAAGTATTTGCTAAGAAGCTTTGTTATCTATGAAGTGATAAGCATGAAATAATACATTGTTGGCTTAAATCCCAGTGAAAGAGAAATTACAGCATTCTTTATAATAAAGAGCATGTTTAGCCTATCATGATTTAAAGTGAATAAGTGGCTTAATGTAAGCCGAAGTATTCTTTCAAAAAACCTATATCTATTTTGGAAAATCATTATCTAGTTGCATTGATGGGTTGCATGATATTTGATTGCCAATTTGTGAGAAAAGAGAAGTTGTTGAGAAGCTGTTTGCATAAGTAAAGTTGTTGCATGAGTTATATCTATATGTATCTAGTGTGAGTAATCCGAGGTTTTGGAGGCCCGTTAGGACTATGTCCTTTCGGAAGAAAAGAGAAAGTAAAGAAAGAAATGGATATTGCGATCCGATGTGAAGTAACAAGGTCGATATTCCCGAGTTACTAGGTAGGATACTACCCGCCGGGCTTGGAATCCCGGTTAGGGGTTGTGCACACTGACAAGTACGATACCTGATTCCACAGAGTTTGAGAAAAGAACTAAGAGAGTGGTTCTGTGGGCGAGATGAGTATTAGGTCAGCTAGATGCCGAGCCCAGATAGGTCCGTTCACATTATGGTGAAGTTCCTACCTCGCCCACGAGTAAAAGTAAAGAAAGAAAGAAAGTAAGAAATTAAAGCGAGTCATTGTGACTCTAGAGAAAGAAGATAGAAGATAGTCATTGTGACTCTAAGAAACCTTCGTCGAACAAGTGTTCCTTGTGACCAGAGAAAGAGTGTATATGTATATCTATCCATACTTATACTAAAGCATCATGTTCATTTTATTGCATGATTAAATTATTTGCACGTGTTGCATGAAAGTGTGATAAGAAGCATGACTTTATATTGTCATCTATATTTATATGATAGCATGAGATTGCTTATTGAGTTATATGATAACATGAGATTGCTTATTGAGATATATGATAGCATGAGATTGCTTATTGAGTTATATGATAGCATGAGATTGCTTATTGAGTTATATTATAACATGAGATTTCTTATTGAGTTATATGATAGCATGAGATTGCTTATTGAGTTATATGATAACTTGATATTGCTTATTGAGATATATGATTATATGAGACTGCTTATGTAACACCCCAAAATTTTAAAACTTTTGAGACTTATATAATAAAGGTAAAATTCTCATTAAATCCCAAAACATAACATAAGAGTACGGGGTGCTATGCCACACCTGAGCTAGAGAACTCAGGTGCACAGGCTAACTAACTAATATCCTCGATAATGTCAATACATAAGCATGGCACGCAGGCCGAAAGGGAAAACTATCTACTCTGCGCTCCAAATCTCTAGCGCGCTCCAGTGTCTACTCATCTGTGCCTGAAAGCCAAATATATCTGTTCAGCGAGAGATGCTGGTAACCCACTCCAACGCGTTGAAATACATTATAGACAGATATATATAGATATACGAAAATCATTTTGAAGCAGGAAGATATATACTTAAGAGACACTAGTTTTAAAACCAGGAATAGACTCGACAGATAGGGATAAGCACATTCAACAGTTACAACCAAGCATATAAAGATACTAGCATATATCCTACGGTCACAAATTCACTTCATCTTATTCACATCATCATTCAATTCTCATCTCATCACACAAGCATACTTTGGTGGCGTCACAGGACCAATCGCATGCCCATACATGAGGGTCAGCGCATATAGCTCTGACACGGCCCCGTAGCGCCCTGCCTCGTATCGCAATACGAAGGGGTCGATCGCAACCGACCGATGAACCGCAGCTCATAATAATGTTTGATCGCAACCAAACAGTGGACCGCAGCCCAAGAGTAATCATCTGACCGCAGCCAGGAATATGAACCGCAGCTCATGTAAGACGTTTGATCGCAACCAAACGGTGAACCGCAGCCCAAAAGTGATCATCTGACCGCAGCCAGGAATATGAACCGCAGCTCATGTAAAACATTTGATCGCAACCAAACGGTGGACCGCAGCCCGAGGGTGTAATTCTAACCGCAGCTCAGGAATAACCAATTTGATCGCAACCAAATTGGGGTATCATGCACACATAACTCATAGCAAGCACATGCAACCCACATTAACACATTGGGAAAAGGGGAGAAAACGTGTAATGAAACCTATGCGTGGTCATTCACATACTAGGAATAATCCTAATGGGTTCATACTTCCTTTAGCTAGGCCAACGGGATACCAATTCAACTAGCATGCGATATATAAGACTCTTTTATCCTACGAACGGTACCCGAAACATCAAAATAGACTTAGGCACGATAAACGGAGTCCGTTGGGACACCACAAGGGTCGGGGAAACATCAAACGGGGAAGCCGAAGTCCCAAGGTGGGGAAAATTCCAGCGGGTAGCCGGTGGGTGAAGGACCACCCGCCGGCGACATGTCTCCGGGCAGCGGGTGCCCGGCGGGCAGTCTTCTGCCCGCTGCCGGCGACGTCCTTCTCGGGCAGCGGGTAGTTGGCGGGTCCCCGTACCCCCACCTACCCCCCACTGACTCTTTATCAAAATAAACGTCCCGGGATCCGTTGTGGAACCCGAAACCATGCTTAGACACTTTTAAACGCAATTGGTGATACCACGTAGACAATTAACGGATCAAAAGCAAGAATCATATAGCACATATCCTATCATGACTTCTAAACATAATCAACACCTGAACATGCGAAATCCCACCCAATTATATCAAGAATAACACAATACGAAATTCCCAATTTTAACCTAGGGCTCTAATCATATTCAAATCAATAAAATCATGGTTCATCTTTTAATCATCAAAACATCAAGATTCATCAAGAACATCACATAATCATCAAGAACCTCTTATCATCATCAAGATCATCAAGATCACACATAAAATCATCTCCTAATCATCAAGATCATATCATCAATATCATAAACGATTCATCAAGACACAAGTATAGAGAGGAGGCCAAAGAAGATAATTATAGCAAGGAAAATAAGTTTTGTTGAGACATGGGTTACCTCTTAGCCTTAATTACTTTCCTTGGCTATGAAGGGTCTTTCTTTAAGATTCCTTCTTTCTTGATTTCTCCTAGGGGGATTCTTGGAACTTCTTGTATGGTGAGAGATTATTGTGGTGTGGGTTCTAGGTGCCTCCTATGCCCCCTATTTATATACCTAAGGGTCCCTAACTAGGGCTAGTTCTATTCCTTCTAGGACTATGGGATTGGGTTTAAGGATAAGGGCCCATGGACTATGGTGGGCCTTTTCCTAATTAATTATTGGAATTTAGTCCTTTCTTTTGGGTAAATGATTAAATGATTAATTGGTTTTAGGGGTCGTAACACGGGGTGTTACAGCTTATTGAGTTATATGTTAGCATGAGTTTAATTTGCTTGCTAAAACTTAAGTATATTATTAACCATTAGTTTAAGCATGATTAGTGTATATTGCCATGATTAGATGTGTATGTAAAAACATGAGATTGTTGATGAGTTAAATGATAAGGAAAGTATGCCAACTTGATAATTAAGTTGCAAGCATATAAAAATACTGACGAGTATGTTTGACTGTTGTTTTAGTGTTTGAGAATACTTGATCTAAGTGTGTGAAACAAATGTTTTCCAAAAGTTTATACTTTAGTATTTTATAGGGTTGAGTGTCGTTAAACCCACAATCTCACTGCGCGTCATAAGTTTCCTGAATCCTATGTACCTAAATACCTAGAGTTCAAGCTTAATGTCCTAAAGTCTTGTCTTAAGAGTCTTATCCTAGGGTTAAACTTAGGCTCTGATACCATCTGTAACACCCCGAAAATTTTAAAACTTTTCAATCTTATAATATGAAAGCAATTCTATTAAATAAATCCCAAGTGGAGCATTCTAAACATAAGGTCTGGGGTGTTATGCCACATCTGAGCTGGAGAACTCAGATGCACAGGCTATTCTAACTATCTATCCTCAAATATTGTCATTACATCATCAAGGCACGCAAGCCGAAAGGAAAGACTAACTATCTAAGCCGAGGTCCTCTAGCGCGCTCTGGTAGCTAATCATCTGTGCCTGAAAGCCAAATATATCTGTTCAGTGAATGATACTGGTAACCCACTCTAACGCGTTAAAATACAATATAGGTAAATATATATACATAGATATAGGAAAACCATTTTGAAGCATGAAGATATATACTTAGGAGACTCTAGCTTTAAAACCAGGATTAGACTCGACAGATAGGGATAAACACATTCAACAATGATATTCAATTATGTAGAGACAACATCATATATATATATATATATATATATATATATATATATATATATATATGTATCTAAGGTCACAGTTTACTTTCATGTTATTCACATCATCATTCAATCAATATCTTTGTCACACAAACATACTTTGGTGGCGCCACGGGACCAATCGCATGCCCATACATGAGGGTTAGCGCATATAGCGCTAACACGGCCCCGCAACACCCTACCTCATACCGCAGCATGAAGGAATTGACCGCAACCAATTGTATAGACCGTCGATGGATTCAACGGCGGACCACAGCCCTATACACCGCTGACGCGTTCAGTCGGTGGACTGTGATCCTCTTTTGGGGACTGCAACCCTACACACTGCTGACGAGATCAGTCGGTGGGTCGTAGCTGATCATAGCCCTACACACTGCTGATGGCTCAGTCGGTGGGCTATGACCTTCTTTATGGGGACTACGACCCTACACACCGCTGGCACGCTCACTCGGTGGATCGCAGCCGACCATAGCCCTACACACAGCTGACGAGCTCAGTCGGTGGACTATGGCCTTCCCCGTGGCTTATAGCCCTACACACCGCTGACGCGTTCAGTCGGTGGACCACAGCGCACGAGGCCCATTTGGGTGGACCGCAGCCCGAGAGTGTATTTTTTATCGCAACCAGATTACGAACCGCAGCTCATGTAAAACCAATTTGACTGCAGCAAATCATGCACACATAACACGTAGCAAGCACATGCAACCCACATTAATCACATTGGGAAAGGGGAGAAAATGTATAACGAATCCTATACGTGGTCATCCACAACTAGGAATAGTCCTAAGGGGTTCATACTTCTTTCCCCTAGGCCAACGGGGTACCAATTCCAACTAACATACAACGCCTAAAACTCGTTTATCCTACGAAAGGTACCCGAAACATTAAACTAGATTTAGGCACGATAAACGGAGTTCGTTGGGACACCACGAGGATCGGGGAACATCAAATGGGGAAGCCAAAATCCCAAGGTGGGAAAAATCCAGCGGGTGGCCGGCTGCCCGCCGGCGACGAACCTCCGGACAGCGGGTGCCCGGCGGGCAGTCGTCTTCCCGCTGCCGACGACGTCCATTCGGGCAGCGGGTAGGTGGCGGGTCCCCCTACCCCCACCTACCCCCTACTGACTCCTTTTTCAATACTTGGGTCCCGGGATCTATTGTGGAACCCGAAACCATACTCATACACTTTTAAACGTGAATGACGACACCATGTAGTCAAATAGTGGATCCAAACCAAGAATCATATTGAACACATCCTAATACGACTTCTAAACACAATTAACACCCGAACATGCGAAATCCCACCCAAATATATCAAGAATATCACAATATGAAATCCTCAATTTAACCTAGGGCTCTAATCATATTCAAATCATCAAAATTAACACCCGAACATGCGAAATCAATTAACACCCGAACATGCGAAATCCCACCCAAATATATCAAGAATATCACAATATGAAATCCTCAATTTAACCTAGGGCTCTAATCATATTCAAATCATCAAAATCATAGTTCATCTTTTTAAATTAAGAACATCAAGATTTATCAAGAACATCACACAATTATCAAGATCCTCTTGTAATCATCAAGATTATCAAGATCAACACATAAGATCATCTCATCAATCATCAAGAACATATCATAATCATCATAAAAGATTTATCAAGACACAAGCATAGAGAGGAAGCCAAAGAAGAAGATTATAGCAAGGAAAATAGGTTTTGTTGAGACATGGGTTACCTCTTAGCCTTAATTAATCCTCCTTTGACTATTAAGGTTCTTCCCTAAGATTTCCATCCGATTGATCTCCTTAGGCTTGGTGGTGGTGAATCTCCCGGGATTATTTTCGTGTAATATAACTATGGGTGGTAAGGGTTCTAATTGCTTTCTAATCCCCTATATATAGAATCATGAATCCTAATCCCAATCTGAATAGTAAAGGCCTACCCTCTTTATTCCTAATAGACATATAGGTCTAGGATTCCTAATTAGAATCTGATTAGTAAAAGGTTTACTCTCTTTACTCCTAATAGGCTTAAGACTCTAGTTTAGGCAAGGGTCCACTATCCATGGTGGACCACATTAATTAATTAAAGGGAGTCCTAACCAAATTAAATCCTTTTTAATTATTATTAATGGAATTAATTAAATAATTAATCCGGGATTGAAGGCCGTAACACGGGGTGTTACATGACTTGTTTAGATGTTTTCTTTGCCTGTGCAATCACAGTGTATGGTGATTGTGGCGGTGACACCTCTTAAAGTTGTTTAGTAAGCTTTAATTTTATGCTTGTTTAGTATCCCTTTCTAAGTTAAGTTTTGTTATTAAGGTTTAAGAAAAGCGGGGTGTTAAGACTTATACTCAATGAAGGTCTGGAGAAGAGTCATGTTAGGGGTGGGGTGGTGAGAAGCCCCGCTGTAAAAAAGCCATGGTGGAGTTGACCCTACGGTAGAATTAGCTGTAGGGGAATGATAAGATGGAGGGCATGGGAAACACGTTATGTTCCTTTAACAATCGAGCTAATTTACGGAAAACACGGGTTTCATGGCCAGCAAAGTTATAAAACTAACACACAACACCAAGTCGGTTGTTGCCATTGTGCGACCAATTTTGTCTATTATTGCCGTAAGTATTAGTGTTGTTGTTGTTGCGGAACCTCCGATTGGCGGTAGACTGGTGATTATTTTGGGAAGCCGAAGGACCACGTTGGGTGGCATTAGTAGTAGCTAGTAGGGATTGGCAAGCGTCATCAACTTCATTCAATTGACGTTCATGATCCGTGAGGACATCGGCTAATTCTCCCATCAGTAGAGACGATAGAACTATACTTGTCTCCTAGTTGTGTTAAAATGTACACAACCATGTCGTCATCAGAAACAGGGCACTGAGCCAGGGTGATATCGTTAGATATGGACCGCATATCGTTCAAAAATGCTGTAACTGATCGGTTACCCTTCGGGTTTCTGGTAAGCTTGGCCTTGAGGGAAATGATCCGACCTCGAGAGGCATTAGCATAGCTAGCAACGAGCCGTTGCGAGGCATCACAAGCTGTTGACGCGGAGGCGATAAGGGGTTGGATGGTGTCTGAATAACTCCCAAGTAAAGCACGGGTGATTATCTGGTCTTGGCGATACCAAGTTAAATGTGCCGGGTTTGGTGTGGTTTGTGTAGTATCTATCATTAAATTTGGCTGGTTCTTTGACAGAACCGTCGATGTAGCCCAGGAGATTAAAGCCAATCAGGGTGGTCTGAACTTGGCGTCTCCAGACAGGAAAAAGTATAGAGGTGAGTTTGATAGGGAAATTAGACGTAGCATTAAGCTGGACAATGTCATTGGCGGTTGTAGCCATGGATATAAAGATGTCGAAAGAAGAAAAAAAAACTCCTTAGGGGATTATGGCTCTTGATACCATGTGAGGGAATGAACTGTACATTGATTGATGTAAACAACCAACTATAAATAGTATACAGGTGAGAGTAAAAACAGAAAGTTGCAACAACTATTCAAACATAACTATTCTACAGGAACATAAATAGAACAAATAATAAATGAATGTAATACTAGCAACATAGGCTTAACACACTTTTCACATGTTGTTGCCGAAATGGGAAAAAGTGTAGATAAGAAAATTTGATTTTCTTTGTCGTCACATGGTGCCAAAAGTAGTATGAACCAAAGAAATATTTTCCTTTCTCTTCAATTTCTGCCCAAACATTGCTGCTCCAACCTCCACCCATTTCTCATGCTCCAATGACAATAAAATTGTCAGTAACTTTTCCAAGAAGCTAACAAATATCAATATACCATAAATTGTAGGCTCAATAAAAATATATTATAGTGAATATAAATAAACTTGGTCCAAAATGAGCTATTTACCACATATGATGGAAGCCCAACCCAACACGTACTAAGTGATGAGCGCAGTTCGTAAGCGTAGAAAGAAAGAAAAGAGGAAAGCTTGTGAGTTTTGTCTAACTGTTTTCGTAACCTTTCAACAGAGAAGAAGAAGCAATTTAAGTACATAGCCAAGTGGCGGGAAGGACGGTTACAACAGAAGAAACTATAGCCAAATTACAACAAAGACCCTCACTTCTTTATTTCATCTGAGGGTGTTATGGTCTTCTCATCCAATACCCCCCGGTAAGCTGGAGCGTACATGTCATGTATGCCAAGCTTAGCAACGAAGCTACGGAACAGGGACGTAGGTAGTGGTTTGGTGAAACCATCCGCCGTTTGGTTCTCAGTTGACACAGACAAGAGTTTTACCAAGCCTTAGTTAATCTTCTCACGAACCACATGGCAATCAATCTCGATGTGTTTGGTGCGCTCGTGAAAGATGGCATTCTCGGCAATAGCCACAGCGGATTTTCTGTCACAAAAGAGGGTAGCAGGTTTACTTGCCGTAATCTAGAGGTCATGAAGGAGATATTCAAGCCACTGGATTTCGCACACAGTGGATGCGAGGGCACGATATTCTACCTTGGAACTGGAACGAGAGATGGTATCCTGCTTCTTTGATCTCCATGATATGAGGGAAGAGCCAAAGAAGACACAGTATCCTGTGACAGATTTGCGTGTTTCATTGCAGGCAGCCCAATCGGAATCCGAGAAGGCTTTGAGATGTAAGTCTGTTTGTGGTTGATAGAACAACCCTTGACCAGGTGAAGCTTTAATGTATCTCAACACTCGGTGGGCAGCTGTCAAGTGTATGTCAGTTGGAGCATCTACGAATTAGCTCAGTTGTTGAGTGGCATAAGCAATGTCAGGCCTCGTAGCAGTGAGGTATAGAAGCGTTCCTATTAAACGTCTATATATGGAAGCATAAGGGAGTAATTTCCCATTACCATGCATAAGTTTCAGTCCTGGAGTCATGGGGGTGCTTGCTGGTTTGTATTCAAGAAAGCCTGCCCCCTCTAGTATCTCCAGAGCGTATTTTCTCTGGCATAAGCTGAATCCATCCTTTCCCATATGTGCTTCGATCCCTAGGAAATAGCCTAAGGGTCCCAAATCTTTGATTCTAAAAGTCTTGTCCAGGAAGTGTTTGAGCTCTGTGATGATAGTCATATTGGCACTGGCTACCAGTATGTCGTCCACATAAATGAGAATAGCAACAAAGTTTCTGCCTTCATTTTTAGTGAACAGGGAAGGATCAGCTTGTGACTGTCTGAAATCAATTTGGATAAGGGCTGCACTGAGCTTGGCATTCCATTGACGGCTTGCCTGCTTCAAACCGTACAAAGATCTTAATAGCTTGCACACTTGATTCGGCTTTTCACTCTCGAATCCTGGGGGCAAGACCATGTAAACCTCCTCATTGAGGTCACCATGCAAGAAAGCATTGTTAATGTCTAATTGATGGATGTACCATGATCTGGAAATGGCTATACGGATGAAGGTTCGAATGGTAGTCAATCTAGCAACCGGGGAAAAAGTTTCAAGATAATCAATGCCAAGTTGTTGTGTGTAGCCCTTGGCTACTAGCCTTGCCTTGTATCTCTCGATTGTGCCATCGGCCTTCAATTTCACCTTGTACACCCACTTACAACCTATGGGAACCTTTCTAGGGGGTAGCTCAGAAAGTTCCCAAGTCTTGTTTTCTTGCAGAGCCCTTATTTCTGCAGCCATGGCATCTTTCCAGCAAGTGTGACGAACCGCTTGATTGTATGTCCTTGGCTCATTAGTCGACGTGAATTCCAAAGAGAACTTCTTGTGGGGGGGGGGGGGGGGTCAAGATTGGTATAGATCATTACTTTAGATATTAGATGAGGTGAAGTTTTGTGTTGGACCACAATGTCACAGTAGTAATCTTGTAATCTGCTAGATGGTTGTCTTTGTCTACTGGAACGCCGAGTTTGCATGGTGGTGATGGAGGTAGTGTCATTCATGTTATCTTCATGATCATCAACATGACTATTGGACACTATATCTGTGTTGGTTCGATCATCATTGCGTGGTAAAATAGGTTGGGGATTGTCTGCAGAAGTGGGAGATGACCCACTGTCTTATTGTGACATATCTGGGGAAGCATTATAAACCAATTGTTCATTATGAGACTGATTATGAGGCTGTGACGTAACTGAATCATCTCCATACATCTGCTGATTCCGTTGAAGGTTTGCATCTTCACAGCCAGTTATCGAAATATTTGGCAAAGAGGGTGGCAACCACTGTGAGCTTTCATCAGGTGTGCAGCTGTACTGGGATGCTAGAGGAAATTGATCCTCATAGAACACGACATCCCGGGATATAAACATGGATTTGTCATTAAGATCATACAGTAGATAACCCTTCACCCCTGCAGGAATACCAATAAACACACATCTTCTACTTCGTGGCGCCATTTTATGTCGTGAAGTGGACAAGGTAGTAGCGTATGATATGCAACCAAAAACCTTCAGATTAGTGATGTTTGAAATCTTACCATGCAGCTTATAATACGGGCTCGACCAATGAAGAACCATGGAGGGAAGCCTGTTGATAATATATACGGCATGAAGGACACAATGGCCCCAAAATTCAAGAGGTAAGCCTGCTTGAAATCTCAAGGCTCGAGCCACTGTTAGCACATGTTGGTGTTTCCTCTCGACTACTGCATTTTGTTGCGTAGTGTTGACGCATGACTTTTGATGAGTGGTGCCATGCTCCCTGAACACATCACCCATATTAAATTCTAAACCATTGTCAATTCTTATGGTTTTTATGACAGCTCCAAATTGTGTGTGGACGAACTTGTAGAAATCTTTGATCAAGTTTCTTGTTTCTGACTTGTTTTTCATAAGCCTTAGCCATGTGAACCTAGAAAAATCATCAACAATGGTGAGAAAATATCTTTGATTAAATTTGAATGAGGGAATATGTAAGGCATCTCTTAGCCACAGATCATCATTTAGCCTTATACTTCCCATATGTTTGACAGTGGCACTTTCCCCATTAGGTAGATTCACCATAGCACTACTCATAACATAGTATTCATCAAAGAATTCAAGAGAGCATATAATATGGTCAGTAGCTCCTGAATCTATGATCCAAGTAGAAGGTGTCAAGTAAATAGAATTGACGTGAATAGGATCATGGTACTTGCCTTCATTATTAGAAGCTGAATTGCTGAATTTTGGAACCAGAGCTGTGTTGGTGGACTGCTGATTGCATACTGCTGCATTGGTGGAGTGTTGGTTATGCCCCATTTGATCAAGAAGAGAGATTAGCCCTTGAATCTGTTGATGAGTGAAATTCTAGTCAGATTGCACAGTAGCTGCATTGGCATATTGCTTCCCTTTGGACATATATTGTAACACCCCGTGTTACGGCCTTCAATCCCGGATTAATTATTTATTAATCCCGTTAATAATAATTAAAAATGGATTTAATTTGGCTAGGATTCCCTTTAATTAATTAATGTGGTCCACCATGGATCGTGGACCCTTGCCTAGACTAGAGCCTTAAGCCTATTAAGAATAAAGAAAGTAAACCTTTTTACTAATCAGATTCTAATTAGGAGTCATAGACCTAATTATCTATTAGAAATAAAGAAAGTAGGCCTTTACTATTCAGATCATGATTAGGATTCCCTTTAATTAATTAATATGGTCCACCATGAACCATGGACTCTTCTAAACCAAGCCCTTAGTCCTATAAGGAATAGAATTAGTAAACCCATATCATTCAGACCCTAATTAGGACTCTTAGATATATATATATATATATATATATATATATATATATATATATATATATATATAAAGACATAGGAGGCACCTAAAAGTCACACCACAATAGATATCACCACACAAGAATTCCCAAGGGATTCCCTACCACCAAGCCTAGGGAGGTCAATCGGATGGAAATTTTAGGGAAGAAGCTTAATAGCCAACGAAATTAATTAAGGCTAAGAGGTAACCCATGTCTCAACAAAACCTATTTTCTTCGCTATAATCTCCTTCTTTGGCTCCTTCTATATGCTTGTGTTTTGATGAATTCCATTATAATATTTGTGATATGATCTTAATGATTGATGGGATGAATTTATGTGTGATCTTGATGATCTTGATGTTGAAAAGAGGTTCTTGATATTGATGTGATGATTCTTGACAAATCTTGATATTTCTTGATGATAAAGATAAATTATGATTTTGATGATTTGGGAGGGATTAGAGCCCTAGGGTGGATTGGGAATTTGTGTTGTAATGTTCTTGATATATATTTGGGTGGGAATTCGCATGTTCGGGTGTTGTTTATGTTTAGAAGTCGTAATAGGATGAGTTATACGTGATTCTTGCTTTTGATCCATTAATTGCCTACGTGGTGTCGTTAATTGCGTTTAAACGTGTCTAAGCATGGTTTCGGGTTCCACAAAGGATCCCGGGACGTAATTGTGATAAAAGAGTCAGTGGGAGGTAGATGGGGGTAGGGGCACCCGCCACCTACCCACTGCCCGAAAATCACCGCCAGGCAGCGGGCAGGCGCCAGGCAGGCGTTCGCCCGCCGGCAACCCGCTGCCCGGGCGATGATCTCCGGCGGGTGACCCCCACCCACCGGCTACCCGCTGGTCCGTACCCACCCCGGGTCTTCGGCTTCCTCGTTTGATGTTCCCCATTCCCCGTGGCGTCCCAACGGACCCCGTTTGTCGTGCTTGAGTCTAGTTTGATGTTTCGGGTACCGTTTGTAGGATAAAAGAGTCTAGGAGTTGCATGCTAGTTGAATCGGTGACCCGTTGGCCTATGTGGAAATCATATGAACCCCTTAGGACTATTCTTAGTATGTGACTGATCACACGTAAGCTTATTTATGTGTCTCCCCCTTCCCAATGTGCTATTATGTGCTGTTATGTGCTATTATGTGTTATGTGATGCATGATTCCCCAATTTGGTTGCGATCAAATTGGCTATACGGGCAGTTGGATGGGTTGAGAACCATCCCAACTGTTAACCAGGCCGGATGCGATCGGTCAGGTATATAAATATTATATAGGGCTGCGGTCCACTGTTTGGTTACTTATGAGCTGCGGTTCATCCTCCTGGCTGCGGTCAGTGATTCACTTCTTGGGCTGCAGTCCACATGGGCCTCGAGTACGATGACCCACCGAACTGGACGCGCCAGGCGGTGTGTAGGTCCAATAAACCCGAGGAAGGCTGTAATCCACCGACCTGAGTAATCAGGCGGTGTGTAAGGCTACGGCTGGCTGCGATCCACCGAGTGAAGGGCCAACGGTGTGTAGGGTCGTGGTCTCCGAGGATCTTTGCCCACCGACTGAGTCTCTCAGCGGTGTGTAGGACTTGATCCGCTATGGTCCACCGACTGTGCCCGTCAACGGTGTGTAGGGTCGTATGTCCCCCCTTGTAAAGGGGATCACAGTCCACCGACTGGGCGCGTCAGCGGTGTGTAGGATTGTGGTCCGACGTTGATTTCGTCAGCGGTCTTTAAAGGGTTGGTTGCGATCAACTCCCTTCATGCTGCAGTATGAGGTAGGGTGCTGCGGGGCCGTGTTAGTGCTATATGCGCTAACCCTCATGTTCGGGGCATGCGATTGGTCCCTTAGTGCCAGCTCAGTGTGATTGAGTATCACAAAAGATGATTGGATGATGATATGATTGACTTGGAAATAGACTGTGGCCTTAGTTGCGTATTCTTTATGATGATTCTATCATTGATTATTGTGCTTACCCCTATTTGCCGAGTCCATTCCTGGTTTTAAAACTAGAGTCTCTTAAGTATATATCTTCCTGGTTCAAAATGATTTTCATATATCTATATATATCTATCTATAATGTATTTTAACGCGTTGGAGTGGGTTACCGGCATCATTCGCTGAACAGATATATTTGGCTTTCAGGCACAGATGATTAGCTCCCAGAGCGCGCTAGAAAAACTTGGAGTAGATAGATAGCTTTCCTTTCGGCCTGTGTGCCATGATGATGTATTGAGGATATTTAGTTAGTTTAGCCTGTGCATCTGAGTTCTCCAGCTCAGATGTGGCATAGCACCCCGCACTCGTATATTTAGTATTACTTAATGAGAATTGACCTTTGTTATATAAGTTTTAAAAGTTTCAAAATTTCGGGGTGTTACATATATCCCGGTATCCAATCGGGAGGGTAACCGTGTTTTTTATAACACTTCTCGACGGTGTGTCCATTCATCCCGCAAAAGGTGCACTTAGCTATGATCTTGGTCCCTCTTTCTGAGCTAACATGCCTCTTTCCATTAGAAAAATTGACAGCAGCAGCGGTTAGATCACTGGCATGATTCTGTTCAGTTTGGACAGCATTCGCCTGGGTGAACTCGACACCAAGATTGTTCAAATTGGTGATGTTGAGCTGTCTTTCAAACTTCTCAGCCATCACCAACACCTTGTGTACCTCAGGAAGCGGATCGAGGACAAGAACTCCAGACTTCAGAGAGTTGTAATCCTCATTTAATCCTTGCAAGAATCTTATAACCTGATCAACCTCTCGGTCTTTTCTGATCTCGTCCACCAGGTTGCATGAACAATGCGGCGTACATTTGCAGATTGGGAGTGGCTTGAGAGCATTCATCTCCTCCCAAAGCGTGCGACATTTAGTATAGTAGTCGTTGACGGACAAGCTTCCCTGTTTCAGATCGTAAATCTCGCTCTGCAAAGATGAAATCTGATGCGGATCTCGTTGGGAGAACCTCCTCTGTAGATCATTCCAGATCTCCTTGGCTGAGTCCATATACATCACGCTCTGTGCGATAGATGTGTGGACAGATCTCAGGATCCACGAAGATGCAATCAAATTGCATCTTCTCCAAGCATTGTACTGACTATGAGTTCTCTCCGGCACAGGGACGCTTCCGTCGATAATTCCCCATTTGTTTTTAACTTCGAGGGCCACTCGCATCGAGATACACCGTGATGCATAATTGCTGTTGCCGGGAAGAGGAGGAGTGACGAGAATCGCATTAGGATTCTCATTGACGCTCAGATAGAGCGGATTGTCCAGGTCTTCAGCTAGACTGTTCCTCTACGGAACGTGAACTCCATGCGTGTTGTTTGCGGGCGTCTCCGGACGAACTTCCTAACTAGATTCTCCGACGACCGCGGCGGCGTAGCTCCCTAACCGCCGCTCTGATACCATGATGAGCGTAGTTCGTAAACGTAGAAAGAAAGAAGAGGGGAAAGCTTGTGAGTTTTGTCTAACTGTTTTCGTAACCTTTCAACAGAGAAGAAGAAGCAATTTAAGTACATAGCCAAGTGGCGGGAAGGACAGTTACAACAGAACAAACTATAGCCAAATTACAGCAAAGACCCTCACTTCTTTATTTCATCTGAGGGTGTTATGGTCTTCTCATCCAATACTAAGCTTGTTATATCCGACACCGATTTCGTATGCAACATTTTGTTTTTCTCTTATTAAGTACGTTCAGATCATTAGAGTTCTTGAATTAGAGTTGAAGAAAATTTAATTTGTTTATGAGATAGTGAACGAACAAAATGCATTATAGGAAAGTAAGGGAGTGTTTGGAGAAGTGGCGGATCCAGAAAATTATCTGAATGAGGGGCGAATATTAAATGACGTTAGAAATGTCAATAACAAAATATCAAACAACCATAATAAGGTTAAAATATAAAATACATTATATATTTATGAGAAAATATGAAACATAATCAATTAGATACAATAATTTGAGTAACAATATATTCATAAATACTTTTAAATTTTAATTTCTTTTAGTTAGATTGATTTTTCTAAATTAATTCGAATATAATAAAGTATATTATAAACTTTCATAAACTTTCTTGTTCAAGCCTCAGTGGAGGCGTTATTGGTTCTTTGTGTTTCAGTAGGTTGAGAAAGTATATGAACAGATACTACAATGTAATAGAGCCAGTAACTTTCAAAAAAAAAATATTATAAACTTGTATCCTACAATAATTAAATGACTAAAAGAACATTTAATTTGTTAATTAAATGATTAATAAAAAGTAGACTAAAAATATTTAATTTATCTTGTGAAGAAATGAAAGAGAGAAGATAATTAAAAGTGTTGCTAATGAGATTTGAACCCATGACATAAGCCTTTGATAACATAAAACTATTGATGTTTTTAACATAAATATAGATTTTATATAATATTTCATGCTATATATATACATATACATACATATATATAAAGGGGTGGGGTGGGGGAAGCGGGGGTAGCTGCCCCTACACTGGGTCCGCCCATGCGAATTAAGTAAAATGTGGTGGCAGATCGGAGGAGGGCTCGGGAGTGTCGGCAGCCGGGTGTCACTCTCATATTTTACAGCTACTAAGTCGACGTTAATGCAGCGAACTCCGAGCAGTAAGGGGGAAGGGTTGCATAGAATTTCTCAACACAATTAAGACACAAAAATTCATAAGATAAGACACAATTAGTAATTTATTAAAGGTACAGAATTCATACTCTTAAATAACAGAATATATTTCATAATGCATGACACATATTCCATACATATGCCGTAGGCTTTCCATAACGGGGTAGCAAAGCCATTATTTAAACGTTTATTATTAACACACACATATATATTGCATGCAATGCAATATAATATTTTTGATACATGGTTCAACGTGCCTTTAAGAATTCAAAAGCATATGGCGGTTCGCCATTGTTGTTGAGTCCCAGCTGATATCCATCGCCGGATCTGCGAATAAGAGAGGGAGGAAGGCTGCAGTCAACGCAAAGGATTGGCGACCAGCTGAAAAGGTATCCTCTTTTACCATAAAAGTTGTTCTGAATAAAAAACCAGTTGCCAACATCATCCACCTTGCCTATAACGCCACCGGTCACTATTGCTTTCTCTTTATTAACCCGCCAAACATTCTCCTTAGCGCAGGGATCCGACGGGTCCGGCGCGTCGAAGGCCACGTTCAGTGGGTACTGCAATGTGACGATGTTGTCGTCGTCTTCGTTGGTGGCACCGCCGCGTGAGACCCCGGGGACCTTTAGAGGGTTGAATGTTAAAGGACGACCGGCTAATGCCTCGTTCATTAATCATTACTACGTCGGTGGGGCAGGCGGAGGTGTTTCCTGTAGTGTTCAGGTTAGCTACGTCTATGCTGCCTGCCACGCCGATTCTGGCTGGGATGGCGTAGTATTTGGCTCCGGCGACCACTGGGTTGCGGTTCCTGTCAAGGATGGCTTTGGATAAGTCGGCCTTTGTGGGGAGGCGGATGAGTGGAGGAAGGCCGCCGGAGATGGCCAGCGGAAGGAAAGAAATGGCGGAGAGAACCAAAAGGATTATTGCTGTCTTCATTTTCAGAGCAGAGATAGCAGATAAATGTGTGTTTGGTTTGGTGATTAGGGAGGGGCAAAAACACTCAATTATATAGACCCAGATCAGATGATGAGATGACCCACTACTGCACTAGCACCCAATTAAAATAGTAAGGTAGGTAGAACATAAATGTGATGCCAAAATAATAATAATAAACGTGTGGCATTTAAAGAGATAGACATGTGTCAATGGTAATAAATTTCAAAAGAAAAAATTGTGATAAATTTTAAAAGAGTATTATGGGCAAATAACAAATTAGAAGTGTCAAAGGTTGAGTTTGGAGTGAAATCCAATAATTATGACGCACTTCATTAGGCATATGACCAGCAGAGTGCATGACATTCATGATATGAACATTAAAAATCTTGAATGTGAATTCTACCATGATTTTTTTTTTTTTTTTATAAAATCATATAAATATATATAGGCTGTTATAAGACATTTTTTTTTGGTGGTCTTTTATTATACATTAAGCATGGTCGAAAAATTGCTAGGCGACGATTAATCGGCGCCTAGACGCCAATAGATTTTTTAATATTATTTTTTTATTTTTTAAATTTTTTTTAAGATTTGATATTATAAATTATTTAATACTTTAATAGTTAATACTAAAATATTAAATATTAACCAAAAACATGTAGACTTTAATTTGAACAATTTAGCATTATTTCGCTCAAAACGACGTCGTTTTGAGTAAAATAACACACTTAATAAAGAAAGGGATAATAGCTAATCGGCCGACAAGGCGACCTAGTCAGTACCTATGTAACACCCTATTTTCATAACCAAATTTTCCTTAATTTTTTTTTTCTTAATTGAACATTTACACCAACTGAGCACAAACAATTCAATTTATTAAATATTAAAATCACTTAATGGAGGTGAAACATCACGCTAGTCCTCACATGACAAGTGTAAGGCTAAATAACCAACTCAATTATACATGATTTAAAATAGTCCAAAGGATCGGAAGCCAAGAGTCTAAACATAATTCTAAAATAATCTATAGTCCCCAAAAAAGTCTTATTACAAATTCTTATCTATCACATCTTGGCAGTGCTCTCATCACTTCATACTTTCATCAATCCTTGTTAAATATTTTTTTTTTCAAGAAACACATAACAAACAGTGGAGATTAGCAAAACATGCTAAGTAAGAGTTACTTTGCCCGAAAACAAAAATTTAAAATGAAATAAGGTTATTCCTTTCAAAAATAACTTTTTTTTCATAATCACTTACAAAACTTTCTTCAACTCTTCAACAACCAGTCACCAAAACAAATGTACCTTTAAATATTTAATTCTCTTTCCACATAAAAATAACCATTTTGGAAGAACATTACCACAATAATAATTAGCCACAAGGCTTACTTAAAAACATTTATTAATTTCTTCAAAAGTCAATCCTCATGTCAATATGTGCTTTTTTTAAATATTTGATTTCTCTTTTCAAGTAAATATAAACTTTTATGGAAGATCACCAATCATATAAATGGGCACAAAGTCCCATATCCAATCAAATAAATGAGCACAAAATCTCATATCCGGTAACATAAATGGGCACAAAATCCTATATCCAGTCACATAAATGGTCACAAAATTACACATCCAGTCACATAAATGGGCACAAAATCTCATATCCAGTGGAATCTGGACTTAAACCTTAAGTGTGCAGACCCCCGTATGAGGATTCCAACCTCACCGAAAAATTCTAAGTCCAAGTAGTCAGGATACATTTCTACTGACTACTTCGTAATACAGGGTTCATAGACCCTAGTGGTAGGTATTTCGTAACCAGTCGTCATCCAACAAGAAAATCAATATCCTAGTACATTGGGTATGTTCCTGCGGAGTACTCCATAATACAAGGTAACAATCCTAGTGGTAGGATCATCCTAACCACTCCACAATAGGACATAGCCCTAGTATTTAGTATTCAACTAAATACTCCATTCTCGTATACTCATCATATCTTCCATAATTAATTAAAACATTTTATAATTCAATACTTAACCGTTTAAGCATCAAAACCTCAATAATAGATTTCATTTATTCAAATCACACTTTAACATCTTTATTGAAAATTTCAATCACTCAAATAATGTTATATCACCACAATGGGTTTCCAAAAAATTACCTTCAGAACAACATTCACAATAACATAATGATTACGTTTTACCCCATAATTTAATCAACTAAAATTAACATTTCACTTGTACTAATTAATTGAATTCATTTATGCATATATAAAATATACATACGATAATTAAAAGAAAATACTATATATATATATATATATATATATATATATATATATATATATATATATATATATATATATCTTTGAAAAAAACAAATTAATATATTTTTAGTTATGAAAAAATATACCTATATTCTTAGTTTTGTTACTTACGAAATTTTAAAGAAATATAAAATAATAATATATATGTATATATACATTTGCCGTACTCTTATAAGGAAAACCCCACACACACACACACACACACACATATATATATATATATATATATATATATATATATATATATATATATATATATATATATTTGTTAGTAAAACAACAAACTTTATATGTATGTATATATTTTTACATACGGTACATTAGTAAAACAACCAACTTTATATATATGTATATATTTTTACAGACGGTACAAAATATATACATATATATAAAGTTTGTTGTTTTACTAACAACTATATATATATATGTGTGTGTGGGGGGGGGGAATATATATATATATATATATATATATATATATATATATATATATATATATATATATATATATTTATTTATTTATTTATTTAAAACATCCTATATATATATATTTTACTTAAAAATAAAATATCTTACATACAATAATATATGTACATACGTTACACATATAATGCATAAGTATATAAAATGTACATATATAATTATATAACCCAAAATAATATAAAACACTTGTTCTAAAATAATTAGTGTTGACTCAAAGTGTTTTGTCAAAGGCATGTGCAAAAAGAATTCCAGTTCTATAAAGGAAACTAGTCCTAAGAGGAATAACTATTGAAGAATACTAGTTCTAAGAGGAATTGTTATTGAAGATTTTCTAGTTCTAGTTTGATTAAGAATAGCTTTTTTATTCACGAATCTGTTAGGAGTAGCTACTATAAATAAGGGTTAGTTGTCTTTTTTTGCAGAACTCACGCATTCAACATTAATCTTGTGAGGTCCGAGACTCATTGAGAAGAGTTACTAAATTCCCCTAGAAAGTAGTACATGTGTTTAGGTTTCAATAGTTTGGTAGGAAAGACCATTATATTGTGTAATCTCATGTTCCAAACAGTGTACTTTAAATATTGAGCTTTCAGTGGATTTTTGGCGAATTCTCAACTTGAGAAGTGTCTCGCAGATTAGGGTTGTTTGCCCGAACTGTGTTACAGATTGTTTGTGTTTCAACATCACTGTGTGCTGCATTTTACATATTTCAATTGGTATCAGAGCCAAACTGCTTAAGTTATTAGCAAGATCCTAATGGAGTTTCCGAGAGAATGACTGTCAAACACCAGGGCCCCTGCCCTAATTGCTACAAATTTCTCCTACTGGAAAGCTAGGATGAAAATATACATATTAGCACAAGGAGAAGGAGTCTGGGAAGCCGTTGAGAAAGAATGGAAAAATCCAGTTGATGATAAAGGTAATCAAAAACCTAAAACAGAATGGAACAAAGAAGAAGGAAAGGAATATAATTACAATTCAAAAGCCATGAATGCAATCTATGGAGTCGTGAGTGAAGAAACCTTCAAACTAATCGCCACCACTAGTATAGCAAAGATTGCATGGGATATACTATGTGATCATCATGAAGGAAATACTTCTGTTAAGCAATCCAAGCTACAAATGATACAAACACAGTTTGAGAATTTTAAAATGGAAGAAGAGGAGAATATCTCACAGTTTAGTGCAAGAGTTTTATGGATTGCTGGAGATGCGTTTAACCTAGCTAGGTGAACCTGTTCCTGAACCTAGGCTCGTCAAGAAGGTTCTTTGATCTCTACCTGAAAGATTTATGATGAAAGTTACAGTCATTCAAGAGAATAGAGATCTAAACACTTATTTAGATCTTCAGACCTATGAGCTTGAGATGCTACAGAACAAGAAGAGTACCGACAAAGGAATAGTATTCCAATCACAAAGGGAAGAGAGTCCAGAAAATGAAACTGAAACCATGGAACAATCAATTTCTCTCTTAACAAAGAATTCCAACAAAGTTCTCAAAAAATTCAACAGATTTCGAAACAAAAGTGCTTCAATCAATCAAGGGAACTTCTCAACTGGACAAAATCAGTCTACTTCAAAAGGAAGGAAGAGTCCAAAACCTGAAGGAGTTCAGTGCTATGAGTGCAAAGGTTTTGGGCACATTCAGTCCGAGTGTCCAACATACTTAAAAAGAAAGAACAGAACCTATGTTACAACCCTAAGCGATGACTCAGATAGTGAAGAAGACACCAATACTAATTTTGTATCATTCACCGCAAGTCATGATAATGATAATAGAAACGAAGAGGATATACAGGAACTGGTAGAGTCATATACTCAACTACACGCAAAATGGGAGCAAATCATTAAAGTAAATCTAAGTCTCATGCAAGAAAATCAATTCCTAAAGAATGAAAAAGAGAGAGAGGGAAAACTCCTCAAAGAAGCTCAAGAAGAGTTATTAAAAGCACAAAACAAAGAGGCCAAGCTAATACAGGAAGTTAAAATGCTCACAGAAAGGCCTAAGTCACCAAATTCAGCATCTTAGGAAAGCTATACAACTGAAAATCCAGAAGTGTCACAACATCACTTTCGACACCGAAGGAGAGTCAGATCTTACTACTGTCACGGGCTGGGACACATAAAAACATACTGTTATAAAAGACTAAATGATCTTCAGTACAGAAAAAACAGTAGAAATTGGGCAGTACATAATAAAAATAATTTAATGTCAAGAAAGTTTGGGTAAGAAAAGATCAAACACAAGCTGTTGCATATACCACAAGAAATAACAACAAGCAAAACATTTGGTACTTTGACAGCGGATGTTCAAGGCATATGACAGGAAATCTAGAAAATCTTGAGAACATACAATACAAAACTGAAGGCCGGGTCACTTTTGGGGACGGTGGAAAAGGACAAATTATTGCAAGTGGTACCTTGAATGTCCATGGGCTGCCTAGGTTGCCAAAAGTCCTCTTAGTACAAAGCCTAAAAGCAAATCTAATCAGCATAAGTCAGCTTTATGAAGATGAACTCAAAGTAGAATTCTCTAGAGATAGTTGCAATGTGTTTAATCAAAATCACGAGTGTGTCATGATGGAAAAAAGGTCCGCAAACAAATGCTACACATGGGATGGTGACCTATCTTGTTTACAGACAACCATCAAGCAAACACAATTACGGCACCAATGTATGGGACACATAAATTTTCATGACATCAAAGGGGACCAATGAATATCCCCAGGTTATTCATCAAACAGTAGGGCTTTTAGAGTATTTAACCCCAGAACAAACAGTGTGATGGAATCTATGAATGTGGTCATTGATAACACAATTTCAACAGAAAACACTAATGATGAAGAAAACCCAGAAGCTGTTGAAACAACTGTTCCAACACCTCCGGCTACTGTCACACATGAACACAAAACAGAGACAGAATTTGAAGAGGCAAAGGAAACAGAAACAAAAAAGGAACAGGGAAAAAGTACATTCAACTGGGAATTTGAAAATTTAGAAAAATCATCCTTTAGAAAACATCATAGGGGATCTCAATCAAGGAATCAAAACTAGAGGAAAGAAACAAGATTACGTCAAAATGGTCGAAGGAGACTATTGTTTCACCTCCAAGTTTGAAACAAATAATATTGTTGAAGCACTAAGAGATGAATTCTGGATATAAGCCATGCAAAAGGAACTACAATAGTCTGAAAGAAACAAAGTCTGGGAATTAGTATCTAAACCCAAAGATGCTAATATTATTAGAACAAAATGGATAAGTGTTGACAAAACACTACTTGTTTCAAGAAACACTTGTGGTTTAGTGGTTAAGGCATTGGTTTGGGAAGGAAGGGTCCAAAGTTTAAATCTTATATGCTACACTTAGCTTATTCTAAGGCATTTGGTTTATCTTCCTTATGTTTTAGGGTTTCACCACTACTTGCCTTAGTGTAGGATTTAAAACTCTACGTAAAACTTCCCTAATTTTGGTTTATCTTCCTTATGTTTTAGGGTTTTACCACTACTTGCCATAGTGTAGGATTTAAAACTCTACGTAAAACTTCCCTAATTGAATGCTTAGATGTAGCATGCATTATTTCAGAGGTCTCCTAATTCGTAAGGATATGAACAAATGTTCTAGTTAGCTTGAAGGGCGAAGCAAGGAAATTAAATCGATCGGATTAACTAATTAATTTCACTTTAAAATAAAGGGGTTCCAAATAATCGTGCAAGGTAAAAACTCTACGATAAAGGGGGCGGGTTACAAGGATCACCCTTTTTAACCTACACAAAATTCTTCTCCAGGATTTTCTCCCGATTGATTCGTAGGGTCCTCGTCTCCTATGGCCACGTCTTCGGTTTCGATTTCGTCCCCAGCTTCGGCCTCGACGTCAGCTTGCGTGCGACTAATGGAAAACACTTTTCCGGTGCCCCATAGTTTCCTTGGTTGTTCGTATTTCCTTGTTGCATCGTGGTCGGTGGTCTCATACGTACAGGTTCATTACACTCAAAAGACTTGTGGCCTTTTTCCCCACAGTTGTAGCACACCACGACGTTCCCGTGGCAGTCTTTCCCTGGGTGGTCCTTGCCGCATCTCTTGCACAGGTAATACCTTCCCTTGCCCTCGTTGTTTCCTTTAGGCGGGCCTTGGGTGTAACACCCCAGATTTTGGAAACTTTTAAAACTTATATAATAAAGGTAAATTCTCATTAAATCCCAAAACAGAGCATAACTAAACATAAGAGTGTGGGGTGCTATGCCACATCTGAGCTGGAGAACTCAGATGCACACGCTAAACTAACTAAATATCCTCAATACATCATCATGGCACGCAGGCCGAAAGGAAAAACTATCTATCTAATCCAAGATCTTCTAGCGCGCTCCGGAAGCTAATCATCTATGCCTGAAAGCCAAATATATCTGTTCAACGAATGATGCTGGTAACCCACTCCAACGCGTTGAAATACAATATAGGTATATATATATATATATATATATATATATATATATATATATATATATATATATATATATATATATATATATATATATATATATATATATATATATGAAAACCATTTTGAAGCAGGAAGATATATACTTAGGAGACTCTAGCTTTAAAAACCAGGAGTAGACTCGACAAGTAGGGATAAGCACATTAAACAATGATAATCAGTTATATAGAGATAATATCATAAAAAACATGTATCTAAGGTCACAGTTTACTTTCAAATCATTCACATCATCATCCAATCAATATCTACGTCACACAAGGACACTTTGGTGGCGCCACGGGACCAATCGCATGCCCCGAACATGAGGGTTAATGTATATAGTACTAACACGACCCCGCAGCACCCTACCTCATACCGCAGCATGAAGGAGTTGACCGCAGCCAACTGTATAGACCATCAATAGTTTCAACGGCGGATCACAGCCCTACACACCGCTGACGCGCTCAGTCGGTGGACTATGATCCTCTTTTGGGGACTACGACCCTACACACCGCTTGACGAGCTCAGTCGGTGGGTCGTAGCTGATCAAAGCCCTACACACCGCCTGAGGGACTCATTCGGTGGGCAATGATCTTCGGGGACTACGACCCTACACACCGCTGGCCCATACACTCGGTGGATCGCAGCCGACCATAACCCTACACACCGCCTGATCACTCATTCGGTGGACTATGGCCTTCCACGGGCTAGTGGCCCTACACACCGCCTGGTGTATCCAGTCCGTGGACCATAGCACACGAGGCCCATGTGGACCGCAGCCCAAGAAGTGAGTCACTGACCGCAGCTAGGAGAATGAACCCCAGCTCATGAGTAACCAGCTTGACCGCAGCCAAGATAACGAATCGCAGTTCGTGTATAACCAATTTGATCGCAACCAAATTGGGGTATCATGCTCACATAACACATAGTAACACATATTAGCACATTGGGAAGGGGGAAAGCGTATAAATAACCTTATGCGTGATTATCCACATACTAAGAATAGTCCTAAGGGGTTCATACATCTTCCTCCTAGGCCAACGGGTTACCGATTCAACTAGCATGCAATATACGAGACTCTTTTATCCTACGAACGATACCCAAAACATCAACTAAACTCATGCACGACAAACGGGGTCCGTTGGGACACCACGGGGGGTTGGGGAACATCAAACGGGGAAGCCGAAGTCTCAAATTGGGTAAAATTCCAGCGGGTGGAGGGCCACCCACCGGCGAAGAATCTCCGGGCAGCGGGTGCCCGGCGGGCAGACGTCTGCCCGCTGCCGGCGGCGTTAAAATTGGCCGCGGGTAGGTGGCGGGTCCCCCTACCCCCCACTGACTCTTTTCCAAAATATACATCCCGGGATCCTTCGTGGAACCTGAAACCATGCTTAGACACTTTTAAACGCAATTGATGACACCACGTAGACAATTAACGGATCAAAAGCAAGAATCACATAGAACACATCCTATCATGACTTCTAGACATAATCAACACCCGAACATGTGAATTCCCACCCAAATATACCAAGAATATCCCAATACGAAATTCACGATTCAACCTAGGGCTCTAATCATATTTAAATTATCAAGATCATAGTTCATCTTTAATGTCAAGAAACATCAAGATTTATCAAGAATATCACACAATCATCAAGATCCTCTTATCATCATCAAGATTATCAAGATCACACATAAAATCATCTCATCTATCATCAAGATCATATCATAATTATCATAGAAGATTTCATCAAGACACAAGCATATAGAAGGAGCCAAAGAAGGAGATTATAGCAAAGAAAATAGGTTTTGTTGAGACATGGGTTAACTCTTAGCCTTAATCAGAATCCTTGGATACTAAGGTTCTTCTCTAAGATTTCCATCTGATTGGTCTCCCTAGGCTTGGTGGTGGGGGATCTCCCGGGAATATTTTTGTGTAATATAATTATGGGTGGTGAAGATTATAATTGCTTTCTAATCTCCTATTTATAGAATCAAGATTCCTAATCATAATCTGAATAGTAAATGCCTAATTTCTTTATTCCTAATAGATGTATAGGTCTAGGATTCCTAATTGGAATCTGACTAGTAAAAGATTTACTCTTTTTATTCCTAATAGGCTTAAAACTCTAGTTTAGGCAAGGGTCCACGATTCATGGTGGACCATATTAATTATTTAAAGGGAAACCCAACAAAACTAAATCATATTTAATTATTATTAACGAGATTAATTAAATAATTAATCCGGGATTGAAGGCCGTAACACGGGGTGTTACATTGGGCTTGCCGATGAGTTGTCTTTACGTTGGAATCACCTCTTGCCCTCTTGAAGTTAGGGCCCCCGCTCCCGTCATTCCTCCTCTTCACTTGTTCCTGGACTCCCCGTTGTAACAGTTGGATCAATAGAGGTTGGCGGCGCTAGCATAGGCTTCGTTGAGGGTTCTAGGTTTGCTCACGGTTAAGGCCTTCCTAGCGTCAAAGTTGAGCCCAGCAACGAATTTGTCTACTTTAGTCGCCTCCGTAGGTACCAACATCTGTGCTAAACGAGTCAATTCTAGGAATCTCTTGTGGTATTCCACTACTGTAGCGAGTCCCTGTTTTAGGTGAAGGAACTCTTCGTACATTGCTGATCTTACGTGTGCGGGGTAAAAGCTTTCTCGCAACTTGGTCTTTAAGGTTTCCCAGTTGAAACCCGGTTCTTGTCTAAAGGCCGGACTTTCGTGGAACCACCATAAGTCAGCCTCGTGTTCAAAGTAGAATGTCGCCAGTTCGACACGACGTTCCTCCGGGCAACCCACTACTTCGAAGATCTTATCGAACGTTCGGATCCATTCTTCGAGTGTCGTAGGATCCTCTTCCCCGGCGAAGGTAGGAGGACGGTGGCTGGATACTTGGCAAGCTGCATCGTGGTTCTCGTTCAGTGGCGGACTGTTGTTGTTGTTTAGGATGACGTTTCTCAGTGTCTGGGCGATCAGAGTCAATTGTTGCAGGTTCTGGGCTAGTGGGTCGTTAACGAGTGTCTCGGGAGTCCTTGCACGGTTTCTTAGTGGTGCCATTTCAAATTCTACAGGGTTAACATCGGTCATAGATGTAGGTGAGGAACAGGAACCCTTACCTGGTGCCTTAGCTACAAGAACTTTTAAACTAAGCAACGAGCAAGTCAAAAGAAAACTAAGCAGAAAGCGATAAATAAACTCACAATCTCACTGCGCATCCTAAGATTCATAAGTCCTAAGTACTTAAACACCTAGAGTTCAAGCTTAATATCCTAAAGTCTTATCTTAAAGGCATTATCCTAGGGTCGAACTTAAGCTCTGATACCAACTGTAACACTTCTAATTTTCAGGCTATTTTAAAACATTTAAAACTTATGAAATAAAGGCGAATCTATCATTAATACCCAAACAGAGCGGAAGCTAAAACATAAGTATCGGGGTGCTATGCCACATCTAAGCTTTAGAACCTAGATGCACAGGCTAAACTAACTAAACAAAGCTTAATCCACAATCAATATCCAAATACAACCAAGGCGCACAGGCCATCGAAACTAAAGCTAGGACTATCTAAAGCTAAGTTCACGAATCCGTCTAGCGCACTCCAAAGCTACTGGCCAGTACCTGAAAAACATATGGTGTAACAGCTGTCAGCGAATAATGCTGAGTAACCCATTCCTACGCGTTGAGTACAATATAGGTAGATATAAGAAAACCATTTTGAGACATGGGAATACATATATAGTCCTAGATAACTCTAGTTTTAAAACCAAGATCAAGACTCAAGACACACCAATAGACTCGACACTATAAGACAACGTAAAGACACAAGCATGCAAACTAAGACCACAAGGCAAGACAACAATAAGACTCAACAATAACAAACAACAACAACAAACACGTCCATGATCCAACTTTATACCAAGTTCCAACCTTTACTCCTCTCCATCCTTATAACAGTTCCAACCTTTACCTTCAGGCCACCCTATACACCACACCCTTATCTCTCCGGAGCAGCGCATGCTTCCTTCGTGCAACCCTATCAAACCATTGATCTCTCTCAGCACACGAGGTGCCATTAAATAGATTGTACCGCAGCACAATACCAAAAGCACACGCAGTGCATCAGAATAGGTACCGCAGCACCATATCAAAAGGATAATTTCATCGCAGCGCAATTATCACCAAAAACACGCGCAGTGCATCAAATCCACCTATCAATTTTATACCACCAATCTCATATATTTTCTTCTCATCATGGACAACAACAACAACAACCAATACTCAACAACAATAATACTCAATACTCAACAATAATTCACAAGGGGTAGGCAAGGGTAGGGGCACAACAAACAAATAGACTCTAATCAACAATGACACAATACAAACACACAACCCACGGGGAACATCCTAGACTATACTTCCCATGACAACAAAGCAACCACAAGACTCACAAGGAAACATACAAACCTCATCCTAGGCCAACATGATACCAATTCGATACCTACGACATCAAACTAGACTCACAAACATAAAACGGGGCACAACGGGGCACGGATAAACAACAAACAAGGGAAAACCAAACACCGCCCCGCCCGTACCAGCGAGAGGACAACCTCCCGCCGGCGGGCGGCACTGTACCAGCGGGTACATCGGCGGGTGGTCGTCCACCCACCGGCCACCCGCTGGTACGGTGACCGTACTGGCTGTTGGTCAGGTGGGGGTTCATCCCCCGCTGGTACGGTGACCGTACTTTCCCAACCTGGGAATTCATCAATTTTACCCAAAATCAAGTCCAAATACATCCCAACACACATCAACAACAATAGGGACTTGAACACCAAGAATAAGACAAGAAACAAACACAATTACACAGTAGACACAAGCTCTAAACATACCAAGACTCAAGAATAAACACATAACGGTTCAAGAACATCAAGAACCTCAAGAACAACAAGAAACCACATATAAATCCTAAAGACAAGCTCTATCATGGCATAGTAAGGAAAATAGGTTTTGTAAGACATGGGTTACCTCTTAACCTTAATTCAATATCTCACAACTCCTAGGATCCTTTTTCACGATTTCCTTCCAATTGATCTTTCCTAAGCTTGGTGATGGGGAATTCCTTGGCTGGGTTTCTTGGGGAATTTCGAGTTATAGGAATATGGGTGGAAAGGGTTCTAAAAGCTTTCTAACTCCCTATATATAGATTTAGGAATCCTAATTAGAATCTGAATAGTAAAGACTCACTTTCCTTATTTTATTAGGCTTAAGGGGTTTGATATAGTTAAGGGTCCACGGTCCTTTGTGGACCACATTACTAAATTATGGGATCCTGACCAAATTAAATCCTTTTAAACTATTCTTTAATGGAATTAATTAATAATTAATCCGGGTTTAAAGGGCGTAACACGGGGTGTTACAAAAAGGACTAATCTAAAGAAGGCCAAAATTCAGCCCAAAAGCTCTAGCCCAGAAACACATTTTAAAACAAAAAGGGGAAAAGAGAAATGTGGTCATCTTCCTCCAGTAATCTCCCACCTACAACACACCATCCTCCATCGCACTCCCAATCGTCTATAAAATCAACAAATGGTGAGAACACGAAATCAATCTAAATCAAAAATACCTCGTAGGGGGACATCTCAGCATGATGGCACCAGAGTTTTCTCAAACCTAGCTCGCATTGAAGATAATGACCCAACAACGATCGTCATGCACCCGGCTCTTGTTTCTCAGGTTCCGATTTGCGATATTCAAGAAAACAGAGGCTCCTCTCCAGCTTTTTCCCTAAACCGAGGATGGGCACCCGATCCTCGTTCATCTTATTTTTTGAGCAAGACCTCAATAAATTCACTGAGGATGAGAAAGATGCAGAAGAGGCAGAGGATCACGAACATGAGGAACCACAAAACCGTGAAATTGAAGTAAATTTTCGCCCTAGCTACTTGGATTGTGAACATCTTACAACCGGGGTTGATGAACCCAACATTCCAACCCTCAATTCAAACGAGGATCAAAGGAAAACGAGGTGAATCGATCCTTACGACGGGGTTGATCCTAGGGCAAAAAGACCAAATGATTTCCCAATTTCTGCTAGACCCCCTTGGAGGAAACCTAATATTCCTCCACCAAAGAAGAATAGAGCTAATAAACGGAAAGATAAAACAGAAGAAAATAGGCAAGTTGGGTTCCGAAAAAATCAAGTGAAAACTCTGGGTATGAAAAGTCAAGAACACGTGCCAATCTTCAAGAAAAGGGAAGGAGAAAACTCTCAGCAACAGAAAAGGGGGAGAAAAGGTGTCCAATAAAGCTGAACTGCCAAAACTGCCTAAGCCTTATAGCACAAAATTCCTAAAGAAGGTTCTGTTTCAACAGCCTGCTAGGAAGGTGACCAAGATGAAAGTGTTGAAACTTCTGTTTCAACAGCCTCGGAAAGTTTTTAGCAAAAAAGGGGGCCTGGAGATAAAAGAATTTTTTTTTGAAGAGAAGCTTTTGTGCTCTCTTTGTGAAACTTGAACATCTGACATTTTCTGTTAAGTTTCTTTTTGTAGCTGTCAAGAAAAAAAAGAAAAGAAGCCAGTTTGCTCTTTGTTTATGTAACTTGAATAGTTGATATTCTATGTTATACGGCTGGCAGCTCAATTAGCTCATAAATAGTGATAAAGTCACAAACAAAGATTCAAGACAACACTCATCAGATGAAAGAGATACATGGAATCAATTAAGGGGGAGAAGAGAATCAAAAATCAAGCCACTATGAGATCAAGGTTTTTGCCAAAAATTTGACAAAGGGGGGGGGGGGGGGGGGGGGGGGAGTGTTGACTCAAAGTGTTTTGTTAAAGTTATGTGCAAAAAGAATTCCAGTTCTATAAAGGAATACTAGTCCTAAGAGGAATAGCTATTGAAGAATACTAGTTCTAAGAGGAATTGTTATTGAAGATTTTTTAGTTCTAGTTTGATTAGGAATAGCTTTGTTATTCATGAATCTGTTAGGAGTAGCTACTATAAATAAGGGTTGTCCTTTATTGCAGAACTCACGCATTCAACATTAATCTTGTGAGGTCCGAGAGTCATTGAGAAGAGTTACTAAATTTCCCTAGAAAGTAGTACATGTGTTTAGCTTTCAATAGTTTGGTAGGAAGGACCATTCTATTCTGTAATCTCAGGTTCCAAACAGTGTACTTTAAATATTGAGCTTTTAGTGGATTTAAGCAAATTCTCAAATTGAGAAGTGCCTCGCAGATTAGGGTTGTTTGCCCGAACTGCGTTCCAGATTGTTTGTGTTACAACTTCAATTTCAACATCAGTGTGTGCTGCATTTTACATATTTCACATTTGTAGTTCAAAAATAATACATACATACTTATCTACAAAATTACAATTATCCTTTCATTATTATATTTTTATTTATAATGACAATAATAGTAGAAATAAGGATGACGAGATTTTGAAATGGCTCAATCAGAAAAGAAGTGATAATCCAGAAAAGGAAGAATTTTGAATTTTAGAAAGGCTAGAAAAGCCGAGTGTGACACCCCATATTTTCCAAATAAGACTATCTACTTATTATTAATTATTTTACTAAAAATGTATATAAAGCTAATTGTTCTAAAATGGGCTTTGGTCAATTATTTTATGAACCCTTATTTTACTACCCAAATGCCTTAAGCCCGAAATGATTTTAGCCCTCAAAGTATATTTAGGGTCGTTATATCGTGGACCGTGGTGCATAATCAATTATGCACCGCGCAGTGTTAACTGAATGACACTATAGTGTATCTAAACCGACATTGTCTCACGTATTATTTTTATATTATCAAATGAAATTGCAGTTATATCAAAATGATACTGTAGTTGTGGTAAAATGAAACTACAGTATATATAAAATGAAACTGAATAACATGTTGGTCCTGGTAGGGTCGAAAGGAGAGTCTAGAGGTGGGGGGGGGGGGGTGAATAGACTCAATTTGTTTTTCTCGACAATAACTCCTTTCAGGGTTATTACGCAACGGATAAGATATATTGATTTTAAGTTGCTTTGCACTATTTCCTCTTTTAAGGATGTTCTCGGTTAAGTATCTATGATATGCAATGCACGAAAGTAAAGGACTGAAAAGTAAAGAGAGAGAGACAGGAGATTTTTATAGTGGTTCGGCCAACTGTGCCTACTCCACTCTTCTTTCACAACTTGTGAAAGGTTTGCACTATCACTCCTAGTACAAAACACACCAAGTTAGCTTCCTTGATCACTAAGCCGGACAGCTACTTGAAGGTTTTTCAACTCCTAGAGTTTACTCCGCCTCTATCAACTTCTTCTTCAGAGTTGAGGGTTGGATGAAAATAATCTTCGAGGTTCTCCAACTTGCTGAAGTCTTGACTGGCTGGTGAATTGATGGATGATCAATGTATACAAGATTCCAAGACTTCTTCAAGGATATGTGAATGAGATCAGATGCGTCTACTTGCAAACTTCACAGCTTGAGTCACTGGTTTTCAAAAGCTTGAGAGAGTGAACTTTGTGTAAGGAGCTTTTGAGTATGAATATTCGATTGTACTAAAAACCAGCAACTTCTATCATGGAGAAGATGTGTATTTATAGATGAGAAATAATCCATCCGTTGGAGGGAGATTGCATTTCAAACCTATGAACCAGTGGGTAATGACCGGAGAGCCTTGTGCATTTATTGCCTCATTAAATGCAGCTGTACTATATAGACGTTGAAGAGAAGCACTTCTGCTTATTTTGTCTTCTAGCACTGAAAAGTAGTATTATGGCATTTAATGCACCTTGATAAGTGTGCTCTCAGTCTTAGGAAAACTTATTCCTAGGATAATCTTCAGATGAGACATTTGACAACATTCTTCTTGAGTTGAGAGAAGATGAATTGTCTTGACGGTCATATCTTGAATTAAAAAGTCTCTAGTTCAGAAGGCTTCTTTCGGCTTCTGGTTTCGGTTGTAGAAGATCATCTGTTCTTTCGTGCTCAACTTCATAAACTCTTCTTTCGTTCGACAAGACCTTACTTAAGAGATCATAACTCGGTTTCGTGTGTTTGACTGACTTAACACGAATTACATGGTGAGTTATGGTACCTTTCGTCTAGAACGAAGGTAACAGAATAAAAGACAAAAAGTTAGGGGTCTACTTCTAAGTTACATTGGTATCATCAAAATCCTAATACATATGTTCCTAACATAACATTTCACATATTTGAGTGTATATTGTACAATGAAGCTGTAATTATATCAAAATGGTCGTTAGTTGTGTTTTAATGAAACTATAGTGTATATAAAATAAAATTAAATAACATTTTCATATATTTGAGTGTATAAATATTGAATGAAACTGTAGTCATATCGAAATGAAACTGTAGGTGTGTTGAACTGAAACTGCAGTGTATACAAAATGAAACTGAAGAGTAGAGTTATTTTTTTTATGCGCGGTGCATAATCGATTATGCACCGCGGTGCACGATATAATTTGCCGTATATTTATAATCCTAAGCTCAAATATGTTTAAATTTGACCCAAGTCTAGCCTAGCCCAAATATAACCAACTATCCAAATAAAGAAACCCTACTAAATATATAGACCTTATGTGGCTAAGCACCTTGTGCACAGATGGCACCCGGGTTGGACTCCCATATGGGAGGTTGTGAGTTCGAGTCTCAGTGGAGGCGTTATTGGCTCTTGTGCTTCAGCCTCCCACTCCAGGCTCTCTTTCTCGATGTCTCTCTCTCTTTCGCTCGGTTTCTAGTTGACGGCGGCCAGGGCCTGACCTCAAACCTTCACTTCCTTCTTTCGCTCGGTTTTGCTTAGAATTTTCTTTTGTTCCTATGTTTAATTACTTAGTTGTTGTTAAGTTTTGGAGGTGTTACAGTTGGTATCAGAGCCTAGGATGTTAAGAGCTGGGCTTTAAGAACCTAGGTTTGAGCCTAGGTTAGTGCTTTTAGATTGAGACTTTAAGATAATTAGTGAAGCCTTTAAGTGTTTAAGTGTCTAAGTTATAGGATTCTTAGGACGCGCGGTGAGGATGTGAGTTATCTTTTGTTATCTATGTATTTATCTTATCTTGTTCTTTTGTTAGCGTTTGTGGCTGCAGCTGTCGTACTCGTTTGGTGTACACCTTTCCGGTAAGTTGCCTCATTCTGATTTTCGCTAAAGACTTGACTAAAACGGTGACTAAGAGGAAGGTGAACTTGGATGTCAGTGAATGCAAAGTAGTAAGTAGTGTTGCACGCATCAAGACAGTTGGACAACCCAAAGAAGATGGCGACTCTACTCGCGGTGTGGAATCAGTTGGTACAGCCTCCGTTCGAGTGAAGCAACGGCATCCCTTGTGTAGTATCGCTTAGCAGGTCTACGCTAACCCCAGAGTTGAAGTCTATGTTTCGCGCAACTGAATTCTGATAAGAAGCAAAGACATCGATTGGAGTTTTAAGATCAAGACTTGAAGACCCTCCCGCACGAGGGGAAGTCAAGAGCGGTCGTGGGCACGTTAAGAAGAAGTCAACTCACGCCAAGTGGTCGTTCTCGGATCAACGTTTTAGAGGTCTCCAAAAGTTAAAGAACTAAGAGTCAACCTTGGACATTTTAGAGTACGAAGAGTTGAAGTGTAAGGAGATGAGGATGTGGATTATTAATGAAGGACATTGAACCCCATAACCGGTACACCTTGGAAGTGATCACTTGAATAAGGATTTAAGTAAGGAGGTTCAGCATTAAGAATGAAAGAAGAAGTAACCGAGTTGCAATCATTTGATGGAGTTGTCAAAAGACTAAAACCGACAGGAGCGAACCTAAAGGACGGATTTAATCACCGAGTGTTCCTAAGTTAAAAGTATGACTCTGCGCCGATGATTTTTGGTAAGAGACCTATCCTTGGCTAAAGCAAGAAAGGAACAGGAAGCAGCTAAACTCGGAATTGGAAGATTGAACAGAAAAAAAAAAAAAAAAAAAAAAAAAAAAAAAAAAAAAGGATAAGGCTGACAGGAATGAACGTAAGGACGAGTTCTACTATTGGATTTTCCTAATTAGGACTCTTAGATATATAAATAGGGACATAGGAGGCACCTAGAAGTCACACCACAATAAATATCACCACACAAGAATTCCCAAGGGATTCCCCACCACCAAGCCTAGGGAGATCAATCGAATGGAAATCTTAGGGAAGAACCTTAATAGCCAAGGAATCTAATTAAGGCTAAGAGGTAACCCATGTCTCAACAAAACCTATCCTTAATTAAGCTAAGATTGGTGTTGTTTTTGTATCCTTAATTAAGCTAAGGAGGTAACACATGTCCTACAAAACTTATTTTACACTTGATATTGATGTTCTTGATATCTTGATGTGAGATTATGCATATTTTTGTGTTTATGCATGTTTAGAGCTTGTATCTAAGGTTCTTAAATGCTATTTGTTTGAGCTTTTCATGTGTCCAAGTTCCCTTATTGTTGTATGTGAGATTTTGGGTGTTTTGGACTTGAACTTGGCATTGTTTGCATTTTTCCCCGAAGGGAATCCTCCTCTCTGTTCTCGGTACCAACGGGTACTTGGACGGGTGGTCTGCCATCCACCGTACCGCCCACTGGTACGTGATGCTTTGGCCTCCGTTTTGTTGAATCCTTCTACAATTATGTGTCTCCTTTGATGTTTCATACGTCTAGAACGATGTCCTGCGTAACCATGATAGGTTTATGAGTCTTGAATCATGTTTAAGGTCCAACTTTGTGATTCGTTGGATTAATGTGAAGTCATTGATGTTCGTTTGAACCGTTATGTTTATTCTATCGATTTGCATGCTAGTTACGATGTTATTGGTATTAGTATGTGCTTGTTCATTCGTTCTCAATGAAGATTGGTAACTTGTGTTCACCAATCATTGTACTCGTTGGATTGAAACCTATTGTTATTGCGCTATTGCCTTGAATGTTCCTTTCATATCTCTCCTTGAAGTCTTTCAATTGAATCTCTTGTTGTAATCTTGTACATAGGTTGTACTCTATTGATTGTTCCTTGATTAAGCTATTGTTGAGCTTATCCGTTGTGATACACAATTTGTTGGAATCTATGCTTTCTTTGTATCTCTAGGTTCCTTATGTGGTGACTCTTGTTGGAATTGTTATGATTGAGCTGGTAAAGTGGACAGTGTGGGGACTTATGTGATATTGGTATGATTGGCGGGCCTTTGGCTCTGTTTGCAATGGGTCATGTTGGTGTGGGAAGCCCTTGACAGGTCGGTGGGTTGGAAAGCCCCGATCAACCATTGTGAACTGATCCGGTAGTGGGTTTAAAGCTCCGGGTTGCCGTTTGGATATTTATGATTTGTGGGTAACTTGGGAAACTCATTCCAGTTGCTAGAGATAGTAGCTAACCCGTTGAGCTTGGAATCTCAATAGGGGGTGTATACACTTAAAGTTGCTAGATCTGTTTCCATTGGGCTGCGGTCCGAGTCGTTGCGATGACTCTACGGTGAATGACTTGGTTTGACTATGTCCTTTGTGGACATGGAACCTTGTAGGGAATTGACGGATTGTGATTGATTGATTCTTATGATTGTGAACCATCTCGTTATGATTATGCTTATCGTATCTTGGTGATTATTTTGTTGTCCTTGTCATTCATATTGTTCTCTTTGATTAACCGTCTGATGGTCTATTGATTGAGAGTGTTATTTGATGAGTTATATGTTGTCTCTACTCCTTGTTTTAAAGCTAGAGTTGCTAAGATTATATCTATGTATTCCAAGTCTCAAATATGATTTTCCTATATCTATATTATTTTATACTCAACGCGTTGGAGTGGGTTACTTAGCAATTTTCACTAACGGGTACTACCCTTAATGTTTTTTAGGTACTTAGTTGAGCCGAGAGCACGTTAATGGACCCGGTAGTCTAGTTCCTTGCTTTAGTTTAGTAGTGTTGGCCTGTGTGCCTGTGAACTAACTTTTGGATATTAGTTGTTGTAAGACTGTGCATCTAGATAAAAGATCTAGATGTGACATAACATCTCTTAAACTTTGTTAGCTTCCGCTGGATTTCTTGTTTTAATGGTTAGAATTTGCTTTTGTTCCTAAGTTTAATTACTTAGTTGTTGTTAAGTTTTGGGGGTGTTACACCGGGTGTCACAATCTACCCTCCTTAAAGAATGTTTCGTCCCCGAAGCACTCCTAAACTTAAGAATTAAGGCCAACTATAACTTAAGCTTCACAGCTCTAGGCTACAATGCCTAAGGATGAGGTGTTAAAACCTACCCTCCTTAAAGAAAAGTTACGTCCCGGTAACTTTAACCAATACCTGAAGCAAACAGTCAACCAATGCACATAATGATATACCTAGTAGATGCACACCCTCAAGGTGCAATAGCCACAGTTCATATAAAATACTCAAGAAATCTCCAAAGCAACACACTTGTTTAAAACTTGCACTTTCACACACTATCCATCAAGGAAACATAGTCTAGAAGGATGACTTGCTTTCACACGCAAGTATTACTCAAAATAATTATAACAAAACAGATATAATGAAACTCACTTCTCACCCCCATTTCCTAAGTCTCATCATTTGAATTTACCCCATCATTGGGAAATCTTAAAATCTTAAGGCTTTGACCTTATGCTTGAATACCACTTTGTAAAAAAAAAAAAAAAAAAAAAAAAAAAAAAAAACATAATAAACTTATTTCCTTAATTTACAATTATAGATACTCATCAATCTTAGAAGTCCAACTAAAATCCACAGAATTTCAAATCTTTGTATTGAGAACTTCTAAAACAAATTGGGCTCACCCAATAATTGATTCAATAGGTTCAAACAGTAGTCCAACTTCCATAATTCAAAATTAAATACTTAATTTGTCCAACAAATTTACTTAAAATCATTAAGCAAAAATGTTTGAATACTAATAATTCCTACTTCTTACCAAGTGACTTGTAGTCCACTGGTATCCGGTTTGCTCTCTCCCTTATGTGGAAGGTCTAAAGTTCAAGTTTTGGTATAGGCGTAGATTGTGTATGTGGGTTTTCTCACCCAAAATCTGCTATAATCACGCCTCTTAACTTTATCTTCATGCATGTTCCTATTTAGGAAGCAATTTCTAAAATCATCTATCTTTCATCATCAATTATCAAATAATCCAACTTTTATCATTAGGGATTTCAATATTCCAAATATATAAAATCACTAAGTTCAAGTATTCCCCTCAAAACATAGATTATCACCTGAAACTTATACCAAATATTCAACAACACATATCCTTACCTTGATTTTCAAAATTTTAATTCCTTAGTCAACTCCATGAGCTATATTCTAAAATTCCATAACTTAGGGGGTGTATTCAATCATGACTTTTGTAGAGTTTTAAAGACTTTTAAAATGATAGATTTTAATAAACTTTGATTGACTTTCATAGAGTCGTTCAAAACTTTTTAAAACTTTATAAGACTCTATAAAAGTCTATATAAAAAACATTCATAGACTTTTAAACACTTTTTATTTTAAAAAGTCTACAAAAGTCATTGAAATTGTTACAAACTTACAGACTTTTAAATTGAATACATCCTTACAAACTTTCAATGATTTTGATTCTTATCATTTACAATTTTCTTACAAAACATTTATAATATATCATAAAATTCTTCTTATTATATAGTTCTTCACCCACATCAACATTCTCAACATTATTATTTTTATCCATAGTATGTCGAGACTTATATGCTAATTACTTATATATATTATTAATAAAC
Organism: Ipomoea nil; assembly: GCF_001879475.1. Lineage (NCBI taxonomy): Eukaryota > Viridiplantae > Streptophyta > Magnoliopsida > Solanales > Convolvulaceae > Ipomoea > Ipomoea nil. Next base: position 195,358 of record NW_017616857.1, read on the forward strand.
ATCAACAAAAAATCATTAGAAATTCATAACAATACTGAACAATAAAATTTATAATAAAAGACTTGATCAAATAAAATATTTAAAAATATAATTACAAGTTGCATAGAATAAAAATAAATAAAAATCTAATATTCATAATATATATAAAATTATCCTTGATATATTGCTAGGCATCACACAAAGAACTATTATTTGCAATAGCAATTTGAGAATAAAAACAACAACAAGGTGCTACTGTTTGTAACTCCAAATTGTTGTTGCGAACAGTAATTCGCTATACGTAATAGCCTGTTGTTAAAAAAAAAAAATAAGGAAAAGTATATATTACGAATATAAACATAAAAATAATAAAAATCAAAATATATAAGTATTTACATGAATATTATGAAACATATGCTAAAATTTGACAATGAAAAATTTGCTTTGTTTATGTATTTAGGGAGAATTAGAGAAAGTTAGGGATAAAAAATTCATAGAAAAAAAATAAAAACCAATATAAACAAGCAATAATGAAGTAAAAATAATATTATTTCGAATTTTTAGATGAAGATTCTAAAGTTTATGAGAGTGAAAAATTGGTAGAGTTTAGGTATGAGGAAAATATAGGATAATAAAGAAAAAAATAATTTTATTGAATTTAGATAGATTTATAGAGTTTAAATAGGGAGAAAAAATAGAGTTTAAATAGAGTGAGAAAACATTCAAAGTTTGTAGACACAGAAAATTTGAACCCGACAAATGGACTGACGAAATTGTTATTGGGTCGATGTTGAGATTGTTATTGGGCCAATTTAATTAATTGGATCATAGAAATTAAATTGATTTAATTAGTCCAATTAAATTTGATTTTGGGCTATTGAATTAATTGATTGGTTGGCTCAAGCTCACTTCATATTTGAATTTAAATTATAATTATAATTTAAATATAATATTAATTTATTATATTTGAATTAGATAATTATAATTTAATTTGAATTTGAATTAGATTATACAATAATGAACCTGGACTTGATCTTGGACAAGGTTCATTCTCCTAATTAATTAATTAATTAATTAGTTAACTAAAAAGGGGGGTTGGTTGAGGAATTTTGGTTAAGCTTTTAGTATAAATAGGGTCTTCGTTTTCATTCCAAAAGACACTTGAAAGCTTGAAGGACTTGAAAGCTTGAAGAACTTGAAAGCTTGAACAACTTGAAGGCTTGAGAGCTTGAAGGCATTGAGCAACTTGAAGACTTGAGGAGTTGAGAGCATTTGAAGAGCTTGAAGGCATTGAAGAACGCTTGAAATCTTGAAGGCATTTTTGTTGATTTTGCAGGCAATTTGAATCCATTGCAGGTACTTTGGAGCGTTGCAGAATTGATTGTCTCGAAGATCTTGAAGTCTTTTGAAGGCATTTGAGGACCTTAAGGCAGCTTGAATCCATTGCATGTGTTTTAAAACTTTGCAGGGTTGATTACTTCTAAATTCTTGACGCTCGTTGTTGGAAGTCACGCCAATTGAATCCCGGAAGCTACGCCACTTAAATCCCGGAGGCACGCGCCACTTAAATCCCGGAGGCTACGCTATTTGAATCCCAGAGGCACTTCAATAGATAACGTCAGTGAAGAATCAGAGGACTAGACAGAGATTTTGTACCTGCATTGAATTATACACCCGCTGTACACGGAATTTTGTGAATATATACAAAGTTTACTTTTTTGTGTTTACAGATTTTGGCACAAGTTATTAGAAAGAAAATTTGAAATCTTGGAGTTGATGGTTGGATTTCAACTATTTATATTTGAGAAGGAAAAGTCTACAAAAGTCTTAAAATTAAAAAGTCTACAAAAGTTCATAACTTTTTGAATACCAGATGACTTTTAAAGACTCTTTAAAAGTCTTAATCGAATACCACACGACTGACTCTTTAAAAATCTTGATTGAATACCACTTGACTTTTAAAGACTCTCTAAAAGTTTCAATTGAATACCTCCAAACTTTTAAAGTTCATACAAGTCTTTAAAACTCTATGAAAGTCATGATTGAATACACCCCCCTTAGGCATATCCAAAATTCCATAACCAATTCCAAATACTTTCTCAACATATAATTCCTCAATTGAATAAGAAATCCAAAATAATCACCAATTCCAATTATTTTTCTCAGAATCCTAAATTCTCCAAATAAAATAAATAATTTTTTTAATAACACCACCAAGTACAAATCTTTTTCTTTTTAATAAATAAATGATCAAATCTGAAATAAGCCGCTAAACCTAAATATTTCCTTCAAATATAGAAAGTCTGTAACACCCCCAAAACTAGGCAAAATTTAAGCATTTAAACTTAAGAGGAATAATAAGTAAACCCAAGTGTCATAAGCAAAACGCGGAAGCTAAATAACAAAGTAGGGAATGTTATGCCACATCTAGGCCATCAAATCTAGATGCACAGGTTAAAACTAAACTAAACATCCAATGTCAAATCCATACTACAAAGGTCAAGCTAAATAGTGTAATGTATCATAGGCTCACAGGCCGGCTAGCAACTAACAACATAAACTAGCTAAGAGGGGAGGTAGACTCCAACTAAGCGCGCTCTCGAAAACTAGCTACTCCATACCCGAAATCAGTTTTTAAAAGAGGATTAGCGAGAATTGCTAGTAACCTCACTCCAATGTGTAAAGATACATACATATACATTTGATACTCTAAAATTGTTTTGAGACTTGGGAATACATAAGTATATCTCTAATCAACTCTAATTCAGTAAAAAAATATCACGAGGAATGGACTCAAGACTAAACCATAGAAGAGATATACTCAACAATGCACAATAGACCACAAGATTGATAGAATAGACCGAATCAACGAGATAATGATAAGGATCAAGGGTAGAGATCAAGGTAAGACAATCATATCAAGTAGCAAGGATAGTTCTCATCAAGGTCATGCAATCAACATCAATATCAAGATACCAAGACCACAAAGGATACAACCAACCATCATACATCGCGGAGTCAATCTCAATGACTCTAATCAAATGGTGAATCAGTGTGGAGGGCTCAAAGTCAGCAAGTAACACTTGCCACAGACGTTATTGCAAAATCTCAAAAACCTTGAGACACTTTCTGTAGCATGTTGTTGCCAACTAGAAGTGGTAATAGGATGAGGTGTTGGGGATGAAGAAGAAAGTATAGAAAGTAGCAGTAATATAATATTATACGTCCCCAAGCTTAAAGACTTACAAGTTACAACTACTCAAGTTGCCAAAACTGGAAAGCATATGCAATGGTACAAACATGATTTGCCCTTCCATTGAAACGATAACCATTTCGGTTGTAAAAATGTAAAGAGGACGCCTTTGTTTTTCCCCATTAATGACGCTACTGGACAACTATACCTTCCTTCATCCTTTCAAGCAATCAGCTTAATAGAAAATCCGAAAGAATGGTGGGAATCGTTGAAGTGGCACAACCCAGGCCAAATGCAAAAGGCATCCTTCAATCTCACATCAAATGGTAATAATTTCTTATTTATCTATGCTATATAAAACAATATTTCACTAACAATTTAGTGCATTTGTCATCAATTTCTTCCAAATGATTATGCATCTATAAAATCAAATCAGTATAAAATGTTATACATACTAATATTAAATTTATCAATCCGCTATAATGTTCTTAAGGTAGAGTAACTCATTTAACCATAACTTCAACAATAACTGTACTATTTGTCTTGTTTTTATTTTCATTATATTTATTCTAAATTAGATGTTAAAAGTAAATAAATGACTGGGTCAAAAGAATATCAAAACTAAGAGATGCATGACAATGATTATTGTTATAAGATTTAAATAGTTCTATTTATATTATATGTTGGTGCCCATTTGCTATATGCATGTATCGGAGATTTCGAACCTGGCAATTCCTACGGTTAATGGATGGGGAGGTTGCTACAGAATGTGGATGCTACTGGGCATAGGCACCTAATTTGTCAAAAAGAAACAAAGAGTGCAAATAACTTTTCAAAAGTTGGTCTACTGACTACTGGCAATCGTTATGGTATGGACCGTGTCCAGCATATATTGTGGACACGGAAACGGTACCGTTAGTGGCACCGTTATCTTCCAGCATTTTTTTTTTTTTTTATTTCAGACCGCTTCGTTATAGGAGCATATGTTCATAATTTTATCACTATATGTTCATAATTGTAAGTTTATAATGTCAGGGCTCTGTGTTCATAATTCCATAACTGTACATTCATACTTCCATAACTGTACATTCATAATTCCATAACTGTACATTCATAATTCAATAATTGTAAATTCATAATTTTCGAAGCTCTATGTTCACAATTTTAGAGCTCTATGTTCATAATTTTATCACTATATGTTCATAATTGTAAGTTCATAATATCAGAGCTCTGTGTTCATAATTTCATAACTGTACATTCATACTTCCGTAACTGTACATTCATAATTCAATAACTGTAAATTCATAATTTTCGAAGCTCTATGTTCACAATTTTAAAGCTCTATCTTCATAATTTTATCACTATATGTTCATAATTGTAAGTTCATAATGTCATAACTCTGTGTTCATAATTTCATAATTCCATAATTGTACATTCATAATTCCACAAACGAATAACGTCAAGACAAAATCTATTTTTTTAACTGAAATGTTGTCGTTTTCCTTAAAAATGATGTCGTTTTGAATTCGTGTCCACAGCATAATTTGCGGACTACTTGGCAGTGGGCTGAGTCCTGAATTATTGCTCAAATTCAACTTTTACATTCTCGGTATTTCTTTTACTGACTAGCTTTATATTTTTAATTTAATTAATAAACAATTCTTTTTGAAAAGAATAAACAATTATTTTTTATATCTATTTTTATACTTCTTTTTTTGTTAATTAGTATAGACAATAATCACAATCATGGAGCAACTTTAAATCTTCAGGTCAGTTGTCCCACCCAAAAGAGGTGCCTACAATTCAGCGAGGGGATTAGTCAATGTGTTCGACGGTGGAATCCTGGGTATACCCAAAAAATAATCACAATCATTATTCTATGGACCATGATATACATTGTAAAACTAGCATTTTATACGCGCGATATGCAAAAATTCATGCCCAATATTAAAACATTGATAAATACAAATAATTAAAAATTATAATTTGAATTATATATACACAAATAATATATGTATTTTGTACACACACATATATAATTTATCATTCATAGAAATTTAATTAAAATATAATTAAGTATTAAATCAATATATAATGATTTTAATAAAATGATAATTAAAAAATAGGAAAAAGATATGATATATATAGGTTTATGGTAATAATGATGTGTTATTAATGTTAGAATTAAAAACCAACGGTGTTATAACGGTGTAAAGGTAGTTTTGTCTAATAACATTGCAATGTACAACATTTAAAGTAAAATGTACACATTTATTTGCATATAAATCAAGGATATAATCTTAATTGAGGCTTATTATGTTTTTAGATTAGATGAATCACTGATATAAAGATTATTTTTAGTATATTAAATGTTTATATTTAATAAATTGAATTTCCACTTTTTAATGCTTATTTTTGTCTATTGAAAATACATTATTTAGTATATTATTTAAAAATGAACTTTCAGTGTATTAAAAATAAATATTTAATATATTAAAAATGGATATTTATTCGTGATTCAATGTAATGTGAATCATGGTCCACTGTATAATTTGTTCGATAATGAATATCAAAACATTTTATAAAGAAAATTTACACGTATATCACTTAAATACAGGAATCCTAACATTCTTCCACACTCATTTAGGGTACGGAAAGTATTATGTAACACTATGTTTATTCTAATTGAATTTTTATTGTGTTCCTGAAGATGGTTTAGTTAGATCAAAACACTGCTGGAAATTATGAAATTTCCGACCACCTGAGAGTGATCTTAAATCAAGTCGAAAGCAAAAAGTGTTAGGAAATAGCAACAAAGGTTTTTTCGGATACCAAAAGTGGTCGGGACAAGACTTTCAACCAGAGTCGGATTTTAGGTTTTTATAGCCCGTTCTAGTAAATTATTGAGGTCCCACTAAAATCACAATTTTAAAAATCAATATTATGCAAGTTTCGAACCTTTGACCTCCAAGTTAAAATACAATAAATATATATTTCTACCATCTCTTCATAAAACTTTTTAAGTTTAATTTAAAACATTTTATTTTTATTTCTAAACTAGTTAGGTAAAAATTAAATATTAGGCCTCTAAAATTTGGGGGCCTTCTAAAATTGGGGGCCCTGTGCGGTAACCCAGCTTGCACAGCCTAAAATTCAGTCATACTTTCAACTTAATTTAAGATCACTTTTCAGGTGGTCGGAAATTCCATAATTTCTAGCAGTGAAATATTTATTTCTTTTGCCAAATATCTTCTTACATATTTACTTGAAGTTTCTTTACTCCTTCAATGTAATTTCTCATGGATTAGTGTTATTGGGTCTTACAGCTTTACAAGCCAATTTAGATATTTAGGCACCCACCAAGACAATTGTTATACTTTTTGTTGGTAGATCATGAGATGTCCTGAGTAGGTTCTAACTGTAGGAGATATCACTAAACTTAATAGTTATGGTGTGGAACCATGTTCATCATGTGCATGATGAACACGGGATAGATCCATAATTTCTAAGTTGTATATTCATAACATCTATACTGTAGATTCATAATTTCTATACCGTACTGTAGATCCATAATTTCTATAGCATAGAAATTAAAATTATAGATTTACAGCATAGAAATTATGGATCTACCCCTGTGTTCACTATGCGCATGGTGAACACGTTTCCATAGCATAATTTGCACATTAAACTCGTACCATACTCAGACTAATCCACATTCGCACCGAGCCGGCCCAATTAAATGGCAAAGTGCTGGCCAGATTGATTTTTTCATATAAGAAGGGATTCAATCGTTATACCCTGCACCACGGCGCGCGTAGCGCTATGCGCCCCGCGCCTCCTAAAACGACGTCGTTTTGATAAGTTATTTAGGGAGTTGACCCGATTATGTGTATTTGTTTATAAATTATGTGTATTTGTTTATACAATTATGTGTATTTGTTTATAAAATTATGTACATTTTTTATACAATCATGTACATCTTTTTTATACAATTATGTACATCCGAAACAGGAAATTTATGTGTATTATGTTAAGATTTGATGTTTATTATGTTAAAAGTTTATGTATATTATGTATTATGTTAGATTATATGTATTACCTTTTTTTAAAAAAATATGTGTATTTTGTTATACAATTATGTACATTCATGTATACAATTATGTGTATTCTAGTATAAAATTATGTACATTTTTTAACATGAGATTTTTTTTAACAGAAATTTAACCGCCAACACAGGGTAGCGAAATTTAAAATAAAAAAAAAAAAAAAAAAAAAAAAAATCTGAAACGACGTCGTTTTGCATCAGGGCGCACAATGCCATGCGCGCCCTGGTGCAGGATATAAATTGCCGAAAGGATTTGAACTCCTTATTTCTTTAAGGGATGTAAATACACAGCCACTCACGCAAACCAAACTGGTTAGGCAATTGTTATACTTAATTATGCATCAAGTAGGACAGCTGCTATGATTAATTAATTTTCCAAAAGTTGGTCCACTAGTCTCAATTAACTGCTTTATATATTCAAAAGATATTACTTTCACTTTCTAATGTCGGAAGTATATATACACTTGTTACATAATTTGTATTTTTAATTAATTATAATAGGCTTCTGGCTTCTTCATTACTGGTATGCTAACGCTAAGTGAACTCCAGTTCCTAAACACAAATTATAGCTGTTGCGCTGCAGGCTGGTACGTATGCATCTATTTTCTTGAATAAATAGATGAATTTTTATATTTACAAACAACATGTTATTGTAATTAGTATGATATGCATGAAGTTATACAAGTCTTAATTTTCCTCTGCAACATGTTATTGTAATTAGTAAGATAATTTCAATCAAATTTCGTTAATTGAACCTGCAGATACATAAAATGAAACAGATATAGTATCTTTTTAGCAGTTAGTTTAGACTTTAAGCACCGAAAGCTCAAGAAAATAACTATATTTAATTTCCCATTGGTCTCTTTCTTTTTTCTTTTTCTTTTTTTAAATATATTAATTCATTTTCCATTTCCTTAGCCATTGCTGCGGCAGCTTGCGTAGCTTCTGGTTTTGTAGAATTTCTGACTCTGAACAAAGCGGTGGTACTGGTTTTGATGATATGGAAGAAAATATTAACGGTGGAGCATCATATTTTTTAATGGTCGAGAGCAATTGATAAATATAATCTTATAAAAAATTATTAACAAAATTTTTAATTATATAATATCAAGTACTAAATGTAGCGCATTATAAACAATTAAAGGATTAAGTTTATTTAAATCAAGTGACAGAGTTAAATTTCTAAAAATAAAATAGTTGAGGGGTCAAAAATATCGTTTTTCATATTTTAAAATTTAATGTTATATATTTCAATTCATTTTGAAATCTTATATATTTCATTTTTAGTTCTTGTTTTTATCATTTGTACTTACACGTAACTATATAGTCAAACTTGCAAATTTCATCCTCTTTAACTATTTCATTGGTCTCTTGTTTTTTTTTTTTTTTTTTTTTTTTTTTTTTTTTTTTTTTTATTTTATTTTTAATATTAATTCTTTTTGCATTTCCTTGATGTTTAGCTGGCAGTTCCCTTAAAGTTCCTTCACTCCTTCCTTGAAAATTTTCAGAGTGACTGAGTTTTGTAGCATAAGTTTCAAATTGGTTGCTGAAAAGCTACAATAGATCACCTGGACTTTTACATCTACGTTCCAGTTTTTGAAGAACATCAACCACAAAGGTATGCAAATTCTATACATAGAGAAATTTTTATCAATTATTAAAACTATTTGCAATTATTAGAACACTAGTTTTTTACGCGCATTGCGCGATTGGGATAATGCCCAATGTTTTTTTTTAATAAGCATTTTAAAGTATATCAAGGCGGGATTATATTAGAATTGTTCATGCATAAATAATTGAATGTTGAATTTGCGTATTTAAATAGGTAATTCTAAGTTTAAAAATGCAAGATAATATAGTCAAGATTGTTTATAATTGTCAGCAAAATAATTGTATAAGTATGGTTGAAACCAAATACGGGACATAAGGGAGAGCAAATAAAAATTAGGGCATAAAATTTTAAATATATACTAATATTGAAGGCCTAATTGTTGATTGTCAAACAAGGACATTGCGAGGTAGTTTTCCACTTCAATTTGTTGTGTAATTTGAATACTCTTTTTGTAAATAAATTCCCCAAGTAGTTAATATGATTGACTTAATTATATTTTATTATTTTTTTTATTTTTAAAACAATTATTATTATTATTATTATTATTATTATTATTATTATTATTATTATTATTATTATTATTATTATTATTAAATATATGTATACCCTTAGGTCATTTTGCATGTTAATCTAAAAAGTTAATTTTTTTCAAATATCTTTTTATCAACCGTTGATATAATTTGCTGGTCAAATCAGCTAATATAATCTGCTAACGCTAACCGCTAACTACTGATTGTCAAACAAGGACATTATGAGATAGTTCTCACTTCAACTTGTTGTGTGATTTGAATACTCTCTTTGTCAACAAATTCCTCAAGTAGTTAATATGATTGGCTTTATTAATTATATTTTTCTTAATTTTTTCATGGTATTAATAAAATACTTGGTAAATAAATATATAACATTATTTTGTATTATAACTTTGATATTTAATTAAAAAAAATAGTGCACAAAAAAGATAATAGACAATGTAGTGAATATAATCAATTGATGAATTTGAATGTAAAGAATTTTTATATTGGAGAAAAATAAAGACAATATAATATAATAAAATTATTTCTCTTAATTAATTTATTGATAATGAATAATTTTTTTTTAATAAAGACATTGTAGGGACAATGTAGCGAATATAATCAATTGATGAATTTGAATGTAAAGAATTTTTATTTTGGAGAAAAATAAAGACAATATAACTAATGAAATTATTTCTCTTATTTAATTTATTTATAATGAATAATTTTTTTGAATAAAAATATTGTAGATACATAATTCTAAATTAAAGATCGAAATGCATATGTATTATTTTTTGTTGTAACTACTAAATTATTATTTTTAATTTAATAAAAGTAAAATAGAGTACTAAATATGCCAACTTTGATTGGGATGGGGTTCGAACTTCGAACTTAAGACCTTTTTTATTGAAATCAGTGAATAAGTTAACGGTGAACTAACAGAAATTAACGGAAAAGATAATATTTAACGGAAAAGTTAACGGATAATCATATTCATTAAGGATAAATTAGTAAATCTTAAAAAAAAATTAAAATCTGATCAATCTGAACCATTCATTTGATTAACAAACTTGACCGCCATTTTTTATACCCATTATAGGCCTAACTCTCTTAGGCTCTTATTAGTATAGTAGATAGTAGATAGTAGATTTTAACATAATGCAATTAAATCAAAACATGTTACTCCTATTACTGCTGACGTGTCTACCATTTTATTAAAAAAAAATTAAAACTTATTTTAATAATTTTAGATAAAATTAAAAAAAAAATACTTTCATCTCCCGGCAGGAGATGAAGTTCATTCTTCGTCTACGGCCTAGAGACGAAGAGAAGGCCTTGTCTCCCGTGGAGGCGTGGAGGCGAAGAAAACGCCTTTGCCTCCAAATGTGTTTTTGTTTTTTATTTTATAAAAACTTTTTTATTCAAATTTATTAATATAAATTAAAATAATATTTTTAATAAATTGACAGACAGCCAATCAGAGAAACATGTCAATTTTGATTTTCAGTTGAGTTACCATGATTTACATCCTCCCAAATGCTCTGTCGGGTCGGAGTGTGGGGGGCCCTTAAGGTTGAGGTTCAGCCTTTTGGAAGAATGTCAATTTTGGTTTAATTGTATATTTTTAGAATATTCAGAACCTTAGTTGCATTTTTTTAGTTGTATGACCCAATTAGATTTTCACTATAGTTACACGGCCTATTTGAGCATTATTCATTCTTTTTTATTTAGCAATAAAAAGTTTTGCAATTTTGCAAAAAAATTATCGAGAAATTACGGTGACATGCAATTTTGAACGGTTACCGAATTTCCTCAAAACATGTATGTTTTGTCATTTAACATTTCTTAATTTCCTACTAATTTACTAATGACCTTGTGGTGGCATGAAGTGACTCTCCGAAATAGGAATTCATGGATGAACAGATATTACATTGTAACAGAGTTAGTAGTTCTCTAAAAAAAAAAAATTGGCTGTGAAAATGGCAATGACAATTTTGTTTGAGCACTATTAACTCTGTTACATTATAGTATTAGCCCTACTATCGACTCTGTTACAATATAGTATATGTCCATACATATTTTTTCAATTTATTAAAGTAACCACAAGTTCTTTGACAACAATTTAATTTTACTAAAATATATAAAATTTTCTGCAGTTTTACAACAGAAATAGCATGCATTAGCTCTCGTAGATTGGAAGATCGAAAGAGATAATTCCAAAAAAGTTTAATTGCATTAAAATTAGAGTGCTTTTCTCATTGTTAAATATACTCATATTTTGACTTTTTTTTTTAAGACAATATGGCGGAGCTGTTTGTCAGTGCAGCCTTGAATTCATATAGCAAATTTAAGGATTTTGATAAAAATATGAATGCTCTGAAAAGACAAGTAACTCAACTATCTTGCCAAGCAGAAGACATAGAAACAAGGTTGATGAAATTGGAACCAGGAGGGAAAAAGAAGAGGAAATTGGAAGTCAAGGGTTGGCTTAAACAAGTAGAAGAGGTGAAAAACGAGTTGAAGCATTCAATGAAAGAATAACAAATGGGGGATTAGTAGAGAAAGTAAATTCTTTAGAGGATGTCCAATCCATGAGAGAAGCAGTTCAAGAACTCAGAGATGATGGCAGAAATATTGGGGAACTTACAGTTGATGTGGATGAAAGCCCCATAATACCTTCACTAGTTGTCTCTGAGTTATCTGGAAAAACATCAAATGATAATTTAGAGATATTATATGGATGGTTAGAGGATGATAAAGTCTTGAGCATTGATGTGTATGGGATGGGAGGTGTCGGGAAGACAACTTTGGTGAAGCATATTCATAATCGAATCATCCAAAAAATGTCTCATGTTAAAGTTTACTGGGTTACAGTTTCTCAAGATTTTTGCATCAAAAAGTTGCAAGATGACATTGCCAAAATTGCAGGGCTTCAATTTCTTAACGAGAATGAAGAGCATAGAGCTGCCATTTTACACCAACACTTAGTGGGAAATAAAACTGTGCTCATATTGGATGATATGTGGAAGTGCATTTGCTTGGAGAAATTGGGTAACCCTCATAGGATTGAAGGATGCAAGTTCATTATAACTTCTCGCTCATTAGAAGTGTGTCGCCAGATTGAGTGCCAAGAATTGTTCAAAGTCAAAACTCTTAATGAAATCGAAGCTTGGGATTTGTTCAAATCGAATTTATTACTTCATGGCCATACTATGCTCACGGATGCTATTGAAAAACATGCGAAAGAATTGGCCAAAAAGTGTGGGGGCTTACCATTGGCACCCAACACTATAGCCGCAAACATGCGAGGGGTGAATGATGATCACATATGGAGGAATGCCATTAATAATTTCCAAAATGACTCGCTTCAATTAGAAGGCTTGGAAAATAATGTGTTTGAAATACTCAAATTTAGCTAAACAGATTGAATGATCAAAGGTTGAAAGAGTGTTTCCTTTATTGTTGTTTGTATCCTGAAGATCATTATATTCGCAAGGATGAAGTAATAATGAAGTTGATTGCAGAAGGGTTATGTGAAGATAGAGACGAGGGTCATTCAATATTCAATAAACTAGTAGACGTTTTCTTATTGGAAATGGGAGAATGGTATGTTAAGATGCATGATTTAATGAGAGAAATGGCTTTAAAGATCTCGAAGTTCATGGTTAAATCTGAGCTCATTGAAATTCCAGAGGAGAAACATTGGATTGCTGAATTGGAGAGAGTATCTTTTATGAGAAATAAAATAAAAGAAATTCCAGATGGATTTTCTCCGAGATGCCATAGCCTTTCCACCTTGATTTTGGAAGATACCCTGCAGCTTCAAAGAATCCCATAATCTTTCTTGTCGTACATGACGACACAGGTTCGAGTCCTTGATTTAAGTTATAACAGGCAGCTTAAGTGTCTTCCCAATTCAATCTCAGATTTGGAGAATCTTTGTGGATTATTTCTTGGATATTGTCAAAGCATTAGTTGTTTGCCAGCATTGGAGAAGCTGAGCGCATTGAGGGTGTTAGATATTAGTGGTTGTTCAAAGATTAGTTGTTTGGCAGCAATTAAGAAGCTGAGGGCATTGAGGGTGTTAAATATTGAAGATTGTAAGGGAATTAGGAAATTGCCTCAAGACATGGAATGTTTAGCCAGTCTCCAATATCTATATACGATGCACACAAGCATATTGGAGATTCCAAAAGTCGTAATATCCAAACTAAGAAATCTTAGATGCCTCCAATTAGAGGAATGCGGGAGCTTGCAAAGTGAAGAAGTGAATTGGTTGCCACATCTTCAAGAATTTACAAACTGCTATGATGAATTGCACAGCTTCAACACATTGGTTAAAAAACTTGAGCAACTGGAATGCTACCACATATGTGTAGGTGGGAGGAATTACCGAGAGTTGGACACTAAAAGCAAGACTGTGTATTTGGAGGGAATCGGTTTTAAAGGGGAAAGAGGTCAAGAAATTAAAGCTTTGCTTCCTGCAAACATTTGTTGTTTACACATTAACAGATGTGAAGCGTTGAATGGGTCCATAGCAGACTATTTCCAATCAGTAATGAGTAATTTGAGAAAACTAGAAGTACATGATTGCAAGGAAGTAGAGTGGATTTCGAACAGCAAACAAATAACAGAAAATGCAGCATTTAAGAGTCTTGAGGTGTTGGATCTCAGTTTGCTGCCAAAATTAATAAGTGTGTGTAAAGGAGAAGATGTAATTCTTCCAGATTATTACACCTTCTCATGCCTTAAACATGTGCATATCTTTGAATGTAAAAGTATGAAGAAGTTGTTGCCACTGGCGTTATTGCAAAATCTCAAAAGCCTTGAGACACTTTATGTGGCACGCTGCTACCAACTTGAAGTGGTAATAGGAGAAGTTGAGGGGGATGAAGAAGGTATAGGTAGTAGTAGTAATAGCCCACTCTTGTCATCCTCAAATATATTATACCTCCCCAACCTTAAATCCTTACAACTTGACAACCTGCCAGCATTGAAAAGCATATGCAATGGTAGAGGAATGATTTGCCCTTCCATTGAAAAAATACTCATTTGGCGTTGTACAAATATAAAGAGGATGCCTTCGTTTCTTCCCATTAATGAGGCTATTGGACAACCATACCTTCCTTCTTCCTTTCGAGGGATCTACTTATTTCCAAATAAGAAAGAATGGTGGGAATCATTGGAGTGGCACAACCCAAATGCAAAAGACATCCTTCAATCTCACATTCATTGGTAATTTATTATATATTTGCCTCTAATCTAGCTATAAAATAATATTTCAAAAAATATTTAGTTCATTTGTCACATTTAACATTTAAAAAAAAAAAAGAAGAAGATAAAGTGACTCATTCAATCATTTCGCAGAATGGTTGATATATTCGAAGGATTATTAATTATACTTTGTAACAATATTTTTTTTTTTTTTTGTGCATGTATAAAAATTCATCACAAATTTAAGGAAAAATTTTTAAGTATAGGGATTAAATGAAATAAAATACTATAGTACACGAACCTGACAAGTACTTTAATTTGACCCTCTATTTTATGTCATATTTGTTAATGTTACCCTATATTTGTTTTTCATCGAGTTTTCTAACCATTAATGAATCTAATTCATTCTTGGGAAATAATTTGAACTCTAAATGTGGTGCTTAAGCTACTCAATCCCTTCCACTTGCATTGAGTCTATAACTTTAATTTTAGGGTATGTTTAGTTCACACAAGGGAATCAGATCGGGATCAAAATTGGAATCAAATACTTGGTAATGGTAATGAATTTTGGTAAAAGTGTTTTGTATGTTTGATAGTAGGCTGGAATTGAAATAATTATCAATATTGATGTTTCGTTTCGTTTCATTGTGTATGACCTTATAATGGGAATAAATATTTTTAAAATACAAAAATAAAAAATCAAGGCAATTGATCATAATATAATGACATTCAAAGCATCAATATGAAAAAAAAAAATTAAAACAAAAATCTAAATGTACTAATCTAAACTTAAAAATTAGATTACCAAAGGGATGGAATGATACTTTTTTTAAATTAGGGAATGGAACTTTTAATTGTAGGGTAATCAAAACCCATAATTGTATATTTTAAAAAGTTGTCAACCAAACATCGTGAGATCAGACCCCAA
The DNA here is from genome assembly GCF_001879475.1 of Ipomoea nil. Taxonomy (NCBI): domain Eukaryota; kingdom Viridiplantae; phylum Streptophyta; class Magnoliopsida; order Solanales; family Convolvulaceae; genus Ipomoea; species Ipomoea nil. The sequence continues at coordinate 210,901 of NW_017616857.1, forward strand.
AATACTTTTCTACAAAACTCCTATTTTATCAAATCTCAAAATAAAATTATTTGTGTAATTATACTTCTACAATAACTTTGACAAATGGTGTGTGAAATAAAATATTTTTAAACTCTTTATTTCAAATGATTCAACCCAAATACTTGTATATTTAATTATGGCTTTCAAAACCCTTTTTAAAAAAATATTTGTTATTTAAAAACTTGACCCAAAAGTAGTCTATCTGAAACGAACATGTAAATCTGATAGCCAAGTTTTTTTTATCCAAACTTGATTTCAAAATGAATCTAGCCTATTTCTATATTTATTATGTTATATTCTTACTTGAGTTTGACCCAACTTTTGACCCAAAATTATAGGAACAAGTTGCCTTAATAGGAGGTGAAGGAAGTGGACAACATTGAAGGAAGATGAGGGATTCATGCTAATAGGCTAGCAAGCTTGAGGTATAACCTATGGATGTCTAAAACCTAGTATTTTTATACAAAAATCTGTGATATGGGTTGCGTGTACATATAACATATACTCTTGTTTGATGCGTGAAAATGGTGTTATGTGTGGTGTTTTATGTCTATATTGTTGTGGAAGTGAAATGTCTTGATGTTATAATGTGGTTGTTGGGTGTTTTGGAAGAGATTTGTGGTATGGAAATGAAGTTTGTTCTCATAGATGTGTTGCAAGTGGATTCTGGGAGGCTACTGCCTCGAACAGGATTACGGACGTGCGGGAATAACTGCGGAACTAGAGGCCGGTTCCGCCGGCTAGCCCCGTGCGTGCGCAAATTATGTCCTGGACCCAGATTCACAATGCATTGTGGACACGAGTTCAAAACGACGTCGTTTTCAAAGAAAACGCGTCATTCCAGTTAAAACAAAAGAATTTGATTATGTCTCGTCGTTAACGGCGTTATTTGTTTGTGCCATTATGAATGTACAGTTATAGGATTATGAATGTACAATTATGGAATTATGAATGTACAGTTATTGAATTATGAAGGTAAGTTATAAAATTATGAACACAGAGCTCTAACATTATGAACTTACAATTACGAACATATAGTGATAAAATTATGAACATAGAGCTCTAAAATTGTGAACATGGAGCTTCGAAAATTATGAATTTACAGTTATTGAATTATGAATGTACAATTACGGAATTATGAATGTACAGTTATGGAATTATGAACACAGAGCTCTGACATTATGAACTTACAATATGAACATATAGTGATAAAATTATGAACATAGAGCTCTAAAATTGTGAACATAGAGTTTCGAAAATTATGAATTTACAGTTATTGAATTATGAATGTACAGTTACGAAATTATGAATGTACAGTTATGCAATAATGAATATACAGTTATGCAATAATGAATATACAGTTATGCAATTATGAACACAGAGCTCTGACATTATGAACTTACAATTATGAACATATAGTGATAAAATTATGAACATATACTCCTATAACAAAGTGATCTGAATTTTTTTTTTTTTTTATAAAAAAAAAAAAAAAAAGTGGAAGAGAACGATGCCACTAACGGTACCGTTACCATGTCCACCATGCATGCTGGACACGGGTCCATAGCATAACGATTGCCATGCGTGCTGGCAGGCCAGGGATGGCGGGCCTCCAAGCCCTACGACTTTTGTTCTATTGCAATGCATTTAAACATGATAAAAATAATAGGGATAAAGTACAAATAAGTTACTGAACTATTTGAGAAATATCAATTAAGTCATTGAACTTAAATAACCCCAAATAAGGCATTGAACTCGGAAATAAAGAGCAAACAAGCCATTGAACCCAAAAATAAAGAGCAATTAACATTGTTAACAGGTTTGCTTCAGGTTTTTGTTGTCTGAATTGTGAAATGTTTATTTTATTTACGTTTATTAATAATAATATTATCCGTTTGCATAGGATGGTCAACAGGGCTGGTTCGATCTGAGTATGTCTACTTAATTTCTAACCTTTTAATTGCCAAACAAAGTTTTAGTTACAAATGATATTTTTAAAGTTGAATGAGTATGCATGGCTTATTAAGCAGTTAGAAGGAAACTTTGAAGGTAGGTATATTTAAGAAAAACAATTATTATCAAATGCCTTGTGATCGAGTGACATATGTATGGCCTTACAAGTGAGAAGTCTTAGGTTTGAATCTTAGAGTCAATAGCATTTAAAAAAGAAAAATTTTAAAATAAACATACATTGAAAAATTCAACAAGTTTTACGCTACATTTTATTTTAAACCGCGATTGTTGATTAATTTTTTAAAAATTAAAATCCAAAAAATAGTAGCAAGCCAAGCATTAAGCATTTTGTGCTCATATGGCATGTAGTGACTCTCCCATATGGGAGGTCATGAGATCGTTCTCAGTAGAGGTAGTGTTGATTCTTTGTGCTTTAATAAGTTGAGAAAGTATAGATGAGCATATACTATAATGTAATAGATTTAGTAACAATTTTAAATCACAACTAAATTTTGTTGAATGTCGTTTTTATTTCACGACATAATTTCCTGCGATTATGAAAAATGGTCGCAAAATCACCCGCGACACATGATTAGATGACGCTTATTAAATAGCTACAAAACACTATGGCGATGGTTCAAAACTATTGATTAAGGAAATAAAAACCTCCACTAAATGGCATATTTATTATAATGCTCCATGCCCTATGATTGGGAAAATCACAAACACTAGTAGGGTATGTAACACTTTGATAACATTTGTAGATGTTGTTGGGTAATAAGGTAGAAAATTTCAAAAATAATATCCCTATGAAAAGATTATTATTATATGGGAAAAAGCAGAAAATTGGGAAGGAAAAGGTGGATGATTTGGATAGTGGTTAGCACGAGTTGAACAAATCGTTCTTTTCCTTAAAACTTTATTTGCTACCTCCCACAAGTGCTAGGAGCGTTGTAGCCTAGCACTAGTACAGATTTGACAAAAAATATTAGACCATTAGCATCTGTTGTTTAAAAAATAGATACTAAAACACACGGTGGCATAAGTGGAATTTTTTAAATAACTTATCCAAACTGTTGTACTCCGTAACAAATAAATAGATGCTAATGGTGGATTTTAAAAAAGACGGGCACATTTAGAACCTGTTTTTAGAACGACGGACGCCAAAATAAGTGCCCAATTTTTTATTTTTTATTTTTTATATAAGTTATAAAGTCTAATTAAAAACAAACCCTAGCTAGATTTTTCGACTCCTTCCAATCTGTTCTCTACCACGAAGCTCTCTCTAAACCTTCGCAAACATCCACAAATCTAGCCGGCGACCTAGCGTAATAGCGACCACAAAGCTCTCTGTAGTTGACGAACTGAGTAGCGGAGAGCATAGACTGCGTTGAGCGGCGAGCAACATCCGTCAACGACGGCTACGAGCAAGAAATCGAAGGCGAGCAGTGGTGAGGCAACGACATTTTCCTTAAGTACCATTTTTTTTTTCCAGATTTCTTTGTGGTACACAGGAAATTCTTTGAATATACTTGGTTTAGAGGTGGTCAAACTACTGTGAAAGGAGGACCTTATTATGCTCTAATTTATGGATTCAGTATTTCTTTGCCTTTTGTATTCTCAATCATGTGAATCTAGGATGTAGTACGACAGCTACGGCAGGAGGGTTTCAAGGTTTTTTTTTTTTTTTTTTTCACTAATTTTTTCCTGCAATTTTTTAAGGTTTTGTCCTTTCACTGTTGCTTAAATTCGAGTTTTTGGCCTTTTAGATTTCTGGGTTTATGTGATTCTTGAAGATGTGTTATTTTTTTTCTTGATTGTATAGTTTGATTTTATACTCTCAGCAGATTCGTTTTACTGTGTGACTTTCCCATATATATATATATATATATATATATATATATATATATATATATATATATATATATATAGTGGGCATAATATATCACTATTCAGGTTCTCAACTTTTGCTACTTTCATAAATCAATTTTGATCACCCTTTTTGTTTTATTTTGTTTTTCTATTATTATTATTATTATTTTTTTGGTATTTATGTGCCACCAGTTTGACTACCATGAAACTAGGATATGTTTTTGTGTAGTTAAGCACCCACCTGAAATTTGTTTTTCAGGTTGTAGCTAAAATGTGCTCAAAAGTACCCCTTATTAGTAATGTAGTCATGAAAGCCACTGAATATGGTATATATGTTGCCTGCATTCCTTCACGATTTATAATGTCATTCTTGTTTACATTTGTGTGTATGGCAGTATGGGTATATAAATATTTTAATTGCGATATACACAGTCAAGAATGCATATGGAGTACAATGGAATTAAGTCAGAATAGTTAAGTATGAACTGATTTGAATTGATGGGACTTTCCTCTGCTGCAGTGCCGCCATTAGAGGTTGGTAAGCTTTTATTTTCCTGCATTTTGTTCGTTTGAATCATTAATTATTCATTCTACATCTGATCCTTCTTATCCCAAGGATTACATGGTCTTATGTAAATATTGAAGCATTATAGAATTGTGGGACAACTTACAGTACATGGGGAATCAGAGTACTATGTTCGTCATTAGCTGACTCATACTCAAATTCAGTAAATTTGCACAGTTGTCCTAAGGAAGTGGTCATTTAGTATCCTTTTAAGTGAGTCACTGTTTCAATTACCAATCTTTGTTCATATATGATGTTGTTCTGCTACAAATAGGGCTGTTAACGAACCGAATATAAACGAATGGAGGTTGTTCGTGTTCGTTTGTTAAGGAATTTGGAGTGTTCGTGTTCGTGTTCGTTTGTTAAGGTTTTTGAAAATCCTGTTCGTGTTCGTTTGTTAAGCGTTCGTTAGTGTTCGTTAACGTTCGCGAACATGTTCACGAACGTGTTCGTTAACATTAATGAACATGTTCGCGAACGTGTTTGTTAACGTTCGTGAACACGTTCACAAACGTGTTCGACAAACACGTTCACAAACATGTTCATTAACAAGCACGTTCACGAACATGTTCATTTATGTTCATGAATACTTAATAAACAAACACCTGCACATGTTCATGATCACAATTCGTTCGTGAACAATAAATAATATATGTTCACGAACAATAATCAAACAAACAACACAACTACAAAACTAATATAATAAAATATAATATATGTTTGTGAACATGTTCGCGAACATTATTAAACGAACACAAACGAGCTTGTTCACGAACATTATTAAACGAACATAAACGAGCTTGTTCACGAACATTAGTAAACGAACACAAACGAGCTTGTTCACGATCTCTTAGCAAACGAGCTTACAACTGTTCAAGCTCTGTTCGTTTATTAACCGAGCTCTAAATTTTGTTTGTTAATGTTTATTTACCTTAACAAACGAATATAAACGAACGCTTACCGAACACGAACACGAGTAGTTTGCCGAAAGCTTTGTTCGCTAACACCCCTAGCTACAAAATTGAAGGACCTAACTATTTTTTTAACAATCTTATTTATTTTATTATTCTGTCTAATTTTTTGTTCATATATCTTATTTTTGTATTGTCTCAAATGTGTCTAATGTTGCTTTGTATTTCCAGCTGGCTTAGACTTGGGACCAGCCCTTAGTGAAATTTGTGCTGCAAATAGGTCAGATGAGAAGCAGGTAACAACTAGCATATTTTATAGAGTAGTTGGTACCACATTTTGTCCAAATCATCTAGATTGGTTTGGGACAATTCAAGAATTGCTGACTGATCTATATTTTCAAAGTTCTTACAAGCACATCCTGCTGATTATTCAACTGCAAAATTACAGGTTAGAGTAGTTGTTTTGTAATTTAACTCAAATGACTGAAACAGCTTCAATCAGCTGATCCTATTTACTAATATTTGAGAACTTATCAGGAAAAAAATTGATAACATTTCTTTGCATATCCATAGGAACTACGTTGCTGACCACAAGTTTACATCACCACTTACCCCTCCACCGCCACCGGAGTGGTCAGTTTCTAGCTCTATGTTTATGTTTGAACTTGTAATAGCATATTTTGTTGCTGGTAATACTGTAATAGCATATGTGTTTGGTGTTGGGTGTAAAATTTATACATACTCTAGATGTGGGTTTGAAGATGAACTGTTGTTGTGGTTATTATATCTATTTATCTATTGGTTCTTATTTGAATGAAATGATTGAAAAAAAAAAAAAAATGAACGGGCTAGGCTTATATGGTAACTTTGTGGGAATGTTGAAAACCAACTATGCATTTTTCAAAACGAACTGGGATAATTAAGTACTGATAATTTAGTCTAGAGTCTAGACTACTCTGATTTGTCAACAAGCATGCTGAATAAGCTAAGGAACTTATGAATTTTTTATATCAGTGTTGTTGCAGGAGTTACTAATGGTGGTACTCTCAAAAGGTTAGTGTTGGTTCCATTTTTTGGATTCTTTATTTTATTCCATGTATATATTTTGCTTGACTTTTTTTTCTTTTCTCTGATTAGGCACACAATATTTGCAACAGTCTTACAAAGTGAGTGAATCTTTTCATTTTAAATGGATAAACAAGAAGTGGGGAGAGGGCTTCTATGTTAACTTGATAACCACTGCTGGCAATATATGGGCTATAGTCATGTCTCATGGTGCTGTAATTTTAGATCAGGTTTAAGTTAATCCATAATGTTTTCATAGTGAAGAGTGTGGATTGTGTTGTAGTTTATACTCCCCGTATTATATATATTATATTATGGATGTGTTGATGGATTATATTGTGAATTTTGTTGTAGGATTGAATAAATTATTGGTGGATGATTGAATCACTAGTACAAAACTGCACATTTGTTACTGTTGTAAAGGGCTTTTTGCCACTGTGCTACAACAGTAACGAATACTATAGTTACTAAAAGTAATGGACTTTTCGTCACTGTTGTGGAACAGTAGCGAAAAGTTGAGTCATCTGCTACTGTTCTTCACTTGAACGGTGGCAGATTATTATTATTATTATTTTATTATTCACTTTCCGCTACTGTTCTTGTTGAAGAACAATAGCGGATTAATTTTATATTTTTAAAAAAATTCACTTTTCGCCACTCTTCTTCAAAAGAAGAACAGTGGCAGATTCATTTTAATTTTTTTTTTAAAATAAAAATTAAAAAAAAAAAAAACAAAAACAAAAACAGTATTTGTTTTTCACATTGCAATTCTCATACAAACATTATAAAATTACAATACTTCAAGCTAAAAAACAATCAATGAATTACAAATTTACAGTTCCAAATTAAAAATAATTGAAAGTTAAGACCTGGCTAAAAAACAATCAATGAATTTAGATGAATGGCTAAAAAACAATCAATGAACTAGTGTGCCAAAACTAAGACCTGGCTATAGTTGGATCGTATAGGCTCCAATTCAGTAGTGGGAGGAGCTCATTCAATTTCTGCCAAGGTTGAGCAACCAAGATGAATGGCTGCCCATCTTAGAAATGTTCAAAGATCCATCTTACCGGTACTTTCAATTGGATTTATATAAGCTGAACTGCAAAACAAGGATGTATAAAACTATAAATTAATTCCAAGTCCAGTTACAATTTTGCAAGCAACAAAGATTTATTACTGTAAATTCTTTTCTTTTTTTTCTTTCATTCTTTTTTTTTAGGCAAGTATAACAGTAAATTTATTAAAATTCAAAATTACCTAGGTTAATCAAGATCCAATATCATATTAGATAATAAACTTAGATGTTTAACACATGAATTCTTAAATACATAGTAAAAATTGTGAACCTTGAGCTAAAAGATCTCTATTCACAATAGAATTGATAATTTCTTGCTAAGTTTAAGCTTCTAGCTAGCTAAGCTAATATATGTCTTGTTAGTTGTTACCTTCAGTTCTTCAAAAGCTCTAGGAATTGCTTCAAACCCTTTCCATCTATACCTATTCTTTGCCTTCCTTGAAAGAACCTGAACAATCGAGATCAAGCAAAAAGAAGAAGACACCCTCAGTAATCCAAGTAATTAAATTGGATCCAAAGATGAAGTTAATGCCAAATTAGAATATCTTACACAACACTTTCAAGAACATTCACAATGTCATAGATCCTCCTCCTTCCAACCCCTAAACCACAACCAAAACTACCTCAAGTTCAGCACATACACTTTCCAAACATTAAAAAAAAAAATTAAAAAAACTGTTTAAAATAAACCATATGCAATAAAAAAATTTAAAAAATTAGATCAGTACCTAGTTGCCTTGCTTCATCATCAAGCCCAGTAGTTTCTATGCCTTCATGGTTATACAAGCTCAAAAACCTGCATAAACACACAACAATAAGCACAAACTTGGCTTACATCAACAAATATAGACATAGAATTTAACATTTTTGCATGAAACACTTAAACTTTTGGATCCAAACAAATTACTTAGCTGAAGATATAGGCATTTTCATGTGCATAAGCGAGAAGCAGAGAGAGAAACCTGCAGAGAAATCATTTTCATGTACATACCATGAGAGATATGAACAAGAATGGAAAAGAAGTGTACCAACAGTGAAAAACCTTCTTCTGATATGATATTTCCCACTGCTATAGTTACTGGATTCCCATTTACCTTTTACATGTAAAGGCGCTTAAAAATTAGGTCCCACTGCTAAAGATTGACTATTTTATATTATATGGATGAAGACAGTCCAGATCAGCAAAAAAATTCCTCCTATAAATTGCATGAGGCAAACTTTGGTGAAGTCATAAAATGTAAAAGACACTGCAGAAGGGTTATTTAAGAGGTGAGAACGGTGGAAGAAAAAATCAGCCACTTTAATAAACACAATTGATAAGAGATTGGCTCTATAACATTCGACTACTGTGTCTACAACTTTACATCACAGCTATATCAAGAATTGACTGACCTCAAGTAAATAATTTTGGAAGGGAAACAGTAAGTTACACTGTAATGCTTGTGTGAACCCATATGGTTGTCCTACAAGGTCACCAAGATTCAATCCATCCATTATCTGTTTGCACCAACAACTCGTATGAATCAATTTGATAAAAAAAGGAACAAAAAGAAGAAATATATAACATTTCATTTGATTATATACTTGGTTGCTTCTACGCCCCACTAGTACGAAAAAACACGTTTGCTTAGAAATATCTTGTATTTCTACTTTGTCAGAAAAAGAGATTACAATTATCCAGCATGAATGTTCAATTGTAAAGGCAATTCTTCAGTTTAATGCCTTGGAAAGTTTCCACAATTGTAAGGGCACAAAGAGAGTAAGCCCTTCTTCGGTATCGTTGGCTTGGTTTTGGAAAGTTTCCACAACTTTGGTGGTCTCAATGTAGTTAAGGAAAGTGTGGAAAGGTCCAGCAACAGATAGCAAATCTGTTAGGTTCACAAAGTCTGGGGCCGGGGCTGGCGCCGGAGACAGAGAAATGTTTTTTTGGGCATTCGCTGCCGGCATCGAGCAAGAAAAGATCAGCAGACTAGCAACCACAAACACAAAAGTGTAATCCATCTTACAGGTATGATAATGTGCTTCTCTCTCTCTCTCCCTGGAATAAACATTAGAGACTAGAGTCCCTGCATTTGCAAGATCCTAATTAAATGAAATCACAAACATCTTAGGCAACATATAGATCCAAAGACAGTTCAACTAGAATCATTCTACTTCTGCTAAAGTTGCATTAACTAGAAGTCTAGAAATCTAGAATCATCCTACTACTGATAAAGTCACATTCTTTAGCCCCCAGATATATGTAGATCTCAGCATTTGGACATTAATTCCATCCAAAAGAAGGATAATAATAAGCCACTAATGAAAAAGATCAGGCACCCTTTAACAGATAAGCATTCATGATTCAGTTCAGTAAGAAAGAATATTAAAAGAATTACTAAAACCCAGCATCTCAAGAAGAATGTCACTTTTCGTGAACAAGGAAAGTACATACAGACATGCTGGGAAGTGGGATTTGGGATATCAGATTAGTACTGTATTTCCTTTTTAAAGTTGTAATCTTTAGCCCACTGAAGCTGTAGATCTCAGCATTCTGACGTAAGTCCAAGAAAAGGACACAAACAGAAACATAACAGATTCAGGTACCCTTTTAGATGCAAGCACAAGAAAACCAGAATTCAGAGCTACACTACAAACACACACACACAATGTAGATAGATTATAGATATAACAGTTAATTCAACATAACAGAAGCAGATCAGGGGTCCCAAATCTACACAAACAAAACTAGAAGATTTGAAATGAAAAGAGGGTGGTCTATAACTAGAGAGAGAGAGAGAGAGAGAGAGAGAGAGCTAACCTGGGGAGAACTGAGCTGAGTTGAGCAACTCAGAGAGAGAGAGAGAGGAGAGGGGCTTGGAGGTGGAAGACAAAGGCTGAGGGAACTAGGGGAGACAGAGAAGGAGCGGCGAGGAACGTGAAAGGCAGTAACTCCGGGAAGAAGCGAACGAGCGATAATTCTTGGGAGAGGTCTCGGCGCAGCGTCGGCCGACAGATCTGAGAGAGGGAGAGTCAGCGGCTGTGGCGGTGGTTGCGTCACAGTGGATCGGTGGAGCTAGATCTGATCTGGTGAGAGTGAGAGAGAAGGGATAGTGAGAGAGAAGTGATCTGGTCTGGTCTGGTGAGAGTGAGAGAAGTGAGCTAGATCTGGCAGGTCTGGCGTGATTTTTTTTAATATAAACTTTTCGCCACCGTTTCAACTAAGAACGGTGGCGAAAAATAAAAGCCTTTTCTAAACAGCAACCGTTTTATCTTATAACAGTGGCGGATTGTTGATTAATTATTTACAAAATTGCCACCACAAATTTTTAATTAAGAATACACCACCGTTCTTATAACAACAGTAGCTAAATGTTAGTCTTCTATGTCCATTTTTGTACTAGTGAATTTGATTATATTCAATATGGGTGAAATTTAGTGCAGCAGGTAGAAAATAATTATTAAAAAAATTAACTTTTTATAAATCAAGACAATAGGCGTCTGTTTGACGCCTATTGTTTTTATTTTTTTTATTAAATCACGATAATAGGCGCCTGTTCTTTTGGAGGAACAGACGCCTATAGTCCACAAAAGGCGTCGGTGGACAACAGACGCCTAAAGTCTTGACTATTAGCGTCTTGTTCATAAACACCTGTTGTAAAAGAGACGCCTAGACGTGAATAACCAGTTTTGTACTAGTGTAGGTTTCCCAGGATTAAACGTGCTACGATTCAGTGTTTGAGCACCCAAACAAAGAATCCGGCGAACAAAGCAAAGTAGAACACAATTGGCTAAAGAAAAGAGTAGGAGCAGAGTTTTGGGAGCTGAAAACGTAGTGGAATTCCATGAATTTCTTGTTGTACGTTTTGGTGTTGAGGGAGTTGAATAACCTTCAATATAGCATTTTAAAGTTTTGGAATTAATAGAAAATTAATTCTGTAACGGTTGAGTTTAATGCCTAAACGGTCACTACTTCGTCCTGACCAGATAACGAATCTGGATGCAAAAACGGTCGAACCCGCGCTGGCTCGCTGTTCGGTTTCGACCTCAAGGCCGAACGGCCTTGGCCGAAACTTAACAGCGCAAGGCCTGCCAATTTCCGGATGACATTTATTAGTGAAGTTGTTATTATTTAGAGTTAATTCCACAAATGGTCCTTCGACTATATTGATTTTTCAAAATTAGTCCTCGACTTTTAATTTGGACACTTTATGTCCCTTGACTTTCAATTTCTTTCCAATTGAGGTCATTTCGTCAAATTACGGTAAATTGGACTTTAAATGAAAGGGTAAAGTAATCATTTTATTTGCCTAATGATTAATTCTTCGTATTTCTCCCTTGTATGCGCGACTTCGGACATCAGATTCACTTAATTGCTTAATCCCTAAATCCACTCGAAGAACAAAATTCCATTGTTATTATTATTATAATTGTTATAGCTTTATGTGAATAAGTTAGCCTCCTGTGGCTAGGCTAGTATTTAGGAGATTATTATGCTTTCCTATCTATCTTGTACTCTGTAACTCAATCTCTGAAACAGATTTGATTTTTCCATCTCTCATCTAGTATCAGTTAAGCCGTAGGTTAGATCCCTATTTTTCCCCCCACCACCTAGCTATGTCGACAAATTCCTCGGAAAGAACAGTGACCACCACCGCGCCACCGTCGGCCACCACCCCAAACTCCCTATCAACAGCCCACCATTTTATCTCCATCAAGCTAACACCCAAAAATTTTCTACTCTGGCGTACTCAGCTCGTCCCTTCCATACGAGGCCAAGGTCTACATGGTTTCGTTGATGGCACTACTCCTTGCCCTCCATCAACCATTGACAGCACCACACCCACCTGCGACTCTGCATCCGGCGGCAACACCGCTGTACGGATCGTGAATTCGGCGTTTACAACCTGGGTTTAACAGGATCAATCGATCCTCTCTTTGTTGATATCCTCATTGACCGATGATGTGATGTATCTCGCGGTTGGTCGGGATACATCTCGTGAAGTATGGCAATCCATCATCACGACGCTTGGATCCTCTACACGTGCCCGCTGCCTTAATCTTCTCGGGCAATTCCAAACACTCCGGCAAGGTCCCAACTCTCCGGCAGAATACCTCCGGCGCGCGCAGCTGCTGATTGATGACCTCTCACTGGCTGGTCACACAGTCTCTCTGGAAGAACAGAATCTTTTCATCATCCGGGGACTCCGGCCGGAATACAGACAGATGGCGGTGTCTCTCACGGCCTCGGGAAATCCGGTCTCCATTACACAGTTATCTGATTTTTTGCTGAGTCAGGAGTTCATCCTTGCGAATGATTTTCCGGCGGCCCTTCCCGATGTCACTCCTGCCGCAATGTTCGCTGGTCACGGCCGGAACCACAGTGCAGAGGCTGGAAGCGGTGGCAGTGGCGGTCGTCAGGCCTAGGGCCGTGGCCGTGGCGGCCAGAATGGCCAGAACCGAGGCGGCCGTGGTGGACGTGGCGGCCCTCCACGCTGTCAGATATGCCATGCGAACAGGCATACAACCGTGTACTGTTACAAACAGTACACTACCCAATCGCATCTCGCCATTCCCGGAGACTAGCACGCAGCCGGCACGGTGACGAGCTGGTTCCCGAACACCGACGCTTCCGCCCACGCCACGCCGTACGCCACCATGCTGGCTCAGTTGGATGAATATACCGGGAACGATGTCCTTCGAGTTGGTAATGGCACAAGTTTGGCAATTTCTAGTGTTGGTTCATCATCTATACATTCCGTGTCTAAAAAGTTACAATTGTCAAATGTATTGCATGTGCTCGATTTATCTGTGCCATTATTATCAGTTCAACGTTTCACTTCTGACAACAACGTTTTTTTTGAATTTCATGAGAGTTGTTTTGTTGTGAAGGACTCAATAACCAAGGCAATCCTTCTTAGAGAGCCTGCGTCCGGGGGTCTATACACACTTCCGGTGTCTCGGTCACAGTTTGTGTTCCTCAGTTCCCGTACTACTCCAGTGATGTGGCACCGTCGGTTGGGCCACCCTCACAGTCACGTTCAAAATAAAGTCCTACAAAATTGCCTGGTGGATCATAATAAATCAAAGAAGACGGGAACATGCATTGCGCATCACCTTGGCAAATCCACCCGGTTTCCTTTAGATAGAGTTTATTTGACTAGCAAAACTGTATTAGACTTAATTTATACTGATATATGGGGTCCGACCCCAGTAGTTTCTGCTAGTGGTTTCAGATATTTCTTGTTGTTTGTAGATGATTTCTCCCGTTTCACCTGGTTTTATCCCTTACGGGTGAAATCAGATATTTATAAAATATTTGAGTCTTTTCGTGTCATGGTAGAACGCCAATTTGAGCGTTCTATCAAATCCATCCAATCCGATCTGGGGGTCGAATACCGTAAATTACACAATGTTTTCCAAACTCTAGGTATAAATCACCGCCAATCTTGCGCATACACGCACGAGCAGAACGGTGGAGTCGAGCGCCGAAATCAACACATTGTTGAAACCGGGCTAACTCTAATGGTTGAAAGCTCGGTCCCACACCAATACTGGGACTATGCGTTTGAAACGGCAACATGCCTGATCAATTACTTACCCTCCTCGGCCTTACAATTTGAAAGTCCCTATTTCCGTCTCTACAAAGTGTCACCTCCATACACGTTTCTTCGAGTTTTTGGATGCCGGTGCTACCCCTATCTACGGCCATACAATCGCCACAAGATAGAGTACCGCTCGGCTCCTTGTGTTTTCTTAGGTTACCCACCGTCCTATAGGACCTATAGATGTTTGGACTTAACAACTGGAAAAACCTATATCTGTCGTCATGTCCGATTTGACGAATCAGTTTTTCCCTTTGCTACAGATACAGCACAAACGAGCACAGCACAATCATCCGAACCAAAGCCTTGGGCGGTTGGTCCGATAATTCCACATATTTTACCCCTAAATGTGGCAAGCGCCGCAAGCGAGCCCGTTGCACCCAGGTTGCCAGAGCCCGTACCTATGGTTCAAGACCCCGCTCCTTTGGCAATTGAGGGTCCAGCCCCGAGGCAGACCCGAAAACCCCGTGCTCAACCACAGGACCGTGATCATGTCATGCGCCTCCGGCACATGACACGTGGCACAGATGAGCAATTTCATGCATTAACAGCATCTACTGATCCTACTTGCTACTCTCAGGCTGTAGGGCATCCATAGTGGCGTGATGCAATGGATCTGGAGTTTAATGCCCTTATTCATAATGACACTTGACGCCTCATCCCAGTTGAACCACACATGAATGTCGTTGGCTGCAAATGGGTGTTTCGCACCAAGCGCAATGCTGATGGTTCGGTAGAGCGCTACAAAGCCCGGCTGGTTGCCAAAGGGTTCAATCAGGTAGCGGGCGAAAACTTCTTTGACACCTTCAGTCCTATTGTCAAACCGACCATGGTTCGCTTGTTGTTTTCCCTTGTTGTATCAAACAAGTGGACTCTGCGTTAGCTGGATGTCCATAACGCCTTTCTTAATGGGCACCTTGCTGAAATAGTTTATATGAAGCAGCCTCCCGGCTACGAAGATTCTGTGCATCCTGATTATGTGTGTCATCTGCAACGCTCCTTGTATGGTCTTAAGCAAGCCCCGCGGGCTTGGTTTAAACGGCTGCATGACTATCTGTTGTCAGTGGTTTTCTCACCTTCTAAGACAGATGTGTCACTCTTTCACTACTCTGACGGCTCCAAACGGGTATTTCTATTGGTCTATGTTGATGACATCATCATGATGGGGAATGATGATGCGTTGGTTGACTCTTTTCTCCACCGGCTATTGGAGACTTTCAAAATCCGTGATCTTGGGGCTCCCGGGTTTTTCTTAGGCATCGAGACACTCAGCACAGACATCGGCATGTTTCTTTCACAGCGTCGTTATATGGGTGATATTCTCAACTGAGCAGGGATGACGGACTGTAAACCGCTTGCAACTCCGGCTGCTGTCTCACAAACAGTAACCCCGTCGGCTCAACCGTTTGATAATCTGACACAGTATCGCCGCATAGTGGGCGCCCTGTAGTACTTGACGATCACTCGTCCAGATCTCTCCTATGTGGTCAACCGCCTATGTCAATTCATGCATTCTCTGACTACTGACCATTGGGGCCTGCTAAAACGGGTCCTGTGTTACATCAAAGGCACTCTTGGCTACGGGTTACAACTGTCTGCGTCTACTTCGACATCTATTCATGCTTTTTTCGACTCCGATTGGGCAGGCTGCCCGCTAGACAGGAAAAACACCAGTGGATTTGCAGTTTACTTGGGTTCGAATTTGATTTCGTGGCTATCCCAAAAACAGCGGACTGTGGCACGATCGTCGACTGAAGCAGAGTATAAGGCCCTAGGTGATGTCTCCGCTGAGGCCACATGGGTTATCTCGTTACTACGTGAGTTAGGGCTACACACAGGTGAACCGACGACTTTATGGTGTGATAATCTTAGTGCCACATATCTCTGCGCCAATCCGGTCTTTCATGCCCGAACGAAACACGTTGAGATTGATTTCCACTTTGTTCACGACAAGGTGGCATCCTGAGAGTTCGTTGTCAATTTTGTATCCACTAAGGACCAGATTGCAGACGTTTTCACCAAGCTGCTGCGAGGGCCGAAGTTTACCGCACTGCGGGACAAGCTCAATGTGGTTCTGCACCGACTTTGTGCTTGAGGGGGTGTATTAGTGAAGTTGTTATTATTTATGTTATTATTATTATTATTGTTATAACTTTATGTGAATAAGTTAGCCTCATGTGGCTAGCCTAGTATTTAGGAGATTATTATGCTTTCCTATCAGTCTTGTACTCTGTAACTCAATCTCTGAAACAGATTTGATTTTCCCATCTCTCATCACATTCGTGCCCGAAGGTGCTGGCGCACACGAGCTTTAGGCTTGATTCAAGCCTTTTCGACTCAAGCCTTTTTTTTTTTTTTTTTTTTTTTTTTTTTATCTCATTTTGGGATTGGACTCAAGCGTATGTTACACTTTTGATTATATTTTTATGGTATGAAAGAAAGACTAGTAAGGTATGTTATGTTTCTGATTACATTTGTGTCAAATCATCTCATGTCCTAAATCTTGTATTATGTTTTGCAGTATTTTATAATTCAAGTTAAAAGTTGTAGATAGATGTTGTCCTTGCTCAAGTTTGAAATGCTATATATTTTGTGCATCAAATATTCAAGTATATACATATACCATTTTGATGTGCTTTTGATTGATGCACAAGGCTCTGTTTTTCCCCTGCTTAATTGTTAATGATACTTTTTTTTTGCCATTTTTTACCATCAATGTTTTGATATTTTGGTATTTACTAGTGTTTGGTTGCAGAGTACCCTACTATAAGATTTGGTACTTATTGTTATGTTTGCTTTCTTTTGTTATTTTAGTATAAGATTCAAATTCTTAAATAATCATAAAACACATTACTCTCCCCCACCCCCACCCCTAATCCCTACTTTGAACAATGAAATAAAAACATCATTGCCCATGTGTTAAACATGGAATTTTAATATATATACATATATATGTATGTGTCTCGAGGACCCATTTTATTAACAATGTCTCGACCCAAAATGTGTAAAAGAGATCTTGAAAAGTATTAAATTTTCATAAGAAAAATATGCATTCATAGATTCTACATGATTTACCCTTTTCCCTTTTACGCAATAAATCATGAGATATACCAAAATGGTAGAGTGGCAAAGTGATCGAGCATTTCTCATATCCGCAAGAATGCCTTAGCCGACGAGCGAGGATTAGTCCGATTCGTGAATCTTCCCTCCACATTAGCGAAAAGATTATCTCCGATGTTGAGTGGGCCTGAAGTCGAAATTCAAAAGATTTGTAGGACAGGTGTTGACATTGAATTGAAGAAAGAATTTTGACCTCAATCACTACAAGTGATGAAGATTAGTCCAAATTAGCAAGGTTAGAAGAACCTGCCCAAGTCTTGCTGACTGACCAGTCGGAGGAAGTTGAGAGAAGTGTAGGAGATCGAACGTTAACTTCTAAAGGCTATGGAGGAAGTAGCAGAGGGAGGGGAGCTAGTAAAAAGAGTTGAAGATGGCCAGTGCTCTACATAAGAACCAATTGGTGATCTGATCTTCCTAAATTTCAACTGCTAGTAAGGATTGAAGGAGTAACAAGTTATCCACAACAACCTACCAAGAAAAACTTTATCTCTTTTAATTTTGTATAGGTGGACCTCAAGGAGGCGCTCAAGTCCAAGGTTCAAAAAATAGATCAACTCATTCAGGAGAGTGTCAAACTCCGTCAAGATCTTTTGGACCTACACAATACCAAAGCAGAAGAGGCCACTAGAACTCAATCTCAAGGTTTCACTTCCATTGATGCTGAAAGTTAGTTTTTAGTGGTAGTGTAAAAGTGAGTTATCGTCGTTAAAGAGTGGGCCTAAAGGGAGTTGAGTAGTGAGAATGTTAAATACAATAGCATAGTGTGTTTAGAAGCTAACTCCATAGTAGAAGGAGAGATCATGAATATAATGGTTGAACAATGCAACAAAACAAGTAAATGAATTAACACGCAATTGAATAAAAGGGAAGACTTGGACTAAACACTAGTATTGTTAAAGCGGGCCGGCCCGCCCCATCGCAGGCCTAATTTTTTATGGGCTTTTGCAGGCCGAGCCGCCAGGCACACGGGTTGGCGGGCCTGTGAATTGAAACTTTTTTTTTAGTTTGCCCGAGAAATTATTGCTTTCTTTAAAAGAAAAATAAAACACAAATTGACATATTTTGTACACATCTCCTAAACCAACTAATGGATTTAATTAACCCGGCGTGGCTCGAAGTATCAAACCCGATCATGAATATGAATAGTAAATAATTAAGTAGACAAAACGAAGTCGTAAGGTCGTGGAGACCGTATATTATATTATAATAGGCAGGCTATTACAACGATTAATTAGGACAATACTAATAAAAGTAGTGAACGTGTCTTAATTGGACAAATGAGGGGCCTTTTATACAAGCTACGGGCCTCCTAACTGCCCACCAAACTTGGGGGGACGGTTGTCCCCCCCTTTGACCGCGCCCGGTCCGAAGACCGGACAACGCAGCAGAGGTCGGCTGCCGACCTCGTGCTGAGGTGGATAGACGGGGCACGTAGCGCCGCCCCGGGGTCCGTTCTTGCTCCATGCTCTCCGGTCGGTTCGGGTCGACCTATAATATATTCATCACCAACATTAACAGATTTAACACCATATTCACAAATTCATCATCATCTTTATCATCTATCCATCTTCGCCGCCCCCTCATTTAAGTTTAATACATTTCTTCACGGCGGCGTGTGGCAACTTGGAGGTCGTGAAGTCATCCTCACGGGAAAGAAGAAGATGAGGATCTACTCGTTGAGGCGCGGGAAGCGACGACCTGGAGCAGATCAGCAGAGACTAGAGCCGTAGAGCGTGCGATGGCGGCTAGATTTGCAGACCATGCGAGGTATGGCGACTTGGAGTCGGTGGAGGTGGTGATCGGTGGCCATGGAAGTGTTGGAGGCAATGACCGACAGGCTGGAACTCGTGCTTGACTGGTAGTGGATGCATGGAGGCAGTGACTTGGAACTCGAGGTCGTAGTCTAGTAGAGGCTTTGGGCAGTGACTGGAGAAAGAAAGCTTAAAGGAAATAGGTCTAAGGCTTGGTTTAAGATATATTATATATTAAAAACATTTTTTAAAAATGGCCTAGCTCGAGGGTCTTCGCAGGCCAGGCTCGTTAGGCTCGCTCTTTTGCGGGCCATGTTTTTTGTAGCCCTAACCCACCCCAACGTGGGGTGGGTGCGGGCTAGCCCGTGGGCTTCAACCCACTTTGACAGTACTACTAAACACCTTTGTGTAGAAGCTTTTGAGTTTCCTAGATCTTTAGATAACGTAATGTTTCTGTTGAGTTTGTCTCATATATGGATTAGGAATATGAGTTTGTCTCATACTAGGAGTAGGAGTGAAACAGGTAGACCCCTTGTACAGGGATTAGATGCCTATAAATATATTGGTTGTATCCCTAAGGGGTTGTGTCACTACTATCATCATCACTATGAATATAAGAATACTTTCACTCCCGTGGATGTAGGCACATTGCCGAACCACGTAAATCTTGCCTTCTTTATCTTTTATGCCATTATTATTTTTCTTGTTCTTATTAATCTCAACAAATTGGTATCAGAGCACTGTTGAGATGGCCAATTCAAGTACAAAATTTGAGGTATCAATGTTTGATGGTATAGGGAATTTTGGGTTATGGCGGTCTAGGGTAAAGGATTTGTTGGCATATCAGGGCCTTCTGAAAACCTTGAGGGCGGAAAAGCCAGCTAATCTGTAAGAGGCTTATTGGGAGGAGTTGAAGAAGCAGGAAGCTATGAACGTGGTTCAAGCCGATGACTCTTATTATAGTGAAGGTGATGTTCTAGCGGTAACTAGTAAAAAGTTCGAACATTGTTTGGACTTATTGAGCATTTCTAGAGTCTAGATGTGAAGGTGGTGAGGGGTGCTGTGGTGTTGGGCAGCACGGATACCAGGAGGGGCCGCGGACCTGGTATGGGTCGGGCTTGTCAAGAGTCACGGCTGGTATGGGTCGGGCTTGTCATGAGTCACGGCTAGTATGGGTCGGGCTTTCATGAGTCACGGCTGGTATGGGTCGGGCTTGCCATGAGCCACGGTTGGTGTGGCGGATTGCTTAGGACGAAGCAATTCGTGAACATGCACGGGGAAACGTTTGATGCTGCGTGGTGCGTGTTGCTGACCAATGGTAATTGCTGGTTAGTGGAGCATTGGGCAAGGCACACGAGTTTAGTGTGACTTTGCAGGGGCGCTGTTGTGTTAGGGGCAGCGTGGATACTAGGAGGAGACATGAACCTGGTATGGGCTAGATGCAGGAGGTCAGCTAAACGGGACAGTAAGCATGAGTCGCGGCTGGTATAACAGGTCGACGGCTGAGGGGCGAATTGCTTGGGACGAAGCGATTCGTGTACATGCATTGGGTAACGTTTGATGCTGCGTATGCGTGTGGCTGGCTAGTTGAGATGAGCGTGGTTGTTCCTATCCATGTGTATATGTGAGATAAGTCTTTTTCTCCCAAGGGGCATTATTGTGAAGGTGGAAATGGTGAGATAAGTCTTTTCTCCTAAAGGACATATTTGCCAAGGTGGAGATTTGTTGAGTTATCTTTTTCTCCTAAAGAGCATATCCGCCAAGGTGGAGATAGTCTTTTCTCCTAAACGACAGATATGTGAAGGTGGAGATGGTGAGATAAGTCTTTTCTCCTAAGGAGCATATTCGTTAAGGTGGAGATTTGTTGAGTTATCTTTTCTCCTAAAGAGCATATTCGCCAAGGTAGAGATAGTCTTTTCTCCTAAAGGACAGATATGTGAAGGTGGAGATGGTGAGATAAGTCTTTTCTCCTAAAGAGCATATTCGTCAAGGTGGAGATTTGTTGAGTTATCTTTTCTCCTAAAGAGCATATTCGCCAAGGTGGAGATTGTTGAGTTTGTCTCATATATGGATTAGGAATATGAGTTTGTCTCATACTAGGAGTAGGAGCGAAACGGGTAGACCCCTTGTACAGGGATTAGATGCCTATAAATATATTGGTTGTATCCTTAAGGGGTTGTGTCACCACTATCACCATCACTATGAATATAAGAATTGTTTCACTCCCGTGGATGTAGGCACATTGTCGAACCACGTAAATCTTGTCTTATTTACCATTTTCTGCCATTATTATTTTTCTTATTCTTATTAATCTCAACAGTTTCCAAGAAGAGATTAGGGAACGCTACTAGGTGCTAATGCGACTCTCATGGTCGTTATGCTATCAATTTAGCCCAAAGCCTCACTGTCATGGTAGCTTCGCTCAGGTGAGAACGCTCGCTCAGGAGAGAGATAAGAACGCATGAGAGACCTTCACGTGTTCAGATCAACGAATCAGATGTAATTTTAAAAGAACGACACGGTGGCATTTACGTGAATAACTCGAACTTTGGTACAAGTAAATGTGTCATAAGTGCAAGTAGCTAGTGCAATTTTGCAAGTAAAAAGTGCAAGTAAAGTCACTTATAAGTGCACCTATTTTCACTTAAAAGTGCAAGTAATTTTATATTCTTAACATTTAACATTTATGCACTTAGGTTCAACTACTTATAATATTAGGTGCACCTAGTTATAATGTTAGGTGCACTTAGTATTGATGATCAATGTAAATATTTCTTGCGCCTGTATTACATTTTACATGCACTTGTAATACATTTTACTTGCACATAGGTACACTACATGAAACTGCTTCTTGCACTTGGAATACATTTTACTTGCACTTCGATGTTCAATTATTTACAAAAATTTCATTGCATTTTTTTTAAATCAGTGTTCCTAATCCGTTAGATTTGGACACGTGGACGGATAACATGCGTTCTCATTTCTTTTCTAGGCGGGCAGTTCATACCTGAATGCAGTCCCGAAATGCAGTCATATATATATATATATATATATATATATATATATATATATATATATATATATATATATATATATAGGGTTGAGTTCACACGAGGACCACAATATATAAGGACTGTGTGGACTGATTATGAGCACACGATAAATTAGTATCAGGCACACAACTTAATACACAATCCGAAACAAAAATACATGTAAACATCAGATTTCGAACTCAGGCCCTATTAATTAACAAACCTATGCACATGACATACAAATAATGTCATACGACTACATTCGGCCACGCACATGACATACAGACTAATGGCACATAACTACATCAGTCCTCACGGTCCTCTATAATATAGTGGTCCTCATTTGAATTCAACTATATATATATATATATATATATATATATATATATATATATATATATATATATATATATATATATATATATATATATAGAGGGTTGCACTCAGGTGCAAATAAGTGCCTAGGAAGGAATATGCGAACGAATCAGCGCGCGACACGTGTCTAGATCTAATAGCTTAAAAAACACGGTGGTATTTTCGTAAATAATTGAACATCGAAGTGCAAGTAAAATCACTTACAAGTGCACCTACTTTCTCCTATAAGTGCATGTAATTTTGCCTTGGTAACATTCACTTCCCGCAAACATGTAATTTTGCCTTGTTAACTTTCATTGATCTGAGTTCAGCGGGTAGTAATACCCCTGAAAACCACCCGCAAACATTCATGCACCTAGGTGCAACTACTTAGAACTATAGTTGCAACTGCTTATTACTATAGGTGCACTTAATATTGATGCTCAGTGTAAATTTTTACTTGCACCTATAATACATTTTACATGCACTTGTAATACATTTTACTTGCACTTTGATGTTCAAATATTTACGAAAATGCAACTGCGCTTTTTTAAAAAAAAATCAGTGTTTCTCATCCATTAGATCTAGACACGTGGACGGACAGAATTCATTCATATTTCGCTCATGTGCATATATATATATATATATATATATATATATATATATATATATATATATATATATATATATATATATATATATATATATATATATATATATATAAAGGGGTTCCTGTGCGGTTGAGGGTGCCATGTGCGGTTGTGTGGTGAAAGGAGAACCATTGATTTTGCTTAAATCGACGTTTAGAATACCAAAATTAAATTAAAAACGCGGTGGCATCTTAGTAACTTTTGCATCTTGGTAATTTTAAGGTGTTTGGGTTTGGACTTAATGTGCATGAGTTTTGTGGTTAATATGCGTGTGGTTTGTGCTTAAGGTGCGTGCGGTTTGTGCTTAAGGTGCGTGAGGTTAGTGATAAATGTTAGTAGTTGTTGAAACTTAAGGTGCGTGAGGTTTGTGCTTAAGGTGCGTGTTGTTTGTGCTTAAGGTGCGTGGGGTTTGTGCTTAAGGTGCGTGGAGTTAGTAATTAATGTCAGTAGTTGTTGAAACTTAAGGTGTGTGAGTTTTATGCATAATGTGCCTGAGTTTTGCGCTTAAGATGCGTCTGTTGTGTGCTTAAGGTGCGTAAGTTCTGTGCTTAATGTGCGCGAGTTTGTACTTAATGTGAGTCATTTTAAAATCTTAGGTGCGTGAGTTTTGTGCTTAATGTGCTTTGTTCTGTGTTTAAAATGCATAGTTTATGTACTTAAGGTCAGTGATTTGTGTTCTTAACGTACTTTGTTTGTGTACTTAAGGTGCGTAGTGATTTGTGTACTTAAGGTGCGCCATGTTAATGCTTAAGGTATGTCCAACCGCACAGGAAGCATCACCCGCACCTAAATCCTTCCATATATATGTATATATATATATATATATATATATATATATATATATATATATATATATATATATATATATATATATATATATATATATATATATATATAGGTTTTGGTTCCTGTGAGGTCATGCCTTCCCTTGCGGTCAGTGCGGCATACACCATTAGGTATGTATAAATGCACCATACAGTGTTCGAGAATACACCATAATGAAATGTCAAAAAATGCACCACAAAAAAAAAAAAAAATACACCACACATAATGGTGTATTTACGAACACTGTGTGGTGCATTTATGCATACCTAATGGTGTATGCCACACTGACGCACGGGAATACCTGACCTCACAGGAACCTGACCCTATATATATATATATATATATATATATATATATATATATATATATATATATATATATATATATATATATATATATATATATATATATATATATTAGTTCACTTTGGTTTTTTGATATAACAAGTGTTTTTCTAAAACGTAATTAAGTTTTAAAATCAATTTATTGATCAATTTCTATGTGAAATGACAACAAAATGGGTTGGACCGTTGGTGCAATGGGAAAAATTAATAACTTTTTTAATAAATAGACTATATTCTCCATCTCCAAGTTTGGAGATATTCAAAAATACACACATTGATTATGACTTATTATTAGAAAAAATATGGAATAATTGACACAAATTTGGAGTTGGCATACTTGCCTAAGCAAATTGAGAAAATAAGTACATATATAAATATATTACCTAAATCTCAACTATAGTCATTGTAATTAATTAGGCAGGTTAGCCTAAGCTAGTTGTCCGCCGATCTAATCAATTTCGTGGTTTAGGTGTCTAATTAATTCTAAATTAGGTGTCTAGTGTATTTGAAATTTTTCCAAGCAGCGAACAATTCAATTAAATAATATTTCATGTAGTGTCCTCTCAAAAAATAATAATAATAATAATAATAAAAAATCATGTAGTGCATGTAACTATGTAAGTATTATATATATGGAGATGTTTGCTTTTGGTTAATGGATAAAGCTGTGTGAATAAATTATTTTCACCATCGAATGTAACAATAAAATTGTTCACTTCTATTATTTTTATTTTTATTTTTATTTTATTTTATACTTACTGAACATTTACATGCAATGAGATAAATGTTGAAAAATTATGCTTAATAACTTACAATTCCAAACCTATCATCCACGAAGTATTTTGATTCCTTGCAACACGAACTGCTATATATAAGTATACAACATAAACACATAATTTAATGAACGAAGACAAATAATTTATTTCTACATGTTCATGGTAATATAAAAACAAAATTGGAGTGGTTAGGAGGTTTGATTTATCATTTGAAGACAAAATTATCAACTTTTTAAATAAGTAGGTCACCTTTAAAAAATAAATAAGTAGGTCCTATTTTTTCCTATTAATTATAGACGAAGTTTGGGGTGACATTTGCACATCTACCAATTGATTGAGACATTATTTTTAGAGAAGAGAACAATTCAAACATGTCGTGATGAGTGATAATGATTTGTCCTATAATATGCAGAGCCGGTTAAATATTAAATAGTTAATCTTTTTTTAAGTATTATCGAGTTTATTACTATAGTATAGTATCTGTTTAATATACTTTTTTAATCAGTTGTGACAGAAAGAGCTAATACTCCACCACCGCCAAAGGTTCACCGAGATTTGATCTTGTTACATTCCACAAGGAGAATTACAGATGTGCTAATTAAGCATAAAGTGCCTGACAAATAGTTAATTTAATATAACAACAAACTTAAATATTATTGTATATTTTATAATGCTATAAAACCACTTGCATTAATATAAATATAAACAAATTACGAGTATAAGTAATTTTTTTTTTTTTTTTGTCAATTTTAATAATAAGTAGGCCATCTTTGTATTCTTATTAGAAGCCCAGAATTATAGGGGGTGGGGGAGAGGGCCAATTATACTGTGGACCGTGGTCCACAATGCATTATGGTCTAGGCATTAAAATAGTGTCGTTTATTTTTAATGAAAATAAACGGCAATTGTTTTGCGTCGTTTCGCACCATCCGCAAAAAAGTATCTTTGATTGTATAACATATTTAGTTTCGTTTTGTATACACTGCAGTTTACTTTCAACACAACTACAATTTCATTTCGGTATAACTAAAGTTTCGTTCGATATTATACACTCAAATATGTGAAACTGTTATTCAGTTTCATTTTATATACACTATAGTTTCATTACAACACAACTACACTATCATTTCGATATAACTACAGTTTCATTGCACAATATACACTCAAATACGTGAAATGTTATTCAGATCAGTTTCATTTTATATACATTGCAGTTTCATTTCAACACAACTACAGTATCATTTTGATATAACTACAAATTTGACAGGGATCATCATAGCGCCAAAAACAATTGGTTCCCGTGTGACCAAAACCTTTACAGATTTAACACAGGTCATCATAGCGCCAAAAACAATTGACTCCCGTGTGACCGAAATTTTACAAATTTGAACCTGAACATTGAAACCATATCTGGCACGTTGTTGATGCCGGTATTGACCCATCTCTTCCGCCACTTGATGATCCTCCACACTGTGATGCTGCGACATAAGGTACGATTTGCAATTTAAATCCTCCAAATGAAATTGAATTCCTTCGATGCACAGTACCTTTTGAAGATTGCTCTTTTTTTTTTTTTTTTTTTTTTTTTTTTAACCCTAGCTAACTGATATCAGATGAGAATTGATGGAATTGTATTGACAAAACTTGATTACAATGAGTTCAGGTAAAGGAAATATATATATATATATATATATATATATATATATATATATATATATATATATATATATATATATATATATAAAAGAGTCTCATAGTGACTCTAAGAGTAGGAGACCTAAATTGACTCAAATACATAGAGTCCTAATTGTTGGGTAATATATATATATATATATATATATATATATATATATATATATATATATATATATATATATATATAAAAGAGTCTCATAGTGACTCTAAGAGTAGGAGACCTAAATTGACTCAAATACATAGAGTCCTAATTGTTGGGTAATATGGTTGAAAATTCCCAAAAATAATAATCCTACGAGAAGATTAATATTATATGGGAAAACAGAAAGAATTGGGAAGGAAAAGGTTGAGTGTTTGGGTATAGGTTTAGCACGAGTTCGAACACGAAGGTTCTTTTCCTTAAAACCTTATTTGCTACCTCCCACAAGTGCTAGGAGCGTTGTAGCCTAGGTTTCCCAGGATAAAACGTGCTACGATTCCTTGTTTAAGCACCTAAACAAGGAACCCGGCAAACAAAGCAAAGCTTAGAACACTGGTTGGCTAAAAGAAGAGAGTAGAAGCAGAGTTTTGAGATGAAAAGCTACTGGAATTCCTTTGTTTCTCACTGTGTAAAAAGCTACTGCTTCTACCTCTCTTTATATAGGGATGTTGGAGTGATAGCATTCAACATGGCCATTAAATTGGTGTTAAAACCAATTGTGTAACACCTGTAACGGTCACCACTAAGTAGGATTAAACTCAGAATTTAAAAATTGGAATTAAAACATTATTAATTCCGTAACAGATGAGTTTAATCTTCTGCACTTTCCGGTTTCAGAGTGTTGGGGTGCACGAGAGTACACACTCTCGTGCTGTGGTACACCACGAGAGTACACCTCTCGTGCTATGGTGCAATACGAGAGTACACCTCTCGTGTTAACCGTTGCACGAGAGTTTTTCTCTCGGTGCACCACAACCTCTCGTGCTCTCTGTAGCACGAGAGTGGTGTTCTCGGTTTCGGCCGAGCCAAGTGACTATAACAGATGGAAAATGATACCGAAGTTTGGCATAACTTAGCCCGCAAGGCCAGCCAATTTCCGGACGACGCAGGTGCTGGCGCACACGAGCTCGGGCTTGAATCAAGCCTTTTTGATGTCCTCTAGTTGGATTTTGATTTGACCCCCCCCCCCCCCCCCCCTCCCTGCGAGAGAGCCTCTATGCTATACAATTCTACAAGCTTCAAAAGAGCTCATGTATATAAGGGGGGCAAATCTTGTTTCCAAACCAATGTGGGACAAAGTCCACTATTTTCCCTTCATTTCCCAACTCAAATGGGTCTACTTTGAGAATCAATATCTCATTCACCCATTATCCGTTTTGAGCGTACAATATATCAATCTCTTCTTCTCACTACGAAGAACCCGAATCCACTTTGACCCGACCCAAATCGGAAGTGGACCCCACTGATAATTGTACCACAAAATAGCCACTTAATATGCCATTTTATGTCATTTTAAGCTAATTTTTCCAACACTAATAAAAAGAACACTCTTATAAAAATTAATATGCTGATCCGAATAGAAGAAGAAACATATGATCGATTTGATGAATCCACTCCAACCTTTCGACAATACAAATGTTCGAGAACTCATACTTATTAATAATTGGTTTAAAGAAGTATATGACAACCAAATAATCAAAGAATTCCGTGGTTAAGCATTTAAGCATGCTTGACTTACAGTATCAGTGACTTACTAAAATATAACTTACAAGCACAATGTAGTGCTAAGATCCATCAATTGGTATCAAAGCCAAGGTCACGGGTTCAGATCACCCTCGACATGAATGGGATGGGCCGGGAGATTAATGGGTACAGGGTTTAAGGGTTGAGTTAGGCATACTGTGCAACTAGGCTTTGTGATCAAAGGTTGCGGCAAGTGCTTGGAGGGAGATTGTTGGGTGTTAGTTGAGTTGGCTTAGTTCAGTCTCTGCTCGATTCGAGACGTGACACTATGACTGCAACAAACTAATCATCTGTTACCACTTTTTAGGTCACCAATATTCATTTTTTTAGGTCACCGATATTAATTTGTATAATCAAGACCAAAAAGTTTATCTTCAACCTCATCCACAAACTTTTCAAGGCAAACATTTCTGACATTCTAGTTGATTATAGATATGATTTAGTTGAAAAAAAAAAAAGCCTAATTTTAAGAAATATGTGCGCAGATTGCTAAAAGGAATCACAGATTACTTTAAATTAGAGTGCAAAACTTAAATTTCCAGTTTTACCCTTCATTTTAACGTCAAAGCTAACGGATGATCATTTTGGCTTAAAATTCAAAAGTCAGATGACTACTTTGAAAAAATTAAAAGTCAAGGAACCAATTTGAAAATACTGACATTAGTCGGAGGACCATTTTGGAAATTAACACTATTAATTATAAGAGAGAACAAATTAAATTAGTCATTTTTTAAAATTAATGATGAGTCAACACGTGAGGAAGTAAGAAATCAAATTTGATAAATATAATATTCTAAATATATAAAATATAATTATCAAAAAAAAAAAAAAGTAACTAAATTTTAATAATACTATATTATGTATATGCACCAGCCCAGAAAATAACTATAATTAATTTCTTAGTGTTCGCTTATAAGACAACAAAACAAATTAACTACTTTAGCTGAGGGTTTCCGTGAAGTTGCCTAATTCCTACCATTGACTTTCTCTTGTGACTTTGGTGTTACTTTATTTGAAGAAACACACTAAGATACCTTCTAACTATCAATGTAGATCAACATCTTTTCACCCGAAGTGACTAAATTAACTAATTATGTTATTTCCATCTCTCTAGCTCTTTCTTTTTTCTAATTTATTGGGTATAAATAACTTTTTTTTGAGTGTTAATTAATTCTAAAAAGGCTATCAACTTACGTAAATTTATTTACTCAAAATAAAAATAAAAAATTGGAAGCATAACTGTACTCACCACTTAGCTTCTTCCTTCCTTTGCTTATAATAGATTATATATCCACACCTCCACCGTACCGCTAAGTTCCTGTTTAAAAGATCAGATCAGAGCTTCAAACTTCAAACCACAAGGCTGCTGCGCTGTAGGTATGCAAATTCTATATACTTTTTATATTTCACACTTTACATACTTCAGTTTTAAAACAAAAACTTTTTAATTAAAAAAATTATATTTTAATTTACTCCGTATGATTTCTTCTACCTCTTTTATTTGGTACATAATTCTTTTCAAAAACTCTTAATTTCTTCTTTCCCGTGTATATGTATGTTACGGGCAAATTATGTTGTGGAACCGTGTCCATCTTGCAAGGTAGATATGGTTCCAACTATTAATAATTATGAATATATAGTTCAAAAATTATGAACATATAGTTCTATAATTATGAATATAGAGATTCAATAATTCTGAATATGAAGTTCAAAAATTATGAATATATAGCTTTATAAGTATGATATATAGTTCAGTAATTATGAATATAAAGTTCTGTAGTTGTGAATATAGAGTTCAATAATTATGAATATGAAGTTCAAAAATTATGAATATATAACTTTATAATTATGAACATATTGTATGTTAAGATGCCAATTTAATTTGTATTAAAAATATTTTTTTCTTTAATTTATGAACAAAGACAATCTTAAATCATTTTAGAAACTATACTGTTAGGAATATAGCGGAATAATGCGGAAGCGAAGAATCGAAAATTGAGAATTATAGAAGTTAAATAATAGGGAAAATATCTAAATGACAAAATAATTGGGAAATGGAATAAACATATATATATATATATATATATATATATTAGCTCCCTCAAAAGAGAAAAC
Source organism: Ipomoea nil (assembly GCF_001879475.1). NCBI lineage: Eukaryota > Viridiplantae > Streptophyta > Magnoliopsida > Solanales > Convolvulaceae > Ipomoea > Ipomoea nil. The sequence continues at coordinate 241,335 of NW_017616857.1, forward strand.
AAAAGAATAGAAATATATATATATATGTATGACTACGTAAGAAGACAAAAGAAAGAATTGTTGTAATGAATGCAATTACAAAGTAAAAAACCTAGGCTATTTATACAATCAAAAAGGAGAGAAATTTGCGCATAATAGGAGAACATGCAGTGAAGTGCGGCTGTTGCGGCATTACGTGGATGGCTACGACAAATGTTGTCTTCATGGGTTTGAATGAATTTTAGCCACATTCTAACAATCTCCACCTTGGATCAAATTCACTGTGAAAATTAACAACTGAAACAGCCGACTAAACTCAAGCATTGCTTGAACTTAGCAATAGGAAGAGCCTCGGAATAGTAGGATGGATCACCATCAACTTCCTGTGTGACTGAAAGAGCATAAGCAACCATATTGGTTTCATCGTCACTAGCGTACCTAGCAGGTTTTTTAATTGTCCTCCTAGGACGATCCATAGCAATGGAATACTCTCGTTGTGGCTCGACGAGAGGTGCGGTGCTAGTAGATGCATCATCTTTAGTATTACCATCAGCAGTAGTAACACTATCAATAGGCCTGAACTCAAACTCCACCTTCTCACCAGTACTCTGCGTCTCATCTGTACTGGGAACTTTTCCAGAAGAAAGTAGTGCATTTTCGTCAAAAGTGATATCTCGACTCAGAATGATTTTCTGAGAATCAGGAGACCATAGACGATACCCTTTTGACTCAGAAGCATAACCAAGGAAAATGCATTTGACAGCTCTTGGGTTTAATTTACCCGTACTAGAATGAGCATATGCAGGACATCCAAAAACTCTTAAGATAGAGTAGTCAACAGGATTACCTGACCAAACTTCTTCTGGAATTTTGAAATCAAGGGATGAATGCGGAGATCTATTTACCAAATAGCAAGCAGTAGAAACGGCCTCGGCCCAAAAATCACGCCGTTTCCATAACCCAGCATTAGAGAGCATACAACGAGCTCTTTCCAATAGAGTCCTGTTCAAACGTTCGGCAACACCATTCTGCTGGGGTTTACCAGGCAAGGTCTTGTGCCTAGCGATTCCATTTGCCGCACAAAAGTCATTGAAATCTGACTCACAGAACTCCAAGCCATTGTCTATCCTGAGCTTCTTGACTTTTTTACCTGTCTGAGTCTCAACAAGTATTTTCCACTTCTTGAAAATAGAAAATGCCTGATTTTTATGTTTCAGGAAATAGACCCAGACTTTACGAGAAAAGTCATCAATAATAGACATAAAGTATCTACAGCCTCCCATAGACTGGAATTTAGTCGGTCCCCATAAATCGGAATGTATATATTCCAATACATCTTTGGTACGGTGTGTAGCAGTAGAGAAACTAACCCTCTTTTGTTTCCCAAAAACACAATGCTCACGAAATTGTAATTTACCCGTACCTGAATCACCAAGGAGGCCTTTCTTGCTCAGGAGATGCATGCCTTTCTCACTCATATGCCCCAGACGCATATGCCATAACTGAGTGAGATTCGCATCAGACACCGATGAGGATACCGCTACTGAACCTGTCACAGTACTGCCATGCAAGACATACAAGCTTCCAGAACGAGAAGCTTTCATGAGAATAAGAGAGCCTTTTATGACCTTCAAAACTCCACCTTCAGCTGTGTACTTGCACCCTAGAGATTCCAAGGTGCCCAATGATATCAGATTGCGTTTCAAATCAGGAATATACCGAACATTGGTAAGAGTCCTGACAACGTTATCATGAGTTTTAATCTAAACACTTCCAATTCCACTAACCTTGCATTGGGTATCATTACCCAGCAAGACAACTCCACCATCAACCGGTTCCAGAGAGATGAACCAATCTTTGTGGGGACACATGTGGAACGTACAACCAGAGTCCAAAATCCACTCGGTTTCACTCCGTTTCTCACCGGAGCTAACAGATAACAACACATCACCATCTGAATCACTTTCAACAACACTAGCTTCAGCGGACTTCTTTTCTCTCTCTTGCTTGTTTTTCAACTTGAAGCATTCAGTCACATCATGACCATGCTTCTTGCAGTACTTACAGGATTTGTTGGACTTATGTCCTTTGGACTTGGATCTAGAATTTTTATTGCTACTCCCTGATTCAAGTGAACGACCCCTTACAGTCAAGCCTTCACCTTTGTCCTCAGACTTAATTTCAAAGTCAAACTTTTCTTTGGACAATAAGTTCGACTTAACATTGTCGAAAGTAAGGGTATCACTACTATTACCATACAGCATAATTTCTTTGAAATGCGTGTATGATCTAGGGAGAGAGACAAGCAATAAAACAGCGCGATCCTCATCTTCAATTATAACATCAATATTTTCCAAGTCCAATAAAATAGAATTGAATTCATCCAAGTGAGATTTAATAGAAGTACCTTCCGTCATACGGATTGTGTACAGACGCTCCTTCAAACGCAACGTGTTCGCCAGAGTTTTGGCCATGTAAAGCGTATCCAGCTTGGACCATAAATCTGACGCAGTCGTCTCACTTACTACCTCACGTAGAACTTCTTTAGACAGACACAAAAGAATGGTTGAACGTGCCTTGTCATCCAGATCTTCCCAATCTACATCTGTCATTGTAGCCGGTTTCTTCTTCTTCCCAGCTAGCGCTTTCTTCAAACCGTTCTGGGTTAGAACGGCTTCCATCTGAACCTTCCAGATAGAAAAGCTAATTTTCCCGTCGAACTTCTCGATATCGAACTTGGTAACAGTTGACATCTTTGAAAATAACTCTCAATTAAACCGCTCTGATACCACTTGTTAGGAATATAGCGGAATAATGCGGAAGCGAAGAATCGAAAATTGAGAATTATAGAAGTTAAATAATAGGGAAAATATCTAAATGACAAAATAATTGGGAAATGGAATAAACATATATATATATATATATATATATATATATATATATATATATATATATATATATATATATATATATATATATTAGCTCCCTCAAAAGAGAAAACAAAAGAATAGAAATATATATATATATATATATATATGTATGACTACGTAAGAAGACAAAAGAAAGAATTGTTGTAATGAATGCAATTACAAAGTAAAAAACCTAGGCTATTTATACAATCAAAAAGGAGAGAAATTTGTGCATAATAGGAGAACATGCAGTGAAGTGCGGCTGTTGCGGCATTACGTGGATGGCTACGACAAATGTTGTCTTCATGGGTTTGAATGAATTTTAGCCACATTCTAACATATACATATTTCTCTAATAGCATGTCCGATTTACGAAATTTGCTACACGTTCCCAGAAATATGCCAACTCTTTTGTTTGTTAATACTTTTGATTCCTGAAATATTTGTGAAAGGGAAATATATAGCTATTCCACCCCCTTACCCTCTATTAGACGTACTATATATTCTTGAATTATCGGGAGTAACTTATATTTTTTATTTTCTATTTTATTCCTAATTAACCTAAAATTTGTTTAGGTTTTTTCCCTATCATAACACTTCTCTATTGCAATACGCCCTTAGAAGAGATCAGAAACTCATCACAAGACACGCATAACTCATCTTACACTACTACAATGATTATCATACAGAATTCATGACCATAACATAAAATGATAACACTATATAGATACATGAATACAAAAACCCTAATCACAGAGACACAACACCTCGAATACAAACACAATCAGAGTAAATTTTCAACAACAATCCTAAAAACTATCCTCAGATAAGTAATCAACGAATATCATATACGAATTTAATTAATTGCATCCAAAAAAAAAAAAAAAAAAAAAAAAAAAAAAAGAGAAAATCAATATAGATCGTAAGTGTAAAATTTGTTTGAAAAAACCTAGAATAGAATCATCTGTTATTTTCAATCCTAGAGGAGCATTAATCTCGTCTGTCACTGCCAATTCTTGTGGCGCAATCATCTCATCCATATTGCAATGCAATGTCTACAAATCCAAGAGTGATAACAAAGCACGAAGATCGGAAGCGAGAGAGAAACTACTCAATTTGAACAAACTGCGAAAAGAAACGAGAAATTACAATTTAAAAAAAAAACAACAAATAACAGGAAATGAGACTGTAAAAAATTTTGTTAAATTAAACATAATAATCAAAATGACGTCGGTTTGGACCAGAGTCCACGGTGCTTTGGATCCTAGTCCACTATATAAATTGCAAGGAATATTTTATCACCAAATACGTTAAGGAGTGCATATATGTAAATAATTTAAAAATTAAAAAATTCAGAATAAAATTATTGTAGTCCACAAAATCATTTGCCCCACACGGCCGGCCCTAAGGAATATTTAATCACAAATTAAAATACATTACGGAGTGCATACATGCTAATATTTTAAAACTTAAATAATTTAGAATAAAATAATTTTAGTCCACAAAATCATTTTCCAACTGTTACTAGTAAACAGAATATTATGCTTCGTCTCCTGCAAACTTATATCACCTTTCAAACTTTTATAAGACAGGCCGGAAAAGCAGTTAGCTAAGTTCCTGTTTATAAAGATCAGATCTTCAAAGTTCAACACCACAAGGCTGCTGCAGGTATATATGCAAATTCTACATATAGTACAGTGCATTACTTTTTTATATTTCACAGTTCACACTTTACATACTTAAGTTTGAATACAAATAAAATCTTTTTAAAAAGTAAAATTTAAGTGAGGATTACTCTCTATGATTTCTTCTACATCTTTTATTTGATACATATTCTTTCCAAAGTCTTATTAATTTCTCCTTTCTCGTGTATACTTATGTATGTTAGCATGAAAGTTTAATTTGTATTTAAAATAAATTTTTCTTTAATTTGTGAACAAAAACAATCTTGAATAATTTTAGAAACTATACTTATTATTTCTCTTAATTTGTCTCTATATTGCTTTCTCTCTCTCTTGTTCTTTTCTAGGAAAATTTTATTGTGACCCTGTAATATATCAAGATCTGTCAAAAACAGATCTAAAAATATTTTTTATAGCTGCAAATGTCCTTTACCTGAATAAGTATTGCTACTGCTCCCAATTACACAAGAAGTGAAGTAGCCTAGTTTGACTCCTTTTGGGTAATTAGAATAACAGTGTCACATATTTGAGTGTATACCATCCAATGAAACTGTATTTATATCGAAATGATACTGTAGTTGTGTTGTAAAGAAACTATAGTATATATATATATATATATATATATATATATATATAAATAATGAAATTGAATAACAATTTCACATATTTGAGTGTACTTTCTCAACTAATTGAAGCACAAATAGTCAATAACACCTCAAGCTCGATCCCACAACCTCCCACTTGAAGGAGTAATTTTGTACCATTAGACCACAAGATCCTTAGCGAGAGGAGATTCAATTAGAAGTCAAAATTGAAAAGTGGAGATGCAATTATATTAAGAGATGCAAATACAAAGTTTGAAAATTGGATGCAATTTCACTAAGAGATACAATTACAAAGTGGAGATGAGGTTTCAAGTCAAATTGGAGATGCAATTGAAATTAGAGATGCAATTAGAATACCAAGACTATGTGGTCTAATGGTACTTGGGTTGGACTTCCATTTGGAAGGTTGTGAGTTTAAGCCTCAGTGGAGGCGTTATTGGTTCTTTGTGTTTCAGTAGGTTGAGAATCTGTATGAACAGATACTACGGTGTAATAGAGTCACCCATAGACTTTTTATCCGTAGGGCAGCCAGCCCAGTCCGTTAGAAGAATTACGCAACAACAAACTGTAGTGTAAAGTCCCCTTAACGTACCGCAACACTCTTTTAAGATAAGCCCAATGGGCATCCGTAGGAGCATGCATGTGCTGACATAACAAATTAACCGCATAAGACAAATCAGGATGAGTTATCGTGAGATATTACAAAGCACCAGCCAGACTCCTATACTTCGTCTGGTCTGCAAACGGCTCATCAACACTAGTAACAGACTAGGACACAAGAATAAGAGTCACTAAAGGCTTGCACTTAGACATTTCCGCACGTTTGAGTATATCCGTCATGTAACGCTTCTAAGAGAAAAGCATACCTGAGCCACTACGAACCATCTCAATACCCAAGAAGAAACATGGTGCACCCAGATCATGAATCTTGAAGGTAGCAGATAACTTAGAAATGAGAGTAGACACCAGGGATATATCACTGCCCATAACCAAAATATCATCCGCATAAATGAGTAAGTATACTTGTAGCCGCCCTCCCCCCTCCCCCCCCCCCCCCCCCCCCCCTACGAAAAGATAAACAGAGAGACATCTGTTTTGGATGCCCGAAAATGACAGACAGTAGAAAAGAATGCAGTCGAGTGAACCACATCGGGGGTGCATTAGCCCATACAGAGATTTTTGCAAAAAAACAATCATGATCAGGAAACTCCTTATCTGTATACCCAAGCGGCTACCGCATGTACACTATTTCCGCCAATGTTCTATTAAGAAACGCATTTTGCACATCAAGCTGACGAATAACCCAGCCCGAGCTCAGTGCCAATGACAACAACAACCCCACCGTAGTGGGCTTAACCACGGGATTGAACGTGTCAAAGAAGTCTTGTCTGGCCACCTAGTTGAACCCCTTCGCACCAACCGAGCCTTGTGCCGCTCTACAGAACCATCGGCCTTCCGCTTGGTGTGAAAAACCCACTTGCACCCTACAAAATTCATACCCGGACAATAGGGCACCAACCGCCAAGTCTGATTCTGCATAAGGGCAATAAATTCAGCATCCATGGCCTTACGCTACTAGGGAAACCTGACAGCCTGCGTATAGCTAGTAGGCTCCGCAGTAGAACACACCAGAGCAGACAAAGCAACAAAAACTGCACCTTCAGCCCGAGACCAACTCCTCGTCACAACAGGAGCCCGAGCCGGAGGCCGGGTAGACGCCTGAGGCACCCGAGTGCGAATTACAAGAGGAGTAGGCTGAGTAGACACAGAGGACACCACCAACGGAGCATCCGGAGCCCGTACACGAGACATATCCCACGACTACACCGATCCACCAACAGGTTTCTGCAAAATAGGCTTAGTGAAAAGGAAACACATTCTCTTCAAAATGAACATGCTTGCAGATAAAGAACTTGTTAGTGTTAAGATCCATACCATGATACCCCCTAAAAGACTCATGATACCAAAGAAAGACACACGAGACAGACCTGAAACCTCACCTTGTGACGATTGTAGGGATGAAGATGAGGGTAACACAGACACCCAAACACACGCAGAAAATTATAAGAGGGTGGCGACTTATGGAATACAAAGTGCGGACTAGAATTCAACAAAACTGACGTAGGCATTTTATTAATCAAGTAAACCGTAGACTTAAACGCAAAATCCCAAAAACGTGATGGGACAGACGCATGAGCCATCAAAGTGAGCCCAGTTTTAACAATGTGTCTGTGCTTACGCTCAACACGACCATTCTACTTGTGAGTATAAGCACATGACTGGCGGTGATTAATGCCAAGATAAAGAAACAGAGAGTGCAATTTCTTGTATTCAGCACCAAGATCAGACTGAATAGACTTGATACGATAATTAAATGAGCATTCAACCAAAGCACAGAAACGATCAAAAATGGCATAAATATCATACTTTAAGCGCATAGGATAAAACCAGGTATAGCGAGAATGATCATTAACAAAAATGACAAAATAACGATATCCATTAACTAACAAATAGGTGTAGGGCCCCAAATATCTATGTACACCAAGTATAAAACATGACTACTAGAAGACTCAACACGGGAAAGGGGAAAACGCGCAGATTTTTCCATTTGACACGCAGTACACAACGAAAATAAATGACTAGACAGACTAACCAAACAAGACTTTAAAATCTGACCCTGAACCCGTTGATGAAGGTGACCTAAACGCCCATGCTAGATAGACACAGAAGCACGAGCAGACAAGATTGCAGGCGGCAATGAAGAAGACAACGAAAGATAATACAGACCATTCAAACTACTACCCCGTAGAAGGACCTCCTTGGTTATTGAATCCTTCACAACAAAAAACAACGGGTGAAATTCAAAAAACACATTATTCTTAGTAGCAAATTTCAAAACATAAAGCAATGACGAAGACAACTGAGGAACATGAAGAACACGAGACATAGAAAATGTCCTAGAGGGGGTAGAAAACGAAGTACGACCAACACTTGAAATGGACAAGGCCTTACCATTACCAACACGTAGAGTGTCAGTACCCACATAACCCTCGGACGCACTAAGAGCATGAATATCTAGTGTGGCATGATCCGGGCACCAGTATCCGGGAACCAACTCTAGGACGTCAAAGCCGCTCCCAAACCAGAATCATCGTGATAAACAAAATTAGCTTGGGCACCATCCGAATATCGCCTATGACAAGTCACGCTAGTATGACCTAATAAATCACAAATTTGGTACTTAGGACCATTCTTTCGCTGCTGATTATTAGAGCCACATCCCCTCTAATTATTATTACCACATTGCGATCCTCCACGTTGTGAACAAGAACCTCCTCCACGCTGCTAACTGTCGCCACGCCAATTGCCAGAACCTCGCCAGCTACCACCAGCGTGACCACCACCGCGACACACCATGTTCACAACCGGAACCAGAATGCCACCAGAAGCTGCCGCTGGAAAATCCTCCGCCATTAAGAACTCATGAGAACCAAGGAAGTCAGCCAGTTCTTCAAGTGTCGGCGGCGACGCACGCGTGGACAGAGAGGCCGTAAGAGACTTTAATTTCATACGAAGACCACGCAACACAAACATACTCTGCTCTTCGACGGACACCGGCCGGTCAGCGACCACCAAGTCCTAGCTCAATGATCATCGTCGCCGTAGCCAGATAGTCCGTGACCAAAGCGTCACCTTGCTGGAGCGTCTGCAGTTGACCTAGCAGATTCAACATTCAAGCACGCGAGGAAGAAGTAAGAGCCTTCTCAATGGCCACCCAAACCTCCATGGAAGTTCGTCGTCTAATTGACAAGTGCATAACTTCCTCCGAGAGGGATGAGATGAGCATGGAGAGAACTTGTTGATCTTGTTGGACCTAGAAGGTATACACCGGATTAACCACCACCTAAGCAATAGATGACGCCTCACCGGACGACAGCGGCAATGTTGATGGCGGGCACGAATTCGTTCCTTCAACGTAACCCAACAAGTTCTGACCACAAAGGTGGTATGAACTTCATCAGATCATTTTTTAAGATCAATTTGCTTGGACTTGGAACTCAGATTACTACTGGAATATTTTTTTAATGTCTTACACAACATTAAAAGTGAGATGGAGTTTAGTTATTTTATACTGAAAAGACTACAAGACTAGCTGACAAAGAATTCAAATTTTAGATTGTCTTTTTTCAACGGACAAATTCTCAAATATCTATATAAAGATGAACATATAAAGAAGTCAAGCATGAGTTTAATAAAGAATTACAAGTAAATTTTTCCAGTGGTAGAGACCTTACGAGAAATATCAAGTGTGCGAACAAAGAAATATTCTAGCGAAAATTAAATCTTCATCTAAAGAGAGACTTTGCTATAGATTGAAGAATCTATCCAGATGTTTAAGTAAATTGGAAGCAAAGAAAAATCTTATTTTTCAAACAAGTGGTTTCTTTACCAGAGTGTAGATAGAGGATTGTCACACGGAGTTGTAAAATCCTGATGGTTTCTCTACCGGAGTGTAGATAGAGGATTGTCACATGGAGTTGTGAAATCCTGGTGGTTTCTCTACCGAAGTGTAGATAGAGGATTGTCACTCGAAGTTGTGAAATCCTAGTGGTTTTTCTACTGGATTGTAGATAGAGGATTGTCACACGGAGTTGTAAAATCTTGGTTGCAGTGCTAGAGGCACTGATTTGGCTGTGATTAGTGTGGGCTTGTTGATCAAAAAACTAGATCGCAAAATTCATTGTATCTTGTAACCATGGATCGAAGTGGTGGATATAGTGAATTCTTCTTGGAGATAGGAGTAGAGTGGAGTAGAAAGAATACATACACCTCCGAACCACTATAAATTCTTGTGTTCTTTATTATCTTTATTTATTTTTGCATGCATGTTCTACACATGAAACACACATAACAGAATCACTACACTAAATTTAAATTCCATTATGCACAACACACTAAGAATATGTTAAGTGTTTTGTTTTTTAATATTGCCTTGCAAAATTCCGAATTGTTTGTAAAAGTCCGTCCACCCCCTCTGGACTTTTATTCTATCTCTTTTGTGACAAACAATTTACCATTTATAGTTATATTATTGTGTAATTTGGTTAGTGTTATTTTTCTATATATTTTAAATTATTTGTGATTATAAGTGTATTATTTTATAGATTTGTTGAATTAGTGTTAATAAACTATATGTATTTTTCAATATATTGGTGATATTGATTTAGTTAGATTTGTGTTTTTTTTTTTTTAAATTGATTATATTGACAAATAGGTTATGAACAAGAGTTGGACGTAACTGAGTTCTAGCTTCATTCCTGGTTATTTTTCTCAACGTGGACAACTTTTCAATTTTCTCTAGCAGGTGCAAGGCGAGTTCTAGTGAGGTAAGATCTCTTCCCAATTTCTTCATGCTTTCGGCTTTTTTCATTATGCATCTACTGATTAGCCACATCGTGATTTGTGTTTAAATTAGTTGTGATTATTGTTGTATTATTTTAAAATTTTATTAGATTAGAATTAATAATGACAATTATTGATGTAATTTTTTTTTTTTTTAAAAAAAAATTGCAATAATTATGTAGTATGATGATAATGATTTAGTACTTGTAATGTTACATTTAGTTTTGTTAAATACTTGGTATGATGTATTTTGAATGTATTATTTTGCTCGTAAAGTATTGTTGAATAAATTCTTTAGGTACTTTAATTTTGAATGGATTGTTGTTGATAGTATTGAATGTATTGAATATTTTTTGTCAATAGACTATTTTAAAAGGGAATATACGTTGGTACAGTTCACTTCAATTTAATAGCGGATGTATATTACGAAAAAAAATCGATGTAATAAAATCCTATAATAGTAGTAGTGTTTTTTATTGAAGTATTGCATTGTCATTTAAAAGTATTACATTTTTTGTTGAAAAGTATTAGAGTTTTTTTAAATATCGAAATTATGACATTTTCTTTAAAAGTATTGTTTTTTCTTTGAAAGGTATTACATGCACATTTGCTAAAAATTATTACATTTTTACTAAAGGGTAATCTATTTTCACTTAGATGTATTGTTTTTTTTTTTTTTCATGAAAATTATTAGTTTTTTATTTATTAAAAATATTATATTTAATTTTCAGTTTAAAATATTGGCCTTTGAATAAAAGGATTACATATTGGTTGTAACATTTTTTTAATTAAGCATATTACATATTTACTAATATGTATTGTTTCTGCATTTAAAATTATTATATGTAGGATAAGCAAACATTACATTCTCTGTCAATTATAATATATTTTTACTAAAAATTATTACTTTTTCTTAAAAATTAATATATTTTTCATGAAAAAGTATTAGTAATTTATTGAGAAGTATTACCTTTTTCACTTAAAATTATTAATAGTATTATCTAAAATTTTACTTTTTAAGTTTCGTGTAGCATTGAAAATTTGTTTCAATGTTTGATTGTAAGAATGTTTTATCATTCCATCGATCTTATTGTAATGATCAGTGAATTAGCTCTTTTATTTCAAAAAAAAAAAAAGTTGTAAGTATTACACTTTTATTAAAAAATATTATCCTATTATATTATGACTGGTATATTTTTCCTGATTTTAATTCAATTTTGTATCTCATTACAAAACTGTGTATATATTTGGAAGACAGGATGGGGCAAGCAATATCTATAGCAATATCGGGAATATCGACAATTCCGGCACTTTCAATAATAATTGAAGACATTAAGAAATGTATGGGTTTGAATGAAAGTGTGGAAGATCTTGAAACACAAGTAAATCAACTTGAAGAGCAGTTGTCCGATTTGCAAACAAAGTTGACAATTTTGGAACAAGGAAGTAAAAGGAGGAAGCAAGAAGTTGTTAGTTGGATTAAGAAAGCAACAAAGCTGACAGAGGACTTTCCAACTTTAAAAGAAAGGACAATACAGGGGCAATGGTGGGAGAAGTATTCAAGTATAGATCGTGTCAAAAAGATGAGAGAAGCAGTTGAAGATGTTAAGAATGATCTCAGAAATATTGGTGAACTTGTAGTGGAAGGAAGCACAATACCTTCACTAGTTGATAAAAATATGAATGCTCTGAAAGGACAGGTTACTCAACTATCTAGTCAAGCAAAAGACATAGAAACAACGTTGATGAACTTAGAACGAGGAGGGAAAAAGAAGAGGAAATTGGAAGTCAAGGGTTGGCTTGAACAAGTAGAAAAGACGAAAAACAAGTTTGCAACATTCAATATTGAAAGTATAACATCTTTAGAGGATGTCCAAACCATGAGAGAAGAAGTTAAAGAACTGAGAGATGATGGCAAAAAGTTTAGTGAACTTACAGTGGATGTGGATGAAAGCACAATACCTTCACTAGATGTCTCTCAGTTATCTGGAAAGTCATCTCATGATAATTTAGAGAAATTATATGGATGGTTAGAGGATGATAAAGTCTTGAGCATTGGTGTGTATGGGATGGGAGGTGTTGGGAAGACAACATTGGTGAAACATATACATGATCAAATCCTCCAAAAAATGTCTCATGTTAATGTTTACTGGGTTACAGTTTCTCAAGATTTTACCATCAAAAAATTGCAAGATGAAATTGCCAAAATTACACGGCTTGAATTTCTTGACAAGATAGAAGAGCAGAGACCTGCCATTTTACACCAACACTTAGTGACGAATAATGTTGTGCTCATATTGGATGATGTGTGGGACAATATTCCTTTGGAGAAATTGGGTGTCCCCCTTAGGGTCAAGGGTTGCAAGCTCATTTTAACTACTCGATTGCGAGATGTGTGCCGTAGGATTGGATGCCAAAAGTTTTTCCAAGTTAATGTTCTTAATGAGGAGGAAGGTTGGAATTTGTTCAAAGAGATTTTAATACAAAATGATCATACTGTGCTCACTGATGATATTGAAAAACATGCCAAAGAACTGGCCAAAAAGTGTGGGGGCTTACCATTGGCACTCAACACTGTAGCCGCAAGCATGCGAGGGGTGAATGATGATCACACATGGAGGAATGCTATTAAGAATTTCCAAAATGCTTCTCCTCAATTGGAAGACTTGGAAAAGAATGTGTTTGAAATACTCAAATTTAGCTACAACAGATTGAATGATGAAAGGTGGAAAAAGTGTTTCCTTTATTGTTGTTTGTATAGTGAAGATGAAGAGATTATCAAGGATGAAGTAATAATGAAGTTGATTGCAGAAGGGTTATGTGAAGATAGAGACGAGGGTCATTCCATATTGAATAAACTAGTAGACGTTTTCTTATTGGAAGAGGGAGAATGGTATGTTAAGATGCATGATTTGATGAGAGACATGGCTTTAAAGATGTCAAAGTTCATGGTTAAATCTGAGGTCATTGAAAATCTAGAGCAGCAACCTTGGATCCCTGAATTGGAGAAAGTTTCTTTGGATACTTCAATAAAAGAAATTCCAAATGACTTTTCCCCCAGATGCCAAAATCTTTCAACCTTGATTTTGGTAAGAAATTGGTGGCTTAAAAGAATACCTGAAACTTTCTTGTTGTACATGACACAACTTCGAGTCCTTGATTTAAGTGGAAATACGAATCTTAAGTTTCTTCCCAATTCTATCTCAAATTTGGAGAATCTTTGTGGATTATTTCTTCAGTGTTGTGAAAGGATTAGTTGTTTGCCAAAAATGGAGAAGCTGAAGGCATTGAGGGTGTTAAATATTAGAGGTTGTTTTGGAATTAGGGAATTGCCTCAAGACATGGAATGTTTAGTGAGTCTCCAATATCTATATATGAGGGGCACAAGCAAATACTTGAAGATTCCGAAAGGGGTAATAGCCAAACTAAGAAATCTTAGATGCCTCCATTTGGACTATTCTGGGAGCGGGCTGCCGAGTGAAGAACTGAATCGGTTACCACATCTTCAAGGATTTAAAAACAAATATTATGATTTGCGCAACTTCAACAGCACTACATTGGTTAAAAAGCTTGAGCAACTGGAATGGTATGACATATGTGTAGGCATGTGGGATCGCATAAAGTTGGAAGGTAATAAGAGGAATGTGTATTTCGAGGAAATGAGTTTTATAGGGGAAAGAGGTCAAGTTTTGCTTCCTGCAAACATTTGTGGTTTAAAAATTGTAGACTGTGAAGGGTTGAATGGGTGCTTAGCAGACAATTTCCAATCAATGAGTAATGTGAAAGAACTACAAGTAAGAGGTTGCAAGGAAGTAGAGTGGATTTTCAACAACACCCCATTTAAGAGTCTTGAGAGTTTGGATCTCACTAGGCTGCCAAATTTAGTAAGTGTGTGTAAGGGAGAAGACGCAATTCTTCCAGCTAACTGCACCTTCTCATTCCTTAAACATCTCTCTATCCAGGAATGTGATAGTATGAAGAAGTTGTCGCAGGCATTATTGCAAAATCTCAAAAACCTTGAGACACTTACTGTGGCATACTGCGAACAATTAGAAGAGATAATAGGAGGGGGAGTTGGGGATGAAGAAGAAGGTATAGAAGGTAGTAGTAATACCCTCCCCAAGCTTAAACTCCTACGACTTGAGTTCCTGCCAGAATTGAAAAGCATATGCAATGGTAGAGAAATGATTTGTCCTTCCATTGAAAGAATAATCATTTCGCATTGTAAAAATATAAAGAGGATGCCTTCGATTTTTCCCATTGATGATGCTACTAGACAACCATACCTTCCTTCGTCCTTTGAAAGGATCGACTTCAATGGAGATGAGAAAGAATGGTGGGAATCGTTGGAGTTTCACAATCCAAATGCCAAACACTTCCTTGAATCTCACATCAAGTGGTAAGTTTTTACTATCTATGATATATAAAACAACATTTCACTAACAATTTAGTGCATTTCTCATCAATTTCTTCCAAATGATTATGCATATATATCTATAAAACCAAAAGAGTATGAAAATGTTATACTAAGCCACCACCCCACCATAAATTATTTTAAGGTAGAGTAACTCATTCAATCATAACTGCCACACTAACCACACAATTTATCTTGTATTTTTTTTCATTATATTTATACTAAATTAGATGTTAAAATTAAAGTAAATAAATGATTGGGTATATCAAAACTAAAAGATAACAATGATTATTGTTATAAGATTTAAATAGTTTTACTTATTATGGGATTTTGTTTTACATCTTCTCATTTTTCAAGTTAATAAATATTTATTCAATAAAAAAACCACATTTAATTAAAATGTTTAAAATTTTATTATTTTACATCTTTTCTTAATTAAATTAACAAATACTACCTTGTCCTTCCAATCTAATTATTTATCTTACTTTTCTTTTTATTCTATCTAAAAATAATGTACATTTTTAAAATTTAAAAACTTCTAACCTTTTACTTTTCTTAAAATTTATCATTTGTTCCTTTTAACTTTTAAGGTTGTTCTAACTCACCACTTTTAAAAAAGATAAATTTCAAAAGAATATTAGTGACTTATTTATTTTTTTAAAAAAAAATATTTCACTTGATTCTTTATATATAGAGAGAAACATTTGAACTCAATTTTCTTTGTAAAATAATAATAATACTCAATGACATAATCATAAAATCAATGATAAAATAAAGTTTACTTAAAATGATAAACATGTCAATTTTGAATTTCATTATATGGATCGTTTGAGATAATCTTCTAAGCTTTTCTTCTATGTTCGCAAATTGTTTATTCAAAGCTAGGCTTATTAATTATATTTTTTAGAAACTTTTATTTTTTTCATGTATGAAAATTCATCACATAATGAACTTTTAAAGAATCTATTTCATTGCTAGGTATATAATTTGAAATTTAAGCCTCGTACTTATGCTACTCAACCCCTTCTACTTGAGTCAATGGATTTTAGTATAGTGATGATATTTCATTAATGAAATCACTTAACAGCGGTGCAACTAAGTTTGGATTGTATCTTCATTGTTGATTGTTGAATGAAATGCAGGTATTGGTGATTAGGGATGATTATTGTAGCTGGAATTTGTTACTGTTCAATTTGGAGTATATACTTTGGAGGTAAGTTTGGATTGTATCTTCATTCTGTTAGATCTAAATATTCTAATCTTATTGAACAATAGTATACGAGAGATCTGACCTCGTATGAGAGCAGAAGCGTAGCCGTGTTGATCTCCCGCCACAGTTGATGTTCCTGTTGTGTTGCCTATTAACGGTAGACCGTTAGCCATTTATTTACCCATACCTGACTCAGAACCTTAGATGGTGTATTGGTGTATACTGAGTACCGTAACTGAATGTGATATATCATCAATCATCATGTATCCCATCAATCCAGGATTATATTAGGCACAGAGTTTGGTGGACGACTAACAACTTCTAGTTATTCAGTCCAACCAGACTACTTAATAAGTCTAGTGAACTTGCACCACTTAATTAAGACCCTAATATATAATATATAATATATAATATATATTATTAGGGAAAATCTTACACATTGTTGATTGTTGAATGAAATTAATGCAGGAAGCAATGGTGATTAGGGATGATTATTGTAGCCGAAAGTTGTTACTGTTCAATTTGGAGTAGATACTTTGGAGGTCTCTTATGTTGTTTGTTAATGTCACTCTATATTTGGTTTTCATTGAGTTTTCTAGCCATCACAAATTTTATCTACTTTAATTTGAGTTTCAATAATTCAAAAGAACAAACTCTTCTAATACTTATTTCTACATATTTTTAGTGGACTATTTTATTGTGTATTGGTATCAATATAGTACTCATTGCTTCAAGAAAAAAAAAAAAATCAATAAAATATGTTTCAAATCTTTTATAGAATGTTGATTTCTTACTTTTACCTCTTAAATTTCCAATGAATTATTCATTGCATTTTAGCTCAATCTATTAAATCCTGTACAATTATTTTCCTACGTACTATATTTTACTTTTGGCTTTTTTTTCTTTTTTTTTTTTTTCTTAAAAATGCTTTTAAGAATTTGTTTAGCATAAATTATTGATATATATAAATAATGCATAAGCACAGTGCAAGTCATATAATGCAAATGCTAGAAAAATATGCATGGGCCGGGGCTCGATTTGCACCCCTAAGGGAGAATTTCTATGTTACATAGTGCACAGATGGCACCCGGATTGAACTCTCATATGGGAGGTTGTGAGTTCGAGTCTCAGTGGAGGTGTTATTGGCTCTTTGTGCTTCAGTATGTTGAAAAAGTAGATATTAACAGATACTACATGGTAATAGAGTCAGTAGCATTCAAAAAAAAAAAAAAAAAAAAAAAAAAAAAAAAAAAAAAAAAACTCTTTAAAGGGGTGTTTGGTTTAGGTTATACAATATAACCAAGGGAATGTGACATTCATAAGCTTACATTCCATGTTTGGTTCATGTTATCTTACTTTCCCAAGGTAATATAACATTACCAAAAGAATGCAACATACCTTCCACATTGGATTTTGAAAGGAACGTGATTCCCTTACATTTCTTAGGTTATCCAAGATTACCATGCATATTTAAACATTTTGCCCTTTTAATTCTAATTATTATAAAATATATATTTTATGTAGACTTATTATATGCATCATTTTTAATTAATTTTGTAATTATATATTTTATTTTTATTACGTCATATTAACTTATAAAATAATTTTGTTTCACAAGTTATGTTAGTTAAATATTTTTAAATCATGTAATTATATATAATACCATTATTTTATCTATTTATTTAATTTTAAAGTTTATTGAAATACATGAAAATATGTTAAGGGTATTAAAGTACAAATAATAATTATAACATAAAAGATAACCCATAAACCAAACAAGTTTATATTACATACCTCAATTTTAACCAAACACATTAATCTAACATCCACAGTAATCTAACATTCCAGCAATCTAACATTCTCTAAGGTAATCTAAGATTCGGTGACTATTGCATTGGGTCTTGTTAATTGCAATCCACGATTTGAAAACAGTTAATTTAGTATCTTTTAACTATTCAATTTTGGTCACTCCGACTAAATTGAGGACCAAATGTCACGGAAAAAAATTAATTATTCAATAATATTTAATGTAAGGAGTAAAATCGTCTTTCTTCCGGAGGACCCTTCTTCCCTCTTCCCGCCATTGTCGTCTAATTCCTTACACTTTCTGATAGAAGATCTACTGAATCTTTAACACTTTCTGATAGAAGATCAACGTTGGCTAGGACTCGAATGCAATCAAGGACAGGTGGCTTTACAGATACGCTCATTTGCCAAATTCAGAATTATTATGTAAATTCTATTTCATCATAGAATAGAATAGAATAGAGATGTTCTTTAATTAAGAAATCCCATCCCAATTAGAAAGACAGTGGAATTAGACAACGATGGCAGGGAGAGGGAAGAAGGGTCCTCCGGGACATAGAAAGACAATTTTGCCCCTTACATTAAACATTAATTGGTTAATTAAAATTTTTCAATGACATTTGACAACTAATTAGACTAGAGTGATCAAAATTGATAAAAATTAAATAGTTAAAGTACTAAATTAACAGTTTTGAAAGTCGTATATTGCAATTAACAAGACCCAACAATCACAGTACCAAAATTGTAATTTATTCAAAAGTTAAATTGCATTTATACTATTACAAACATACACACTTTTACTTTTTCAGAGCTCCTTTTTTCATAATTTAATAGATACACACTTTGAGAATCAATTTGGAAACCTCTTACTTTGGAGAACTTAAATTTACTTTGACCAAATCCAAATTAAAAGTGAACCTCACTCAAAATAATTAATAGGTTGTACAAATTAATTTAATTACCCATGATTATTAGATTTAGCAATTATATTTTGTAAGAAATTGTTTTCTTTTTGTGCATGCATAGGTCGCTTTTCCATTACCTAACCTTTCCACCTACCAATTTAGACATTTTTGCAATGGTCAAGACACTAGTTATAATTAATTTCTCAAAATTGGTCTACACCTTAATTATTTCTTAGAATTGGTCTATGCAAAAAGATTTTAGTTATATTATCTTTAAATTGAAGTTGTTTGAAGTATATACACTTGCTATATGAAACTGTAATTAATTCTGAAGTGTATACTATAATAATATAAATACTCTGACGTGTATATGCATCGTTCAACAAAAGTTATAATTAATTTCTCACTTTTTAATTATAAGAATATAAGATAACACAACTTGTATAGGATAACCAATTGACTTGGTTTTAGCTCGTGGAATTGGAGTTTCCTTGAAGTTTGTCTTAGCTTGCCACATTGTCTTAGTATGGTAAACATGAAGTTAAACAAATCTTGATTTTCCTCTACAACAATTGTTTTGTTCTTCGTTTACATTCAATAAAAATAAATTGAAGTAAAACATGGCAACAACTCACCTCCATGATCTCCTTGTATAGTTAAGTCATGACATTATCCCAATTGCAATTCAATCGCTCAATTGAATTGAACTTGCCCTCATATCATGGATAAGGATCTGTGTTCTTCTATAGCATTTAAAGCCTTTTTTTTTTAGTACACAGACTCTGTTACAAATGTAGTATCTGATCATAACAATTTTCTTAACCTACTAAAGCACAAAAAGCACGAAAGAGTCAATACTACTCTCACTAGAGAGTGAACCCATGACCTCTTATTTAGAAAAGTCAGTTCATGCCACTAAACCACAATGTCATTGGCATTTAAAACATTAATTATTTGTACGAATATCACCAACAAATAAATTCCTATCCAATCCATATGGCTTTCTTGTGAGTTTTAATTTGATACACTCACAATATTACATGCGTTATAACATTATACTATAATATATTTGAAATAATTTTTAAATTTATAGATGACCTATTTTTCTTTTTACTAGATGTTCTAGTTGTGTCAATTTGTTGACGAATCAAAACTTGTTAATACTAAATACTAACATATTATTTATGTGTTAACAAATAATGTTGAAAATTATCAAGTTTAACATTAGTCATTTACTCAATCACAACAACCATGTTAGGTAAACATTTTAAAGCTATAGCAATTATAGTACAGAGCCGTATCACTCAATAATTTTTCACCCATTGACTTGTTGGCTCAAATGTGCATAGTTTTCCAAAAGTTGGCCCATAGCTTCAATTATTTGCTCAAGTTATGCTCCTGGATATTTCTTTAATGTCTAATTTAATTAATATGGTGACAGATTACATCTACTTTTACTTTATACTCAATAAAATATATACACGTAACGCAAAAAGTATACTCATTGACAGTAGCGGAGCCACATGATAGCATCAGGGGGCTTGCCCTGATTGCAATTGACCCCCTGCACTAATAAATCCTGGCTCGGTCCCTGCTCATTGGGAATGGGAGTACATCTAACATTTCCCTTTCTTATATATCTTTTAAAGTGTATTCATATATATATATATATATATATATATATATATATATATATATATATATATATATATATATATATATATATATTAGCTTAATTAATTGTTTCATGTATGATTGAAAATTTAACCTAATTTATAGATTTATAACGTTAAATAATTGTAATATATTTGAAATGATTTATTAATTTTAAGTAATATTGTAGTACTTTTTGCCATCTGATATATCTCATGTATTTTATTTTATTTTATTACTGCATTCTTAATTTGGTGACGAGTCCCAACATGAAAATGTTAAACACTAGCATATTATCTCTGATACGAACCCATATCAAGCTAGCACCACTTTGAGTGGATGCAGTCTCCAAAGGTGGAATTAGAGGAGGGGAAAATCAGAGAGAGAGAGAGAGAGAGAGGGAAGATGATAGCAGAGAAGAAAAAGATAATAATAATTCGCATGTCTTTCCTCCTAGCATGCAGGGTGATTATATACTAAGTTACTCCTATTATGCTTAAGACTATGATTCCTAATTGATATGATATAATAATGTATTAGGACTAAACTAATGTATCCTATTACGAATAAACTTAGTCTAACAAATGTAATCAGCCATCCATGCCAGTTTCCTTCGTTCTCTCCTTGGCCTAGTAGCATGTGTTGTTTCTTTTCTTTCTCTTAATTCTTGATTTTCACCTTCTTCCACTGTGGATATACTCGTATCACTCCCATTCCCTTCGAAGACCACCTTGTCCTCAAGGTGGAGATTCGGGTACCGTCGTTCCATTTCATCGGCAGCTTCCCAAGTGGACCTTTCTGGACTACTATCTGACCATTGCACCAAGACTTAACGTTGTATTTTTCTATTTTTTAAAACATTCCGTTCCCCACAGATTGCTAGTGGAGTTGAAATTGGTGATTGGCCCACAATTTCTTCCGATAATTGGACCTTTATATTTTCTTCAGTTCCTATGTGTTTCTTGAGTTGTGAGACATGGAATACTGAATGAATTCTTGCATGTGGTGGTAGCTCGAGGTGGTATGCAACTTCTCCTATTTTTTCCAAGATATTGAATGGACCATAATAGCGTCGTGCTAGTTTGTTAGAGCTTTCTACGTGCTACTGATATCTGTCTATATGGTTGTAGACGAAGCCAGACTTTATCTCCTACTGAAAATTTCACTTCGCTTCTTTTGGCATTGGCTTTTTGGGCCATGCGATGCTGAGCTTCCCGAAGATTGTGTTTCAGTTGCCTTATCAATCTGTCACGATCCAACAATAATTCATCTAGTGCTTGCACTGTTGTTGTGTCTTTTGTATACGGTGCTAAGGTGGGTGGTGGTCTTTCATATAGTGCTTGAAATGGAGTCATTTTAATGCTTGTATTGGCACAAAACTATGCACATCCCAAGTATGACGTCCAATTGGTTGGTTTGGCGTGAGTAAAAGCCCTTAAGTATTGCTCTAAGCCTCGATTCATTACTTCTGTCTGCCCGTCGGTCTGTGGATGGTATGATGTGCTTCTCTTCAGTGTTGTGCCACTTAGTGTGAATAATTCATCCCAAAATTTGCTTAGAAAAATTGGGTCTCGATCTGAGACGATTGTTGCAAGGAAACCGTGATGTTTTGCCACAATTTCTATAATATAAATACATTAGCTGCTTTCTGTGATCTGAGACCATGATGGTTCCTTGACCTCGTTGTAACACCCCCTAATTTCCATGCTAAATTAAGCCTTAGACATGTAGATAACTAATCATAACATTATGCACAACGGAAGACTAAACAAGGGTTATATAAATAGGAAATAAAGGGTGCTATGTCACGTCCACTCAAAGGTGAACGCACAGCGGAACATCTGCATAATCCACAATCTAAATCCATACAGAAACAAGAGTACTAATGTCTAGCATTGGCACACAGGCCACAACAGATCAAAACAAAGGGATCTAAGCTAACAGGTTCTAGACCGCGCTCTCGTCTACTCATCACCTGAAAGAAACACATAAAATAAGGGACGACGCCCGGTCAGCGAATGATGCTGGTAACCCACCAATACATGTGAAGTATCATATGTAGATAGTTTATATGTATACAAAATCATTTGCGAAACGGGATATAGTATATATCAATTTCAAAAGCCAAGATAGAGATCAACACCAGACTCTGTGCACTCACAACAAAGATAAGGGAACACATTCCAAGAAGACAAGAATACAACGACACTCAAGAACGGCTCAAGGCGTAATCTACCATCACACAGTAGATTAACACCCGACATGCATAACACAAGAGAATAAGGACACAACCAATGACAAAACATTGCCTTTGCGACTACACACGTCACAAATAGAGAAACACACAACAACAGCTACACAAGCCTTCGTGACATCACCCATCACAAATTGAGATGCCATCCTTATGCCCGGTTCCAACCTTATAGTTACCCCCAACTTTATGTCTATTTCCAACCATTACCTTCAGGACCCCTGTAGTTCTGAGTCCAACCTTTTCCCTCCTGGGACCGTCGTCCCCCACCAACAAACCACCAACAAGACCACCAATTCATAGTACACGAGGGTACCGCTCACACACACGGCAACACATGCTACCCAAGAAATACGTGAACCCATCACTTAGGTCACAAACTCCATAATCGCGCCATGGCCACCACGAGGACCACTGCCGTACCTTGGTGACTAGTGTCCCATACCACTAATCGTGCAATCCAGGTACAACCACACACACCACACCTCAACAGGAATCAATCAACGGATCACAACGAAGATATGAAACCATACTCAATCAAGAAATGGATCACAGTCCAACACCAACGATGATTAACACAAGTCATCATCAACAATAGGAAAGTACAAACAACACACATGCTAGCATTTAAACACCGAACTAGCATGCTTCACTAGTACAAAATTACACATTCGCTACTGTTGTAAAAGGCATTTCACCACTGTTGTACAACAGTAGCGAATACTATAGTCACTAAAAGTCTTGGACTTTTCGCTACTGTTGTGGAACAGTGGCGAAAAGTTGAGTAATCCGCCATTGTTCTTCACTTGAACGGTGGCGGATTAGTATTATTATTATTTTAATATTCGCTTTCTGCTACTCTTCTTGTTGAGGAACAGTAGCGGATTCATTTTATTTTTTAAAATAAAATTACTTTCCGCCACTGTTCTTCTTTGAAGAACAGTTGCGGATTCAATTTATTTTTTTTAAAAAAATTAATTTAAAAAAAAAAAAACCAAAACAATATTTCGTTTTTCACACTTCAATTCTCATACAAACATTAAAAAATTACAATACTTCAAGCTAAAAAACAATCAATGAATTACAGATTTGCAGTTCCAAACTGAAAGCTAAGACATGGCTAAAAAACAATCAATGAACTAAGATGAGTGGCTAAAAAAAAAAAATCAATGAACTAAGATGAATGGCTAAACAACAATCAATGAACTAGTGTGCCAAAACTAAGACCTGGCTATAGTTGCATCGTATAGGCTCCAATTCAGCGTGGCTTCAATTTCTGCCAAGGTTGAGTAACCAAGATGAATGGCTGCCCATTTCAGAAATGCTCGAAGATCCATCATACTGATACTTCCAATTGGATTTATATAAGCTGAACTGCAATCATACTGCAACATGCAAACAGTTAAAATTACATTGCTACATTTTGGTGGTGGTTTAATATAATACCGAACTGCTTGACCAAAACAAGGATGTATAAAACTATAAATTAATTCCAAGTCCAGTATTATAAACCTGTATTTATACTCTTACATATACCAAAAGAAAAGAAATCTCAGCAAGTTTATTTTAGCCTATGCTATGATCCCTTTACAACAATGTTAGCTTCTTTCCAACTTCTCCACAACAACACAAGATTGAACCATTTCTCCAATGATGATGCCACTACAGCATTTGTAAGGGCACTAAGGCTCAGACTCAGTAAATAAACATCATGGACAGAATAACATCCCACTGGGATAAAATTTGAATAAATCAAGTGCGTGCAGGTATCCAAAGAGCTGAAAGTGAGAACTAGACTAGGCATTATGAGAGCCATGGCATCACATAATTGTCATTCACAAGCAATTTCAAATGCAATAACCTACCTAATAATGCTAAATAATCTTATTTACTTTCCTTGGTCATTTGGGTAAACAGGTCTGATAGCTCTTAGGTTATTTACACATCACAATTATCAGGTAGATTTGGAAATGCATTTTTGAACAAGAGAGATAAGGCAAATGGACTTCCAATTGCCTCTATGATACCAGTTAGGGTTAAAAGGACACAATTGAAGCTCAACCACAGCCTTCTCAGTTCTTACCAAGTTGATGTATGACCCATATTCCAACAATGTCATTGAACTACCATCCCTTCAGAGACCCAAATTAGCCCTGAATTCCACTTTTGGTTTCCCTTCCTTTCAATGCCTCAATGATCAAACCACTTAAGAAATTTTTTACCTACAATTGGTCCCTCAAGTGGAATCACATGAGGATTTCTCCGGTTAAATGTGTATAACATTCTCTCTCATTGGCTAGAGAAACCACAACATCTTGGAGAGGTTATTATGCCCAGGTGCATTATTACCTTAAAGCTAGAGGTGTTCATTTGTTTAGCTTTAGCTCGGTTAGCCAATCAAATCGGAAATTAATTAGGTTAATTGATCAATTAACCAAATTAATTCTGATTCAGTGATAGATTTTAAAATTTTAAAAATCTCGTTTATGAGTTAATTCTATTTAAAATTTCAATTTTCTCAATAAATTGAAAATTCACCAAAATATATAATCTATCGACTAATATTATATGCATAGCCCATTTCATTTTGCTCAAGCCCATTACACCCAACATATTTGGCTTAGTAAGAAATTAGAGTTCTAAGTTGTAATAAACTTCCATCTATTTTACTTTACTTTTTAAAGCATGAACATAATAAGCCTTTTTAAGCATTAGAAAATCAGTTAAGTCCACATATTTGAGTAAGAGTCTCATTTATTCAGATAATCTAAATCTCTGCAGTTCCTTCTTTGACTTCTTAGCTGATAAATACTTAACAAAACCCACGTTCATTTTCCTAAAGTTTATCCTACCGTCTATTTGAGCCATCTAAGATTGATGCAGCAGTTCAATTTTGAGGAAGCATAATCTGAAGATATAACAGAGTAACATATAAAACACTTCGAATTCTGAACAAATATCAGAAAAGATATCCCAAATTTTGCAGGAATTTGTTGCTTCCATGCAATGTTAAGGGCAGTTTCTAGAAAATGCATAAGATAGTTTTGTCTAAAAAGATCAAGATAAGGTGAAAGCTAAATGAAGCAAAAGCAAGAGACAAGAAGCATACCAGTTCTTTGTTTCACATAAATGCAGGCAGCTTTTGGGAAAAGAACTTTCTGGACTAAGCATCAAAGATCTAACAAATCTGGACAATCAAATCTGGAGAAAACAATAACAACAAGAAGATTATCTAGGAACGCACAAACAAAAATAGCAAAATGTTGCAAGCATTACAAATGAAAAGCCATATATCCACATCCCAAAAGGTTTTGGAAAAAATTAAAGTAGAAGGAGGGAAATTTATGCAGAAAAAGTCAGGAACTAATATTATTAGAAAAAAATCATCCAAAATATAGTTTACCTAGCGGAGGCAGTCCTCTGGTCGGAGCAACAGCCCTAGCGAGGGAAGTGGTGAGGGACGCGCTACCCGTTCCCGATTTGCGAGAGAACCAAACATCCCGGAACTATCTCTATGGACGAGGATGCGGTATCTTCCATCTGATGCGATTCCAGATCTGTATCGTCGGGGCCGTCGGACGATAGATTGGAAGAGGGAGGTGGGCGACGTCGTCAATAAGCACCGCTGTGCCGTCTTCCCGATTCAAGAACCAAACAACCCGGAACTATCTCTAAGGACGAGGGTCTGGACAAGGATGCGGTCTCTTCAATCTGATGCGGATCCAGATCTATATCGTCGTCCATAAGCACCGTCGCGCTGTCGTCGTCGTCGTCCTTCAGGCAGGCCGGCGACGTTGGCCATCTCCACCACCACAGGCGGTGTCGCCCATTTGAGATGTTGAGAGGCAGAGGTGAAGATGGAAGAGATAGACCAAGATGGATGTGAGATGTTGAGAGGCGTGAAGGAGTGAGAGAGGAACGGCGGTGTGACTGAGGCAGATTCATCGGATCTGATAAAAATAATTATTTTTTATCTTTTATATGAATTATTGAAACTTTTCGCCACTGTTTTGTCACGAAACAATGGCGGAAATATTTATTTTTCGCCACTGTTTCGTGAAAAAACGGTGGCAGAATGTAAAAGCGTTTTTTATTTTTTTTAAACCACAACTGTTGCAGCTAATAACAGTAGTGGATTATTTATCAATTATTTACGAAATTGTCACCGCGTAAGAATATACTACTGTTATTTTAAGAACAGTTGCTAAATGCCAGTCTTCTATGTTCTTTTTTGTACTAGTGCTTATCAAACGGGTAAACCAAACATAGTTCCGAAGAACACATAAGACTCATCACGGTTCAATGAATCACAATGTTGAACACTTAGCACGATTCAAGATACCAAAACCTACATGGATTCCTACCATATAGTTCTAGACATATGAAAGATCAAGAAGACGCTCAAATAGTTCCACAAAAGAACATCGGGAAGTCAAAAGACCAAATACCGAGTCAAAAGAATCACGGGGAACAAATCCCGAACACCAACCATGATGTTCCCCGTGGGTGGACCCACGGGTAGACCCTCACCCGTGGTTCCGCCCGCGGGTACCACACCCACCGGCCATGTACCCCGCGGGTGGGGCGGCGGGTGGAACTCTGCCCGTCGTTCCGCCCGCTGGTACATACCTGTACACCAAAATAATCCCTTCGGGGATTTTCAACTCCAAGCTCAAATTCAAGTCCAAAACATGCCAAATCTCACCAAATACAACAAAATGACTTAAATCAAAGGAATAGCCAAGCAATGACATACAAGAACCCTAAACACAAGCTCTAGATATGCATTTTCACAAGACAATGCATAAACACTCACATTTCATAGCAAAACACATGTAGAATCCAAGAAATCATCATATAGGTAAACAAAATAGATTTTGTAGAGCATGGGTTACCTCTTGTAGACTTTATCCTTCACTTACAACACTCCACAGGGCTCCCAACAAGGCTCCCTTTCCACACCCACTTCAAGAACACACTAAAACAACATAAAGATTTCACCTTTATAAAAAGATACCTTAGAATACACTAAAAACACAAGAGGAGCTTAGATCTTACCCTCCTAGATGCTCAAAGGTATGAAAGGTAGAATCTTGAAAGCAAACTTGAAAGATCTTGGTAGCCCTAGGTGTGTCTTGGAAAGAAAGCTAACTAGCTTTTAGAGAGAATATAGAGAACTTATGATTTTTCTCTTGGAGAGTGTTTGAAGAAATGAAATGTGTCTTCCTAGGTTAGCTTGAAAGACTATTGCCAAGGAAATGTCTCATTTGCCCTTACTAAAATGAAATGTGTAAGGGAATAAGGGAACAACTCTCAAAGCTTAAGGTACAACTTTGACTTTGGGTTGACTAGCCAATTACTACCCCGACTATTGAATTTTCAGGAATTTAAGGAATTAAACTATCAATTGGGTTAGGATTAATTACTTAATTAATCCTTTAATCAAATTTGGATTACGGGGTGTCACATCCTCTCCCCCTTCAAAGAAGCTTCGTCCTCGAAGCTTGGGTACGACGAATTAGATCAAATGGTGAAACGAAACCACAACGTGACAAGAGTGTCAAGAACATCCTTATTTGGTCAAAACACAAAGGATTCAAAAGGTATCAAACATAAGCAAGAGGTCATGACATTCAAGAGTTGAAAGGAATAATCAACGACGATAATGAGCATGTCAAACTCTAAACCAAACAAAACAAACCAACTTCTAACCAACCATCAAAGGCTAAGCCTCCACTTCTAACACAACCTCTAAACCAACAAACCAACCAAGCAAAAAAGCAAAGCAAACACATAAAGCAAACCACAACAACGGTAACAACAACCGAAAAGGTAACACAAGCTACGGGAGAAAAAGGGTGAACGGGGATACCACAACACTAAGCTAGAACGACTCGCTCTCTGACTCGTCGGTAGCTTCGTCAGCCTCTTCATCGGCTCTTCCTCGGCTAGAACTGACCTCAATCTGATCTAGCCTCTGGTGAACGGCAACAAACTGCGTCTTCATGAAGGCGAAGCCTTCCTCTAACATTCGGTTTTGCTGGCGTAGAAGGGTGACCACACGCTCCTCGTGAGTCATGGCGTCGTGTTCCCTTTTGGTTCTAGCCTCCCTCCTTCTCTGGTTTTCTTCGCTCTCCGAGTCACTCTCCTCAACCTCATCAGCTTCTGGCGCTTCCACTTCCACTTCTTGGTCTGCTTTATCCTCATCTTCTACATCACCTCCCAAGCTCTGGACTGCGAGGTTCAACTTTCCAGCATGAATCTCGAGCTCTAGAGTACTTATGATTTTTCTCTTGGAGAGTGTTTGAAGAAATGAAATGTGTCTTCCTAGGTTAGCTTAAAAGACTATTGCCAAGGAAATGTCTCATTTGCCCTTACTAAAATGAAATGTGTAAGGGAACAAGGGAACAACTCTCAAAGCTTAAGGTACAACTTTGACTTTGGGTTGACTAGCTAATTACTAGTCCCCGACTATTGAATTTTCAGGAACTTAAGGAATTAAACTATCAATTGGGTTAGGATTAATGACTTAATTAATCCTTTAATCAAATTTGGATTACGGGGTGTCACACTCGTGATGCCAGTAATCCTGTTATAAATTCCATGGTTACATCTTCCCAAACTCTCGAAGGAACTGGGAGTGGTTGGAGTAGTCTTGCAGGGGGTTGTGTTGAATATTTAGTTTGTTGGCATACTTGGTAGGCTGCAATGAACTTTTTCACATCTTCCCTCATGTTTGTCCAATGAAAATTAGCTGCAAGCCGTACCAGTGTGCGGGTTACCCCTGTGTGACCTGCCATTGGGGTTGAATGGAACTCTTGTAGTATGTGAGATTTCATCTTAGAGTTTGCTCCGATGTAGTATCGAACTTTATAGAAAGCTAAGCCCTCTTTGATTTCATAATGATTAGGTAGTCTCCCTTCTGTATTTTTTTGGTGAAGTTGTAGTATGTCAGGTTCTGAATTATTTTCCTTTCGTATGGTCTCTAGAAGTTCTGGGATTGGTTTACTTACTATGAGGAATACTTCCCCATATGATGTGTTCGGAGTTGCCTCTTCTTCTCTCCTTGAAAGAGCATCTGCTACTTTATTATTACTACCAGGTTTGTACTCTATTTTGAAATTATACCCCATTAATTTTCTAACATAGTGCTGTTGAGTTGGGGTTTGAACTACTTGTTGTAACAACTCCTTTAAGCTCTTATGGTCTGTTCGGATGGTGAAAAATCTCCCAAGTAGGTACTGTCTTCATTTTTGTACCGCTTCTACAATGGCAAAAAGCTCCATGTTATATGTTGATGAGTTTCTTAAGCGCGATCCCAACTTTTTGCTAAAAAAAAAAAGAGCAATTGGTATGTCCCCATCCTGCACAAGAATTGCTCCAATGCCTTCATTAGATGCATCTGTTTCTACAATGAAAGGCTTGCTAAATTTAGGGAGTCTCATAACCGGAGTCTTTGTCATTATAGTTTTAAGGGTTGTAAATGCTTCATCTGCCTTCTGTCCCCATTGGAATGCATCCTTTTTAAGTAAGTCAATTAGTGCGGCTGCAATGTTGGCATAACCTTTTATGAAACGGCGATAATATCCTGTTAGTCCCAGGAATCCCCTTAATTGTCGGATGGTTTTTGGTGTTGGCCAGTTTATCATTACGTCAATTTTGTTAGGATCTGCATGCACACCTTTATGATCTATTATGTGACCAAGATATTCAATAGAAGTTTGACAAAATCTGCACTTGCTCAACTTTTAATAGAATGCATAATGTTTTAATGTGCCAAACACTTCTTGTAGGTGGTATATGATCCTCCAGTGTTTGGCTATAAACCAAGATGTCATCAAAGAATACGATTACAAATTTTCTCAAGAATTGGTGGAACATGCAGTTCATAGTTGCTTGGACGGTAGACGGGGCATTCATTAACCCAAAAGGCATGACAAGAAACTCATAATGTCCTTCGTGAGTTCGAAAGGCGGTTTTATATATGTCCCGGTCATGCATCCTTATTTGATGATAGCCTGCTCTAAGATCTAATTTTGTAAACATCATTGCTTGACCTAATTCATCAAAGAGCTCCTCTGCAGTAGGAATAGGAAATTAGTCACGTACGGTTGCAGCGTTCAAGGATCTATAATCTACACAAAACCTGTAGGTCCCATCTTTCTTTTTTACGAGTAGGACTGGTGATGAGAAAGGGCTTTGACTAGGTCGGATAACTCCTTGATCTAGCATTTCTGTAACAAGCTTCTCCAATTTCTTCTTTTTAGAAGTGTGGGTAGCGATATGGGCGAGCATTGATTGGCCTGGTTCCCGGATGTAAATGAATCCTGTGATTGAAAAATATATGTAGGGGTAGCGTAGCAGGTGCTTGGAATAGTTTCTCATGCTGCTGAAGTACTGTTATAATTTCTGGTGGTATATCTATAGGGAATTGTACCGCTTTTATAGATTTTTCAGTATTATTTTTTTTCTGGCGGAAATTCAAGACCACGTATTAAGAGTAACCATGATTTACATTCTCTCAAATGTCCTGTTGGGTCGGAGTATGGGGGACCCTTAGGTTTGGGGTTTAGCCTTTGGAAGAATGAATAGTAATATAATTAAAGAATATGAAGAATTTTATTGTTACTTAATGAATATTTAGAGTTAAAATTTAAAAGAAAGAATAATATATTTCAGCAAATGTGTGGATTCTTATTCAATTTGAGTAGATACGGTATATATAATTGAAAAGTTGATTCACTAGCTTCAATTATTTGCATGCGTGCACTCCTTCTAAGATATTTCTATGTAGACTATTTTTGAATGTAATTTAATTTGATTTTACGATTTCTTATATCTCCTTTCAAAATATTGATTTGATTATTGTCATTATTTATTTGATGCATGAATGTCATTTTCAAATATAACTCCTAATTAACAAAGAGTTGTAAATTTATATCATCAAAATCATGTTAATTTTTATTGTAAATAAATTATTTCATTGCATTCTTAATATAGTTTTTTTTTTTTAAATGAAAAGTCTTTATTTTATTATTTTGAACAAAGAAAACTAAAAAGAAATACTTTCCCATCAGAGCTACAAGTTAGATTATTTTGATAATAAATTAATAACTATGACCACACATACTAATACTAACTATCATGTTTAAATTGATCGATGTTATTATAAATTTATAAATAAAAAACTTATACAATAATCAAATGTAATTACATATCATATTTGAGATTGGAGAAGAATAAGTTTTAAGATCAAACATGATTTTTCATGTGTCCTTTATTTTTATACATGGAATAAAAAATAAAAAAAATAAAAAAAAAAAACAAAAAAAAAAAACATGATAGGCAGCTAACTGTGCAAGCAAATTTTGGAAAAATGACTAAAATGTGTATTGACCAACATGTTTTTTCGAAAATGTGTATTGACTTGTTTTTGGACAAAAATATGTAAATCGAAGTTGGGAATTGCGTTGTTGGGTCTGTCTCAGTAACTTTTTTTTTTTTTTGAATTTTCTTAAACCCCAAGTAGGATTTGCGGCTTAGGTATTGTATATGTAAAAATGCGTTTTACGTATACGTATCACATACTGCAAAACGCATCTGGTAAATGTGTTAAACGAATAATACGTTTAACACATCTGTCTGGTAGATGTGTTAAACGAATAATACGTTTAACGCATCTGCCTGATGCGTTTTGCTACCCCGATCCCGCCACTACACATTTTAGTCATTTTTCCGCGACGAGATCCCTAAACTTGAAGTTGAAACCACCCATGGCAGCTTCAAGCTCCATGACTACATAGACACCTCCGTTGTCCTCTTCTCTCACCCTGGTATGTATTCATGCAATGGGTTTTGTTGTTTTTCTGTTTTCTTGATTTTCGGGTGACTGAACTGAACTGATGGGTCTGAGCGTGGAGTGAAGCTGCTTGGTTTGTCCTGCGACGAAGTCGAGTCTCACAAGGCATGGATCAAGGACATTGAAGCTTACACTAAAGGCCACAAGGTCGGATACCCCATCATCGCTGATCCCGACAGGAAACTCATTAAGTTTCTCAACATGGTTGATCCCGACGAGAAGGACTCCGCCGGCAACCAGGTTCCTTCCCGGGCTCTCCACATCGTTGCCGCCGACAAGAAGGTTTTTAGTTACTTTTTATTATCCTTATCTTATGATCATATCGGCGACAATTTTCACGG
Source organism: Ipomoea nil (assembly GCF_001879475.1). Taxonomy (NCBI): domain Eukaryota; kingdom Viridiplantae; phylum Streptophyta; class Magnoliopsida; order Solanales; family Convolvulaceae; genus Ipomoea; species Ipomoea nil. Next base: position 274,352 of record NW_017616857.1, read on the forward strand.
CTTGTTTAATTTAATTTATAGATTAAGATGAGCTTTCTGTATCTGGCGAGCACTGGCCGGAACATGGATAAAGTGATAAGGGTGTTGGATTCGCTGAAACTTGTGGCGAAGCACAAGATTGCGATGCCGGTGAACTGGAAGCCCGGAGAGGCGGTGGTTATCTCTCCCAGCGTCTCAACCGACGAGGCCAAGAAGCAGTTCTTACAGGGGTTCAACACCGTCGATCTCCCCTCCGGCAAGGATTATCTCTGCCTTGTCACCCATTAAGAAAAGTTGCAGTATTTAAGAATAAATAATATAATGAAAGATGATGGTTAGAAGAAAGCGCCGGAAATAACCGCCGGAGGAGGTAGGTGCAAAACAAAAACGCATGTGACAATTGCGTTTAACGTAAATACGTAAAATGCATTTAGGAAATGCATTTTAGGTATATGATACCTAAACCTACTGCAATTCCAACTTGCATTTTAAGAAACCCAAAAAAAAAAAAAAAATATGATATGACCGTTTGGGACACAGCTAAAACGCAAGTCCCAAACACACTTTACATATTTTTGTAAAAAAAAAAAAAAAAAAAAAAAACAGCCGCACATTTTGAAAAATTCATAGCACCTTTTACATATTTCAGTCAATTTTCCGCAAATTTCTGTCATTGGATTCCTATCAAAGTCATATGGCTTTCTTTATTTTAATTACATGTACAGTCGGTTTATCCGTATATCGGTGCACTGGAAACTGGCTTCAATTATTTATTCAAATTGCATTCTTTCCAGCTAAATATCTCTTTTAATTGACTAATTTTACATATATATTTTTGGGTGACAGAAAAACCTGAAGTGACTATTTAATACGGAGTAATTAATAGTGTGTATTTGATAAATCCTGCATTATGATTCTAGTCGGTAAAAGATTACAAGGTGGTAAAACGGCTTAGATTGTTCATAAATGACTAACTCAAACTAAAAATGTCAATAAAATCAAGTCAATGAGCTTATCAACTTAGTTGGGATTGTCCTTACTAATTTATATTTTTAATAATGTTACTTATGGTTTAGTTAGATCAAAATAAGAAGTAAAAGTGTGAATCATATTGTAAATATATAAGATATAATTATCAAAATCAAAGAGCAATTAAACTTTAATAAAATTGTATTATGTATACGCAGCAACTCAAATCCTGTTTGGTAAAATAGTTAGCCTATCAGTTAATTTTAACATATTTGATAACTATTAATTGTTTAACTTAATTAAAAAATTAATATTTGTGTTTGGTTAATTAACTCAATCAGCTGCTAGCTTACATCTGTCCTCCAACAACCATTTATCAAACATGCCATAATAAATTTCTGACCGTTGACATTAAATTGTACGTACAGAAACAACAAATTAAATAGGATGTTTCCAAAAAAAAAAAAAAAAAAAAAGGATGTTTCCTTGAAATTTCATGATTCCTTCCATTCAATTTCTCTCTCTCTGCAGTGCATAACTCTCTCTCTCTCTGCAGTGCACAACTCTCTCTCTCTCTCTCTCTGATCTCTATCTGCATCTAGGCTACTGCTAACTGAATTCTAGTTTCAAAACACAAACCATAGCTGCAGGTATGCATCTATTCTCTTGACTAAATAGATGAATTTTTTATATTTCCTCTGCAGCAAATGTTTGTTCGATCTGAAGCATTAAGGGGTCGTTTATTTCATTTCTCTGTTTTTCCATTTTCAGTTTTCCATTTCTCCAGTTTTCCTTCTCCATTCTTCTAGTTTTCCATTTCTCTATTCCTCCAGTTTTCCAATTCTCCATTCCTCTAGTTTTTAATTTCTTAAATTTTTATTTTATTACTAGTATTTTTTATGCGCGATGTCCAAGAAATAGGTGCACAATATTAGTCCTTTATATTAAAAATTTAAATTTATTTAGATTTTATATATTTAAATTATTGTAAATAATAATAATAATAATAATAATATAAAACATTTTTATAAATTTGATATTTATATTTTAGGAAATAACTAGCATATAATTCTAATATATAAATAAATAAATAAATAAATAAATAAATAAATAAATAAATAAATATATATATATATATATATATATATATATATATATATATATATATATATATATATGTGTGTGTGTGTGTGTGTGTGTGTGTGTGTGTGTGTGTGTGTGTGTGTGTGTGTGTGTGTGTGTGTGTGTGTGTGTGTTAGGAACCTTGTATTAGGATTTTGATGATACCAATGTATTGTAGAAAAGTAGACCCCTAACTATTAGCTTTTTCGATCGCTGCTTTCGTCCTAGACGAGAGTTGCCATAACTCCCATGTAATTCGTGTTAAGCTAGACAAACACACGAAAATGAGTTATGACTAGTGATAGGGTCTCCAAAACGAATGAAGACACAAGGCATGATGAACAACAACGAAAGTCAAGCAGGAGTTGTCAACTATCACGAAAGGACAGTTTTGTTAAAGACGATTCTTACCAAGCATTACTTCTCCTCAACAACGAGAAGAATGTTTTGTCTGTCTGATTTGACAACATCCTAGGACAATAAGGACCTCATCTTATGGGACACATTAATCAAGGAGCATTAAATGAAGGTGTACCATCTCCTGGAGCTAAAGGACAAAACCCTAATGCTTTCCATACCTTCAACGGCTACATGGTACAACCTCATTAATGGAGCATTTAATGCATGAGGCTCCCCGGTCCTTGCCCACTGGTTAAAAGGTTCGAAAATCTCATCTCCCTCCAACGGATGAATTTTCATCACCTATATAAACCCACCTTCATCAACTAAGAAGGAGCTGGTTCTTTTCACTCGACTCATTCACTTGCAAAAGCTCTTGAACGCTCTCAAATCTCTAAAAGCTTTTGTGAACCAGTATTAAGGTGTTAAGTTACTTGAAGAAAGTCAGTTATCATTTTCTTACACCTTAAAGAAGTCTTGCCATTTGTTCAAGCAATATATCATCTCTCACTGTCAAGACTTCATCACATTGGAGAAATCAAGAAATCATTTTCTACCAACCTCAACTCTGAAGAAGAAGTTGATTGAGGCGGAGTAAACTCGAGAAGTTGAAAAACCTACGAAGGCTGTCCGGCTTAGTGATCAAGGAGGTCTTTGTGTAATTGTACTAAAGAGCGATAGTGCAATCCTTCCATCAGTTGTGGAAGAAGAGTGGAGTAGGCAACGTTAGCCGAACCACTATAAAATCTCTTGTCCCTTCTATCTCTTTACTTACACTTTTTATCTCTGCATTCATATCATCCTCATTATCACACTTACCGAAAGTTTTCCTCATATCGTAAACTCGTGCAAAGCAAGTAAACGAATCTAACTTTTCCGCTGCGCCAACACCGAAAGGTGACTTTGAGGGCATTTCACGAAGAGAGTCTATTCACCCCCCCTCCCCCCTCTAGACTCTCGCTACATTCTATCGGGACCAACAAGTGGTATCAGAGCCAGTACCTTGATCGGTAAAGGCTTTGCGTTTATTGCCTGGTAGATCCCTTATCAAAAATCTCTTGAAAATCTTGCATATTTTCTTTGCACGCTCTTTATCTTTAAAAAATGGAAAAGGATCATGCGCATCGCTTTAAGAAACTTGCCTTTAGTCTTGCTAAATTTGATGACTGGAAGTTAAGAATACAGGCTCTCCTATGCTCTATTCATGATGAAATGTGGGACGTCATAACAACCGGACCAATCACGGTCATGATGGCGAATGCACAAGCAGCCGCACAGGGAGTAGGAGCTGCACAAATGATACCAAAGCCGAAAGAGCAGTATACCTCGGACGAAAGAACGAGGGCAAATCTGGACAATGCGGCAAGAAATATTCTCTACAACTCTCTGGATGATTCCTTGTTTCCCAGAGTCCGAAAGTGCCAAAATGCCATGGAAGTGTGGAATGTCCTAATGAATTTGGGAGAAGGAGACGAGCAAGAAAAGGACAACAAACTGACAATGGCCATGAAAAAATTTGAAGATTTCAAAATGCTGCCAAATGAAACAATCATGGAGATGGAACTCAGATTCACCAGACTTATGGGCGATCTGTCAGATCTCGGGAAAGAGCTAACTGAAAAGGAGATGAATATGAAGATTCTTCGTGGGTTACCAAAATCATGGGAAATGAAGGTTATTGCGATGAGGGATAATCGAGACATGAAAACAACAAGCACGACCAAGATTTTTAGTGATCTCAAAGCATATGAGTTCGAACATGAACCGAAAGATGCCGAAGAATCAGAAACGAGAAACATTGCTCTTGTGGCAAATCAATCAGCATCAACATCCAACAGGTCGAAATCTAACTCTTGTGATTTTTTATCTGATTAACAATATGCACTATTTGTCAGGAAAATGAAAAGGTTCATGAGAAAGAACAACTTTCAAGACCCACAACGATCGGGCCACCGAAAGAAGCACGAGAATTTCCCTCAAACCTCAAAAACCGAAACCATGGACTCGCCACTATTGTGCTATAATTTCCGAAAGCCAGGACACTTCAAGGCGAACTGTCCTCATCCTATAGTGAGCAAGCATCAAGATAACAACACTACCACAAGTCCCTCAAAAGAGACTGGAGAAAGATATAAAAGGAGCGACAAGCCCGAATCATCAAACTCCTGAAATGAAGGAAGAAGGAAGGCGATGGTAGTAAACGAAACTTCTGACACAATTGCAACCGAAAGTAGCTCCTCAAGTTCGAGCTCAGAAGACGAAAACACTGATGAGGAGAAAGGACTGATGTGCCAATTCAGTCAAGAATCAGACGAACTGTGCCTCATGGCAGATGAAGATGAGGTGCCTCATGAGCAGCCAGCAAGGAATATGGGAACGGAACAAGAAGGAGTTGATCCCTAGATCTCAAGAGAGGCACTGTTCACGTGCGTTTTGCCATATCTCCAAATGAAGAAGTTGATTTTTTCTTTCTCCAAAATCCTTAAGAGATATGGAGAATGGAGATAAGAGTAAGAATTTGGAAGAATGAATTTAGTAAAAAAGTTTTTCAATTTTCATTTTTCCACTTCTTCAATTCTTCAATTTTTCAAGTTAGTAAACAAATTATAACTTTTGAAAATTTCTTGATTTTCATTCAATAAAATAAAATAAAAATATACCTGCTCAAAAAACATTAGAATTTGCTGACTGTGACTCACACCTATTTAGTATAAATAATTTCAAATTTAAAATATATATGCTAAATTTTAAGACTTTTTATTCTTAATTATACTTAATTAGCACTCAAAAAAAATTATACTTAATTAAAAAAAGAGTAAATCGGCTATCTCTAGCTCTTTCTTCTAAATTTATTTGGTAAAATTATTTTTATTGAGTTTTAATTAATTCTTACATAGTTTATATTTATTTTTCAGATTACTTTTAACTATTCGATCTGGACTCATAAAGGTATGCATAATTGTTATATTCTTCTTAATTATATTTGCTTAGGTGTTTGCAGACATCAGTAAAACTCCTACGCCTATTGAAAATGAATACATCCAGCCCAGTTGCATTTGTAGGTTTTCTATACCAAAAAGGCAGACGTTATGCCATGGAACCGTGTTCACCATTCATGGTGAACACGGTTCCAACGGTGTTAGTACACCGTTATTTTTTTTTTTTCTTAATTAATTGCGTGACTTTTCTTCTTTATTTTCACATTTTGCGGTTTCACTTTAATTTGAGGTGAACAAAGATTTCGGACATTCATAAATTATGAATTCATGCCTGCACATTCACTTTGGAACCATGCCTACACATTCCCGTCCGAAATCACGGACATTCATAAATTATGAATCTATGCCTGCACATTCACTTTGGAACCATGCCTACACATTCACTTTGGAACCATGAGATTATGAATTTTCTGTTATAAGATTATGAATTTTCTGTTATGAGATTATGAATTTTCAGTTGTGAGATTATGAATTTTCTGTTATGCGATTATGAATTTTCTGTTATGAGATTATGAATTTTCATAAAATTCATAATCTCATAACAGAAAATTCATAATTTGATCAAACGCGCGCCGTTAACTCCACATCCGCGAATTTTTTTTTTTTTTTTGCCTAAAAACGACGTCGTTTTGCCTTGTGTTCACCATTCTCGGTGAACACGATTCCATGGCATAATTTGCGCCAAAAAGGTCAATCAGCATCATAGGCAAATTATGCCCTGGACCCGTGTCCACAATGAATTGTGGACATGGGCCCAAAACGACGTCGTTTTTAAAAAAAAAACGCGTTATTTAGTTAAAAAAAAAAATTATTCGCGCGCGTTTTGCCATTAACGGCGTTATTTTTTTTTGGATTATGAATGTACAGTTATGCCGTTATGAATGTACAGTTATGTCGTTATGAATGTACCGTTATGCAATTATGAAATTATGAACACAAAGCTCTAACATTATGAACATATATAATGATAAAATTATGACCATGGAGCTTTAAAATTGTGAATATAGAGCTTCGAAAATTGTGAATGTACAGTTATGGAGTTATGAATGTACAGTTATAGAGTTATGAATCTACAGTTATGGAGTTATGAATCTACAGTTATGAGATTATGAATCTACAGTTATGGAATTATGAATGTACAGTTATTGATCGAATTATGAACAAAGAGCTCTAACATTATGAACTTACAATTATGAACATATAGTGATAAAATTATGAACATAGAGCTCTAAAATTGTGAACATAGAGCTTCGAAAATTATGAATGTACAGTTATGGAGTTATGAATGTACAGTTATAGAGTTATGAACGTACATTTATGGAGTTATGAATGTACATTTATTAACATATAGTAATAAAATTATGAACATATACTCCTATAACGAAGCGGTCTGAAATTTAAAAAAAAAAAAAAAAAAAAAAAAAGGAGATAACAGTGCCTAACGGCACTGTTACCCGTGTCCAGCATGCTTGCTGGACACGGGTCCAACGCATAACGATTGCATCATACTCTATTTTTAAACTTTATTTTACAAAAGGTTTAAAACTACATTATTTGAGTATTAAAGATACACCATTTTGTATACTATCAAATAATGTATATTAAGTACATCTTTATTATATTAAAAATATTTTTTAAAAATTTATGGATCACAACAAAATTTCTAGATTGTGGCGTTGGATTCGATCTTATCCCAATTTCTTTAGTACAATAATTGACTTGGAAACATTCTTAGCTCAAGGCTAAATTTCCAACCTTAAGGCTCCCCCTACACACCGATCCGACAGAGCATGTGGGAGGATGTAAATCACGGTAACTCAATGGGTTAGTAGGTAGGGTTAAATGCCGATTCACACAAAGAATCTGTCCATTTTGAACATAATCCCACATTGTCGCCGTCGAGATTCGAACCTTAGTCTTTTACCCCAAATACTGCCCACTAAACCATTGAGCTAAACGCGAGCGGCTACTAGGAAACATTCTTGACCCACTGGTAGGTACTATCCATTCACATAATTTGTTTGTCAAAAGAAAAAATGCCATTATTATTTCTCATTGTGTACATATAAGACAATAGAAATTGTACAGTACCTACAGAAACAGCAAATAAGTACTCTAGCTTGGGGTTTCTTTGTTCCTTCCAATGAATTTCTCAGGTGATTTTTTTTTTTTTTTTTTTTTTTTTTTTTTAAGAGCTCTGGTGACTTTGTTGTTAATTAATTTATTTCAAGCTAAGAAAATTTTAAGTATATCTCTCTCTGTGTGTTAGGTTTTTAGCTTCTTCATTGCTGTTAAGCTACCGTTAAGTTAAATCCTTCCAGTTTTTAAAGGCAAATTATGGCTGTTGCGCTGCGGGCCGGTATAGATCTATTCTGAACTCTTAAAGGTATGTAGACGATCACGTTGCATCACCATTATTAATTTATTTTATTTTAGAAGGCCAGTGAGTATTTGTATATTTGTATGCATTTTATTTTGAATATGAATTGAACATTTTAGTTATTTAAATGATATTCTTTTTCTATTCCATGATCTAACCAAACATAAAAATATGATTCCTATATAATCTCATGTTTATTACCCTTTCCGTTTTTCTTGGATTTATATTCTATTTCTTTTTATCTTTATTCTTTTGAACCAAACATCACGCACTACTGAAAATTATGGAATTTTCGATCACCTGAAAGTGATCTTAAATCAAGTTGAAAGTCTTGTTCCGACCACTTTTGGTATTCGGAAAAATATTTGTTGCTATTTCCGACCACTTTTTGCTTTCAACTTGATTTAAGATCCACTTTCAAGTGGTCGGAAATTTCATAATTTCCAGTAGTGACGTTATATATTACACTTGTAGGGTCTAGATCATACCCTTTTATTCTTTGAAATGTGTAATGGTAACATATATATTTGCTATGCACTTTTATCATTTTATAGTACACTTTTTAACTATTTATTTTTATCATTCTTATAAAGTATTTTTTAATTATGGTATATTGCAATTTTACATTTTTTATAGTATATATATATATATATACATATATCCCATTTTTGTATTCTAATATTTCTCAGTTTCCTAATAATTTAACATATTTCAGGCTTATAGCTGTTAAATTTTCGGTTTTCAATTAGGCATGCAAAACAGGGGTGTGTAATCCAATTTAACTCTTTAGTGCTTTCTTCTTTGTTCAAATTACTCATTTTGTTGGCCATTGCTTTTTCTTGGTAGACTCAATGGAGCAGATACTCTCGTTACTTAGTAACTTTGAAGGATATATGGGTTTTGATGAAAATCTGGAAACTCTAAAAGATGAAGTAGATCAACTTCACAAGGAAGCGAATGACATGGAAGCAAAGTTGAAGAACTTAGAAAGAGGAGGGGAAAGGAAGAGGAAACAAGGAGTCGAGGGTTGGCTTCAGCGAGTAAATAAGTTGGAAACAAACTTTGAAACATTCAAGGAAAGCATACAAGGTGGGGGGTTGATAATGAAGAATGCTCGGAAGTTAATAAAAGCACAAGAAATCGAAGGGATGACAGAAAGAGTTAAAAAGCATAGAGAAGAGGGCAGAAGTAATACTGTTGAACCTACACTGGATGTGAGTACATCATATGAACTCAATGTTGATCAGTTATTTGGGGCAACATCTAAAATTAATTTAGTAGAAATATATAGATGGGTAGAGGATGAAAATGTGACTAGTATCGGGGTGTATGGAATGGGAGGTGTTGGGAAGACAACTTTGGCACAACATCTATATAACCAAATCCGCAAAGAAAACCCTAAGGTTTACTGGGTTACAGTTTCTCAAGATTTTAACATCAGGAAATTACAAGATAACATTGCGAAAAGTGCTGATATTAGATTGTCTGATGTTGACAATGAAGTGCAAAGAGCTGCTATTTTACGCAATCATTTAGTGAGGAATAATGTTGTGCTCATATTGGATGATGTGCAGTGTGGGACAAAATTGACTTGGTGAAATTGGGTGTCCCTCTTAAGGATAAGGGTTGCAAGCTCATTTTAACAACTCGATTACAAGATGTGTGTCATTGGATTGGATGCGACAAGATGTTCAAAGTTGATGTTTTTAATGAGGAGGAAGCTTGGAATTTGTTCAAGGAGGTTTAAGTACAAGATAAGCATTTTGTGCTCACTGATGCTATTGAAAAACATGCCAAAGAATTGTCAAAAAAGTGTGGTGGCTTACCATTGGCACTCAAAACTGTAGCTGCAAGCATGCGAGGGGTGAATGATGGCCACAGTTGGAGGAATGCCATTAAGAATTTCCGAAATGGTTTTCCTCAAATGGGAGATCAGCTGGAAAAATATGTGTTTGATATACTTGAATTTAGCTACAACAGATTGAAAGAAGAAAAGTGGAAAAGGTGTTTCCTTTATTGTTGTTTGTATCCTGAAGATCATGATATTCGCAAGGATGAAGTAATAATGAAGTTGATTGCAGAAGGATTATGTGAAGATAGAGACGAGGGTCATTCCATATTGAATAAACTTGTAGACATTTTCTTATTGGAAGGGGGAGAATGGTATGCCGGAACATGGCATGTTAAGATGCATGATTTAATGAGAGAAATGGCTTTAAGGATCTCAAAGTTCATGGTTAAATCTAATCTCACTGAAATTCCGGAGGAGAAACATTGGATCGCTGAATTGGAGAGAGTTTCTTTTATGAGAAGTGAAATAAAAGAAATTCCAGATGACTTTTCCCCCAGATGCCCTAGCCTTTCAACCTTGATTTTGCAAAGGCCTTATTACATGGATTCCTTGCAGCTTCAAAGAATCCCAGAATCTTTCTTGTTGTACATGAGGACACAGCTTCGTGTCCTAGATTTAAGTTATAACAAAGGGCTGGAGTGTCTTCCCAATTCTATCTCAGATTTGGAGAATCTTTATGGATTATATCTTAAAGGTTGTGAAAGGATTAGTTGTTTGCCAGGAATGAAGAAGCTGAAGAAATTGATGGTGTTAAATATTGATGGTTGTGAAGGAATTAGGGAATTGCCTCAAGACATGGGATGTTTAGTGAATCTCCAATATCTATATATGAGGCACACAAGCAAATACTTGGAGATTCCGAAAGGGGTAATAGCAAATCTAAGAAATCTTAGATGCCTCCATTTGCACTATTGTCCGAGCTTGCAGAGTGAGGAAGTTAATTGTTTGACACATCTTCAAGAATTTACAAACATCTATGATGATTTGCACAGCTTCAACAACACTACATTGGTTAAAAAACTTGAGCAACTTAAATGCTACCACATATCTGTAGGCTGCTGTGATACAGAGCCAGAAAGTGAAGAGAGGAGTGTTTATTTCAATAAAATCAATTTTGAAGGGAAAAGAGGTCAAGAAGTTAAAGTATTGCTTCCTGCAAACATTTGTCGTTTACGAATTAAGGAATGTGACGGGTTAGATGGGTGCATATTAGACCATTTCCAATCAATGAGCAATAATCTGAGAGAACTACGTGTATATAATTCCTTCGAAGCAGAGTGGATTTGGGATAGCGAACAAATAATAGAAAATGCAGCCACCCCATTTAAGTGTCCTGAGAAGTTGCATCTCCAAAAGCTGCGCAAAGATTAGTAAGTTTGTTTAAGGGAGAAGATGTAATTATTCTTCCAGATTGCACCTTCTCATCCCTTAAACATCTGTATATATGGTATTGTGATAGTATGAAGAAGTTGTTGTCACAGGCGTTATTGCAAAATCTCCAAAATCTTGAGATACTTGAGGCAGTATGGTGTGAGAACCTAGAAGTGGTAATAGGAGTTGGGGATGAAGAAGGCAGCAGTAATACCCGACCGTCATCATCCTCAAATATATCATGTCTACCCAAGCTTAAACACTTAGGACTAGAGGTGCTGCCAAAATTGAAAAGCATATGCAATGGTAGAGAAATGGTTTGCCCTTCCATTGAAGAAATAAGCATTTTCCGTTGTCAAAATATTAAGAGGATGCCTTCATTTCTTCCTATTGATGAAGCTAGTAAACAACCATACCTTCCTTCATCCTTTCAAAAGATCAACTTACGTAAAAGTGAGAAAGAATGGTGGGAATCATTGGAGTGGCACAATCCAAATGAAAAAGACATCCTGGAATCTCACATCGAATGGTAATTTCTTATTTATCTTTGCTCTATAAAACAATATATATTTCACTAAATATTTAATTTAGTGCATTTCTTATCAATTTCTTGCAAATGAGTATGCATCTATAAAACGAAATGAATATGTATAAAAGTACTATACTAAATATTAAATTTATCATCAATCGACAACAATAGAGCCACATAATTTGTTTTTAAAAATCAGAGTAGCTAATCATTCAATCCTGCAACAATAACTTGTCATCAATTTTTTCATTTATACTAAATTAGATGTTAAAAGTAAATAAATGATTATTGGGTCAAGAGAAGATCAAAACTAAAAGATGACAATGATTATTGTTATGATTTAAATAGTTTTATTTATGGGATTTTGTTTTACAACTTCTCATTTTTAAGTAAATAAATATGTATACAATAAAAACCACATTTAATAAAAATGTAGAAAATTTTATTATATTACATCTTTTTTTAAGAAATTATATTACATCTTTTCTTAATTAAGTTAGCAAATACTCAGTTCTTCCAATTTAATTATTTATCTTACTTTTCTTTTTATTTTATCTAAAATAATGTATATTTTTAAAATTTAAACACTTCTAACCTTTTGCTTTTAAAAAAAAATAAAAAATTTTATCCTTTGTTCCTTTTAACTTTTAAGGTGGTTCTAACTCACTACTTTTTAAAAAGGTAAATTTCAAAATAATATTAGTGACTTATTTATTTTTTAGAAAATGATATTTCACTTGGTTCTTTATATATAGAGAGCACCATTTGAACTCAATTTTCTCTGTAAAATAATAATATATTGAATAACATAATCATAAAATGAAAGATAAAATATAGTTTACTTAAAATGATAAACATGTCAACTTTTAATTTCTTTATATGGATTGTTTGAGTTAATCTTCTAAGCATTTCTTCTATATTCAAAAGAATGTATAATATTCTTAAGCTTACATTCCCATGTTTAGTTCATGTTATCTTACTTTCCCAAGGGAATGTAACATTACCAAAAGAATGCAACATACCTTCCACATAGGATTTTGAAAGGATTGTGATTACCTTACATTTCTTAGGTTATCCAAGATTACCGTGCATATTTAAACATTGTTTCCCTTTTAATTCTAATTATTATAAAATATATATTTTATGTGAACTTATTATATGCATCATTTTTAATTATTTTTGTAATTATCTATTTTATTTTATTTTTATTACGTCATATTAACTTATAAAATAATTTTGTTTCACAAGTTATGTTAGTTAAATATTTTCAAATCATGTAATTATATATAATACCATTATCTTATCTATTTATTTTAATTTTAAAGTGTATTGAAATACATGAAAATATATTAACGATATTAAAGTAAAAATAATAATTATAACATAAAAGATAACCCCCACACCAAGTAAAAATAATAATTATTACCTACCTCAATTTTAACCAAGCACATTAATCTAACATACCCAGTAATTTAACATTCCAGCAATCTAAAATTCTCTAAGGTAATATAAGATTCGGTGACAATTACATTGGGTCTTGTTAATTGCAATCCGCGACTTTGAAAACTATTAATTTAGTATCTTTTAACTATTCAATTTTTATCACTCTAACTAAATTGAGGACCAAATGTCACCCAAAAAAAATAATTATTCAATTAATATTTAATGTAAGGGGTAAGATCGTCTTTCTATATTCCGGAGGAACCTTCTTCCCTCTTCCCGCCATTGTTGTCTAATTTCTTACACTTTCTGATAGAAGATCTACTGTATCTTTAACACTTCCTGATAGAAGATCAACGATGGCTAGGATTTGAATGCAATCAAGGACAGGTGGCTTTACAGATACGCTTTAGGATACGCTCATTTGTCAAATTCAGAATTATTATGTAAATTCCATTTCATCATAGAATAGAATAGATATGTTCTTTGATTAAGAAATCCCATCCCAATTAGAAAGACAGTGGAATTAGAAAACGATGGCAGGGAGAGGGAAGAAGGGTCCTCCGATCCGGGACATAGAAAGACAATTTTGTCCCTTACATTAAACATTAATTGGTTAATTAAATTTTTTCAGTGACATTTGGCCAGTAGGAATGATCAAAATTGATAAAAATTAAATAGTTAATGTACTAATTAACAGTTTTGAAAGTCGTAAATTGCAATTAACAAGATCCAACAATCACAGTACCAAAATTGTAATTTATTCAAAAGTTAAATTGCATTTATACTATTACAAACATACAAACTTTTTACTTTTTCGAAGCTCCATTTTTCTTAATTTAATAGATACACACTTTGAGAATCAATTTGGAAACCTCTTACTTTGAAGAACTTGAGTTTACTTTGACCAAATCCAAATTAAAAGTGAACCTCACTCAAAATAACTAATAGGTTGTACAAATTAATTTAATTACCCATGATTATTAGATTTAGCAATTATATTTTGTAAGAAATTTTTTTCTTTTTGTGCATGCATATATAGGTCGCTTTTCCATTACCTAACCTTTCCACCTGCTACCAATTTAGACATTTTTGCAATGGTCAAGACACTAGTTATAATTAATTTCTCAAAATTGGTCTACACCTTAATTATTTCTTAGAATTGGTCTATGCAAAAAGATTTTACTTATATTATCTTTGAAGTTGTTTGAAGTATATACACTTGCTCTTTAAAACTGTAATTAATTCTCAAGTGTATACTATAATAATACTCTGACGTGTATATACATCATCCGACAAAAGTTATAATTAATTTCCCATTTTTTTTATTACAAGAATATAAGATAACACAACTTGTATATGATAACCAATTGATTTCATTTTTGCTCGTGGAATTGGAGTTTCCTTGAAGTTTGTCTTAGCTTGCCACATTGTCTTAGTATGGCAAATATGAAGTTAAACAAGTCTTGGTTTTCCTCTACAACAATTGTTTTGTTCTTTGTTTTCATTCAATAAAAATAAATTGAAGTAAAACATGGCAACAACAATTGCAATTGCAATTCAATCACTCAATTGAATTGAACTTGCCCCAATATCATGGATAAGGATCTGTGTTTATCTGTAGCATTTAAAGCCTTTGTTTTTTTTTTTAGTACTACAAACTCTGTTACAAGTGTAGTATCTGTTCATAACAATTTTCTCAACCTACTAAAGTACAAAGAGCACAAAATAGTCAATATTCTCAACCTATATATTAAAACACAAAAAAGCAAGAAAGAGTCAATACTAATCCCAGTGAACCTATGATCTCTTATTTAGAAAAGTCACTTTATGCCACTAGACCACAAGGTCATTGGCATTTAAAACATTAATTATTTGTACAAATATCGCCAACAAATAAATTCATATCCAGTACATATGGCTTTCTTGTGAGTTTTGATACACTCACAATATTTTATGCGTTATAACATTATATTATACTATAATATATTTGAAATAATTTTTAAATTTATAGATGACCTATTTTTCTTTTTACTAGATGTTCTAGTCGTGCCAATTTGTTGACCAATCAAAACTTGTTAATACTAAATACTAACATATTATTTGTGTGTTAACAAATTATGTTGAAAATTATCAAGTTTAACATTAGTCATTTACGTACTCAATCACAACAACCATGTTAGGTAAACATTTTAAAGCTATAGCAATTATAGTACAGAGCAGTATCACTCAATAATTTTTCACCCACTGACTTGTTGGCTCAAATGTGCATAGTTTTCCAAAAGTTGGCCCATAGCTTCAATTGTTTGATCAAGTTGTGCTCCTAGATATTTCTTTAATATCTAATTTAATTAATATGGTGACAGATTACATCTACTTTTCCTTTATACTTTACTAGTATGATACCCGTGCGATGCACGGATCAAAATTTTAACATTAATGAATTTATTATTGTTTATTATAAGATAATCATTTTTTATGTGGATATTACAATGCTTGTAGGATTTCAAATTAGGGATTTAAACATACTAAGTAATAAACATTAGGTTTTCAAAAAAAAAAGTAATAAGCATTAGTGCTACAAAATCTGAAATTATTTTAAATTACAAATTATTAAAGACATCTTTGTAAACTACATTAGTGGTTGAATTACAACTATTGCCTAACTCATTACAGATCAAAATCTTGAGACCTTTAGAATTGCTTATTCTAGATGCGGCTACATATAACTGTCCGTGTACAAAAATGGACTTCTGGAGTAACAATCCAACATGGGATAACGTTTGTCCTGAATTTTTTTTATAATCATTGCATATAAAAACATTAATGAGAATTGTCTTCTTTTAAACTTGAATGACAATTTTGGACCTGATGGTGTCATAGCCATTCGAGGAACCAACACCCTAGTACCTGCATGATCATTATCTAGTATTCCACCCGTGCGATGCACAATTAAAATTGTGTGTGTGCATATATATATATATATATATATATATATATATATATTGAAAGATGTGGCATCATAATTCTGTAGCCTATTGAAATAGGATTTAAATAAAAACATCAAATATTGGGATGCACTTGGCCATCAATATTTTCTACATCAATTGAGTATAAATAAATTTCATTAAATGTTATAATAAAAACCACAAAACATTCTCAATTAACATTATTAAGTATATAAGTATTACAATAATAAAGCATAAAAAATAAAAACATATAAAATATAACTTTTTTATTTAAAATAAATCATATCTACTAAACGGCAAATTATTGTGTGGATCATGGTTCACATAATATTGCATGGACCATAAAAAAAAAGTACATTTTGAATGTACTAAAAGTACATTATTTGTATACTGAATGTATATTAAATGTTCATTATTTTATAGTATTTCAAAAAATAGTTCACACAGCTTGTGTGGACCATGATCACAAAATAGTGATTGCTACTAAATCTAATCAAAACTACACATATTAATATATATACATTTTGTTTTAGCCCAAGCAAGAAGCCCAATATTTAACCCAACCCAAAACCATTAAAAGCCCACATATAAAATCAACCCCAAACCCTAATCCTACGCAAATCCACTCATCTCTGTCTGAAAGTATTTCCTCTGCCTTCTCTCTACCAATTTAGAAACCGTACTACAGCTGCAACTACAGAGCTTCAATTCATTGTTTTTTTTTTTTTTTAATTTTTTTGTCTGGTGAAGTTGACGCCTTTTGCACCAGGATGATAATTCATCTTGATGCCTCCATTTTTTAACACCCTTTTGCTCCAGGATGATAATTCATCTTGATGTACATGGTGAGCTGTCATAGGCTCCCAAATTAAAACCTTACAAACGTAGTAGCGAGAGTAAGGATCGATCCCACGAGGAGTGACTAGTTTAACTTTTGTGCTCAAGGAAATAATGGGGGGTTTGGAATATATCGAGAATAAATATTAAATAAAAGAGAAATTAAATAAACAAGAAATTTAATCGAACGAATAGAGCAATGAAAATAATATATCGAAAACACTTATAATAGGAGACCTTGGTTAGTAAAGATCCACCACCGGAATTCAACACTGATCATTGATTAATAAAGTAATTAATATGCAATTGAATATTTGTCGTGAAATTATTTCATTTCCGTTTTCCCTTAGTTGTAGGTAACTAAAGCACACGCGGTTTAATTACCCCTAACTACTAAATAACCTAAGACAAGCGCTATAGATTTAATTTAATAGCAGCAATAGGAACTAGGAAAACCGACAAACTAAATAACACAAGCACAAGCGGTTGCATTTAATTTAGGAAAATATTCTACCCGAGTCCAATTATCACTAAGCCGTCAATAATTAACCCAGTTGCTACTGAATATTAGAGTAATTTGTAGCACAACATTATCTAATATAGCAAATAATTATATCAAATAAATAACTAGTAGGCCTCCCTAGCAATTAAATGATACAACTATTCAAATAATTTAGAAGAATATTTAATACTCAAATGCATAAAAATATATATAATAAAAATAAATAAATAACCTTACAGCGTAATGAACTCCGGGGTTTCAATTCACTAAACCAAACTAGAAATTAGCCGCGAATGGACATTGATAACAACCTTAAAGAATATTCGAGAGGGGAAGAATGCACATTTTACAATAGAAAGCTTATTCTATTTATAGTATTCTCAAAATAGAATTCTACCATTCAATTCATTCCTATTTTTGCGCCGTACGAATGGATCTTGCTCAGTCTTGCCGCAATCTTCGCACAATGTTGACGACTCCTCTTTGTCACACGCCATGTACAAAGCAAATAAAATATAAGGTTCAATATTTCGTTGCATGCTAAGAAATTAGGGAGTGGAATAAACTAATACTAAAATAATAAATATATAAATACTAAAAAATATATATAACGCATATATATGTATAAACTGTAAACTAGTACATAATAAATAAATAAATAAATAAATAAATAAATAAATAAATATATATATATATATATATATATATATATATATATATATATATATATATATATATATATATATATATATTTTAGATAGTACGTAATATATATTCTATATATTATATATTATATATTAAATTCTAAAATGGAATAATTAATATATAATAGTAAATAATTAATGCAAAATTATTATAAAGATGTACCTAAAATATGAGTGTAAAATATGCCTATCAAATTCTCCCACACTAAAACGTTTGTTTGTCCCCAAGCAAAAATATTATTTGCGAAGTAAATAGAAATGAAATTCCCAAAACTCATAACATATCATGAACAACAATCTGAAGCACCCTGCAATTAATAAGTTAGCACCCTGTTTGAAAATGGAGAAAACTAAATAAGTAAGCCCTCACAGGAATGTCACTCATCACTCAAGTGTTTGATGGGTATAAATTTCACTCAAGTTCATTCCTATAAAATTGCTCTACCATAGGCTTTCATATCTTCTCAATCACTACTACAAGAGTCATGCATGACACAAATCATAAGGACTTTTCACAGGTTGTAATGGGGCTAGGGTTAAGGTAGGAAATATTTAGGAAAGTAGCTCAAATATAACTTTCAAACTAGAGGAGCAAAATATAAGCAAATAATCCAAGATACTTGCTCAACACCCTCAATTTTTCACTCAAAGCATTTCCTATTGAGGCTCCAATATGACTATCATTCTCAAAAGTATAGAATGCTTCCTCAGTATTACCAGAATTTCCCCCTTACTTCGTTTATTTAGAAGTAACTTCAACTCAAAATCAATTGCTGATTCTTTCTCATTTTCTCATAAATTTCCAGCAATATTTTTCTTTTTCAAACATATATTCTCCATTTTTCCATTTTCATTTTTTCAATTTTTCAATTTTTCATGTTTTTTTTTTCATAGAAGACCAACGACATATTGGCAACGAAGATACAACTCATCTCACTCTCAATCATACTAATAAGAGTAAGTGATCTCCCCTACACTTATCCTTCCCAACCTCACGTAGATTACAAAAAATAATCCAAAATTTGCTCCACTAGTTATTCAGCTGGGTGAAGGCATTATTTTAGATATAAAAGGCTTGCAACGTGGTTCAAAATAAAGAAAGGAATGGCCATAAAGCTCAAAGTGGTTAACAAAGGGAAATAAATCATAGGACAAAACCGGTTATTTGGCTAGTGAGGCTCAAAACCAAATAATGGCCTTAATCACATTTGAATCATGCATGGTCTAATTAGCTTTAAAAGAGAATCAAGGCAAGTTCTAGAGAAACAAAATTATGGAAGAAATCACACAATATGAATAAAAGAAGACCGAAGTGTCAGTCAATGGCTCAAAACACTCACAGGTTTATTGCTTACTTAATATAGCCACTACATATCAAACAAGAGATGCTAACAAACTAATCACAACTTGCCAAACTATTTATTCAATCATGTTATGCATTCCAAGAAAGAAAAAAATATTATTTTTCAAAATAATACTTATTTTGCATAAAATAATAGTAAAATATTTTTTTAAAATTATGAAATAAGAAAATAAATAATAAATTTTTTTTTTGACATAAGCAAACAAACAATAAAACTAAATTCCCTCCCCACACTTATTATCAACGTTGTCCCCAGTGTTGAATAAAAACATGTAGAATAAGGGTTATTGAATGAGAATAGGGAATAAAAGAAAAAGAATGGAACAAACACACCTTAGGTTGCCTCCTAAGCAGCGCCTTTGTTTATCGTCGTTGGCTCGACTTATGATATTTCTTTAAATTTCCATCGTCTTTTGGAGTACCTTCGATGATTATGAGTATCCAAAGAAACAGTCCCTTCATGCAAATTAGTACTCAAAGATGATTCTTTATTTTTTTCTTCTTTATTTCCATTAGAAGCACTTTCATCAAATTTAACAAACTTCAAAGAATCAACAAAAATTGCAAAATTATCATCACTAGGGGATTTCATGGTATCATAAATATTAAAATTCACAAATTTACCATTAAACTCCATAGTAAGCATGCCACTATGAATATCAATTTTAGTTTTTGCAGTTTTTAAGAACGGTCTTCCTAATAAAATATGAGAAATTTTATTATCATTTTCCATATCCAATACATAAAAATCAGCAGGAAAAACCAAGTTATTAACTTCAACAAGCAAATCCTCAATCACACCCCTAGGATATGTAGTATATCCATCAGCCAATTGAATTACTATACTAGATTTACTCAGGGGTCCAAGATTTAACGAATTATAAACAGAATATGGCATCACATTAATAGAAGCTCCTAAATCTAACATAGCATTTTCAAGTTTCACACCACTTATCATGCACGGGATAGTAAACATACCCGGATCTTTACACTTTTCAGGAAGATTGTCTTGACTAGCCATAGAGACATTCTCATGCACTTTCATTTCCTCAACTCCGTTATTTCGTTTATTTTTCAAAGTGCATAACTCTTTTAGAAAATTTGCATAGCGAGGTATTTTTTTCATAGAATCTAAAAATGGTTTATTAGCCTCACACTCACGAAATGTTTCATACATATCATTATTCAATTTTCCTCTTATTGGTTCTAAAAGAGCTTGAGGAAATTGGGGTACTGGTTCATAATCAGAAAAGAAGAAAGCTTACCTTCGGACGTCTCTTTATTATTGACAATGATCCCTGCACTTATTCCCTTGTTTAGATCGACGTTCTTTTCCAGCGACATACTACTCACAGTAATTGCACTTACATTCTCTTTAGGATTAACGATCGTTTGAGAGGGTAATTTGCCAGAACTCTGTGCTTCCAACCGACTTACCGTAGTTGCTAGTTGGCCAACTTGTCTTTCTAAGTTTTGAATACTAGCCTTTGTTTCTTGAATACTAGCCCTTGTCTCCTGTTGGAATAGTTGTGTTTCTTGTTGAAACTGCAAAGTGTTAGTAGCAAGAGATTTAACGATATCCTCTAGATTCGTACCTTAGCTAAAGTTTTGGGTTGGTTGTTGTCTTGAAGGAAATGGTTGTCTGTGCTGCTGAAAATTGGAACGATTCTGAACAAACTGGTTCCCTTGTGAGTTCCCATAGCTAAGGTTTGGGTGATCCCTCCATCCAGGATTATATGTATTGGGAGAACGGATCATACTTGTTGGTCCCAAAAGAGGTTAGGTGAAAGTCTAGAGGGGGGGGGGGGGGGGTGAATAGACTTTCAAACTTTTTCGCACAGCACAACAATGGCTAAGACAGAGATAAACCAAAACTCATAACTAGATTGTTAGAGTATGGTGGCACATCGGAATAAATAAACATAAAGTGTGTGTGAGATTGTGTGAGTAGTATATCTTCGTGAGAGCGTATATGGTAAAGAGCGGTATGTAAAGAAAGCAGTAAAGAACACAAGACAATTATAGTGGTTCGCGAGGTGGTGTAATCCTCCTACTCCACTTGCTCTTTTCTCCAAGAGCCAATTCACTATATCTAACACTCCTTGGTTTCAAGATACAATGAATTTCCGTGATCTAGTGCTTTGATCACAAAGCCCGCACTAATCACGCCAGTGACACCACCACTGCTGCTTCGGGTTCACGTCGCCGCGCTACATATCCAGGATTTCACGACTCCGCGTTACTTTCCCCCCGTCTTCCACACTCCGGTAGAAACGTATCCGTGATCTGGTGCTTTGATCACCAAGCCCACACCAATCACGCCCAGTGCCTCAGACACTGCTGGCTTGCGGATCTCACAGCTCCGTGTGACAATCCAGGATTTCACAGCTCCGTGCTACTTTCCTCCTTCTCTTGTTTTGCTCCAAAACAAGTGTTGTCTTGCTTCCAACTTCTGAGACTCTGTAGATGATCTTCAATGATGCGCAGGTCTCTTTTATGAAGATAAACACTCTGGAATGATTTCTCTTGAACGCTCTGAGTGTTTTCTCTCTTTGAATATATCAAGTAAAGTACTTGATATTTTCGCTCTGCTTTGCTCTGTTTTAGAACTCTCAGAATATTTTTTCTCTTTGAAGCTCTCTGAGTTCTTTTCTCACACTTGAAGATTTTAGCTCTTAGAAGCTTAATTGCTCTATTCGATCCTTTGATGGATTCGAATTTTCTGCTCTCTTGTTCGTGAGTTCGTGATCTGCTCTACTGCTCTTCTCTTCTTCAAGTCTTCATATCTTCATCTTTTTATAGCTGGATGGGAATTTGTCCGTTGGATAGAGACGCTCCATGTCAGAGATCTTATCTTATCTTCTGCAAAAATGTCAGAAAGAGATAAGCTAGCCGTTTGAAAAGATCTTCATCTCCATTGTAAATGAGCTTCCAAACTTCATCTGATATTCCTCTGTTTTAACGTTGAGTGGAAATATCTGGGTCTCAGTTTTGGTGTAGAATGGCTTCTCTGATCAGCTCTGAAATAGTCCTTGTATCTTTGGGATTCAAAAATAATCTTTATTTTAATCCCATACTAGTTAAACTAGTATTTTCCTTGTGAG
This sequence comes from Ipomoea nil, assembly GCF_001879475.1. Taxonomy (NCBI): domain Eukaryota; kingdom Viridiplantae; phylum Streptophyta; class Magnoliopsida; order Solanales; family Convolvulaceae; genus Ipomoea; species Ipomoea nil. The sequence goes on from NW_017616857.1 coordinate 296,871, forward strand.
AATATTTTTCACTGTAAGTTCTGCTTCATCTTCTTCATTCTCACGTCTGGGTGTTCTCAGATATCAAATTGGCTTTGAACTTCCACCCAATTTGAATTTCTCCTTTGTAATTGACACCCAATGTCAATTGACTTGTAATTGGCACCCAAATTGAATTTCTCCTTTGTAATTGGCTCCCAATTGACTTTGACTTGCAATTGGCTCCCAACATCTCCTGGTGCTTCAATTACTTCTTCAAAATTGGACTTCTTTGAATTTTATCTCAATTCAATTGCTCCTCAATGTCTTCCTTTAATTGGTCCCCAATCTGAATTGCATCCCATACTACAACTTGAATTGGCTCCCAATCTGAATTGCATCCATACAACTTGAATTGGCTCCCAATTTCAATTCTACATTGGCTCCCAACTTGAATTGATTTTTGAAACTTGCTCCCAATTTCAATTTCAATTCTACATTGGCTCCCAACTTGAATTGATTCCATTTGAAACTTGCTCCCAATTTCAATTTCTCTGAACTAGCTCCCAATTTTGTTTCGAACTAGCTCCCAATTCCAATTGATTTCGATTTCTCTGAAAACTAGCTCCCAACTTCAATTGCTTCGAAACTAGCTCCCAATTTCAATTGCTATGAAATCGGCTCCCAATTCCCTTTTGAATTGGCTCCCAAGTGCAATTGCTTCTCAATTGCCACCCAAGTGAAATTGCTTCCCAATTTCCACTTGTAATTGGCGCCCATAGGTAGACTAGCGCCCAACTCCATCAGATTAAATTAATTTGGCTTCCCAAATTTTACCTTGTAAAATTGTTGATGGTGAGTTTCAAACTTGAGCCATTTCAAATAGTATATCAAGCATCATCCACTTTGTCCATACACCTCATTGAGTAAATCTCCAATCTTCTTTGATGTACTCCTTTCTTTCCATAGATGCTTGATCTCCAAGTTAATTTCATGCATTCTTCAATTCGTAATTTTCTTCACGAAAATTCTTCTGGGATATCTTCTTTGAGTAGTAGCGACGTGAATATTGTATCATTCATCTTCTTCTTCAATTTGTCATTTTCTCCAGACAAATTCTTGATTTTCGGCTTTATATCTTCTTCTTCTATTTTCATCCATTTTCCTCTGTTTTTCTCTTTTCATAATTAAATAATTTCCCGATCATGGTCTAAGACTCTACTAGACCTATAAATAAAATTGGGGGATCTACAAATACAAATTTGGCATATCAAAACCATTACACTTTATTCCTAACAATTCCCCCCCTTTTGATAATGTCAAAACCTATACTCAGTCATTGGCTTTAAGTCTTTGAAAAATAATCTTTTTGCTCAATTTTATTTGACAAAGCCAAGAAGAGTTTAACAAATGGTTTTCTAGACACAATCAAAGAAACTTGTGAATTAAATTTTTAGACAAGCTCCTAAACGCATCTTGAATTATTTTTTATTTTGATCATCATCAATTTTTAATTTTGTCGTGCGTTTGACATATTTCTTTTCTTTTAATTCACGAAAGTCTAATTACATTAAAAATAAAATTAAAGACTCAAAACAGACCATGGGAAATTATTATTGATATATTTCGAATTTATAAAGAAAAACGCAACAGAGGTTCGAAAATAGAGAATATCAGCTTAAGAGAATTTTCAGATTACCTTCTGGGTTTCTTCACACCAAAGTCTTTCTTCAAAATTTCTTTGACATGTTCTCTGAGCTTGAAGAAATCATCTTTGAACTTTGCATTCTGAAATTTTCTTTGTAAGCTGTCCGACCATGTAATGTCCAAAAGCTTCTTTGATGTTGTTGCCCGAAGAACTCCGTTTTCCCACCATAAGACACATTCTTCGAAGCTTCTTTCTTCTCCAAGATTCATGCCCATATTTCCGGTGAAATCTCTTAGTTCATACCACATCTCG
>NW_017616858.1:0-2500 GCF_001879475.1 Ipomoea nil
CGGGAACACTCGTACGAGGCCTACGGGACGAGGGGGCCCGTCCCAACACGTTCCGAAAAAAGTCGACCGCACCTCAACTACCATACCCCCCCTATAGTAGTTAAAAAAAAAAAACCCCAGTGACAGCAGTAGACACGGTTTGTCCCGTAAATCACACGGTCATTTCGGGTGGTTCCGTGCATTTTTTTTTCAAATGTTATTGCATGGTCCTTTAGTTTAGAGCATTTTAACAATGCTTGGTAAATTTCAAAGCGTTTGGATGATTATTTCATTGAAAACGACGATGTCCAAATTTATGCCCAGCTGTCCGCAAAGTTCCTTGTCTGACTTAGCCAAGTACTTGGGATTGTTGGGAATGTGAGAGGAATATATGGCATATCGTTTGCCTCACTAATTAAATAGTACAATAAGCTCTAAAAACAAATGTATATGCCATTTTGGCACGAGAACGACGTAAAACGACATAGGCCAAGGCATAACACAGAACCGTCGTAAAAGTACTGGGGTGGCAGGCGGGTAAACCTCTGTTGCGTGATATTTTCCGCATCCGTCCGCAACTGTGCGCAATTTGGGCGCCCTCGTTCCGCATAAGTCCGCAACCTCGGCACCCTCGTTCCGCATAAGTCCGCAACCTCGGCACCCCCGTTCCGCATAAGTCCGCAACTTGGGCACCCTCGTACCGCAACTTTCCGCAACCTCGGCACCCTCGTACCGCAACTTTCCGCAACCTCGGCACCCTCGTACCGCAACTTTCCGCAACCTCAGCACACCCGTACCGCAACTTTCCGCAACCTCGGCACACCCGTTCCGCATAAGTCCGCAACCTCGGCACCCCCGTACCGCAATTTTCCGCAACTTGGGCACTCTCGTACCGCATAAGTCCGCAACTTGGGCACCTCGTACCGCAACTTTCCGCAACCTCGCCCCCCGTACCGCAATTTCCGCAACCTCGGCACCCCCGTACCGCAATTTTCCGCAACCTCGGCCCACCCGTACCGCAACTTTCCGCAACCTCGGCCCACCCGTACCGCAACTTTCCGCAACCTCGGCACCCCCGTACCGCAATTTCCGCAACGTCGGCCACCCGTACCGCAATTTTCCGCAACGTCCGGCCCACCCGTACCGCAACTTTCCGCAACCTCGGCACCCCCGTACCGCAACTTTTCCGCAACCTCGGCCACCCCGTACCGCAACTTTCCGCACCTCGGCCCACCCGTACCGCAACTTTCCGCAACCTCGGCACACCCGTACCGCAACTTTCCGGCAACCTCGGCACACCCGTACCGCAACTTTCCGCAACCTCGGCACACCCGTACCGCTAACTTTCCGCAACCTCGGCACCCTCGTACCGCATAAGTCCGCAACCTCGGCACCCTCGTACCGCATAAGTCCGCAACCTCGGCACCCTCGTACCGCATAAGTCCGCAACCTCGGCACCCTCGTACCGCATAAGTCCGCAACCTCGGCACCCTCGTTACCGCATAAGTCCGCAACTTGGGCACCCTCGTCCGCATTCGTAGCCGCAACTTTCCGCAACTTGGGCACTCTCGTACCGCAACTTTTCCGCAACTTGGGCACTCTCGTACCGCAACTTTCCGCAACTTGGGCCACCCTCGTACCGCAACTTTCCGCAACTTGGGCACCCTCGTACCGCAACTTTCCGCAACTTGGGCACCTCGTACCGCAACTTTCCGCAACTTGGGCACCCTCGTACCGCAACTTTCCGCAACTTGGGCACCCTCGTACCGCAACTTTCCGCAACTTGGGCACCCTCGTACCGCATAATTCCGCAACTCGGCACCCTCGTTCCGCATAAGTCCGCAACCTCGCACCCCCTCGTACCGCATAATTCCGCAACCTCGGCACCCTCGTACCGCATGATCCGCAACTTAGGCACCAACGTTGCGCATGAGTCCGCAACTTAGGCACCAACGTTGCGCATGAGTCCGCAACTTAGGCACCAACGTTGCGCATGAGTCCGCAACTTAGGCACCCTCGTTCCGCATGAGTCCGCAACTTAGGCACCCTCGTACCCCATAAGTCCGCAACTTGGGCACACTCGTTCCGCATGAGCCCGCAACGTAGGCACACTCGTTCCGCACAAGTCCGGCACTTAGGCACACTCGTTCCGCATGAGTCCGCAACTTAGGCACGCTCGTTCCGCATAAGTCCGCAACGTAGGCACACTCGTTCCGCATATGCCCGCAACGTAGGCACACTCGTTCCGCATATGCCGCAACGTAGGCACACTCGTTCCGCATATGCCCGCAACGTAGGCACACTCGTTCCGCATAAGTCCGCAACCTCGGCACCCTCGTACCGCATAAGTCCGCAACCTCGGCACCCTCGTACCGCATAATTCCGCAACCTCGGCACCCTCGTACCGCATGAGTCCGCAACTTAGGCACCAACGTTGCGCATAAGCCCGCAACTTAGGCACCCTCGTTCCGCATAAGTCCGCAACTTAGGCACCCTCGTACCCCATAAGTCCGCAACTTGG
>NW_017616858.1:10000-12261 GCF_001879475.1 Ipomoea nil
TCTATCCCTCACCGTTTGCCTTGTGAGCATCGGTGGCTGCTTTGGCCGGATAAGCTGCCCTGTGAGCACCGGCTTCTTCTTAACCGGATAAGCCGCCTGTGGGCACCGGTCCTTCATCCTAACAGGAACCGGTTTGTCAAAGCTATGGCAAACACGAGCGTTGTTTCCACTACCCAACCCGAACCCTCCAATGCAGTGGATCCCTCAGGCTCAAGATCTCTGGGCTCTGTCGATACTTACTCTGATGAAGAAAATAGCCGACAGGGCAATGGGTGGAGAAGAGACACCGGGAAGAGAGTTTGGGTTGAGAAAGGCACTGTAAACTTATCAAACCTGACCAGGAACAATAGAGATTCTGGGAAAGGCAGAAATCCACCTCAAAAAGATCCATTCCACAACCATAGAGAACTGGAGGGGGATGAATGCCTTCTGCATGGTTCCATGGCCGAAAGAGGGCGTGCGAAGCTGGACCTTGAGGACTGGATTGAACCGCCAAAGGATAGAAACTTCCCTTTGATGGGGCGTTTTGCTGGAAAATTCCCGGGCATGAGAATAATTGATGAATTAGCCAAAACTTGGGGAGTTTGGTATAATTTGGATGAACACTATAATGGCCATGTAATGTTTTGGTTTAAGACTGAAGAGGACCGTGATGTTGTGTTGAAGAAGGGTCCTTTTGCTGTGTATGGAAAACGTATGTTCCTTGAACCACCACCAAAAGAGTTCTCTGAGGCGTATGAAGATTACCGGTTCCTTCCAATGTGGGTTAGACTCCCCTCACTGCCGAAACCTTGTTGGAACACTGGGCTTTGAGCAAAATCGCTGCTGCCATTGGTAAACCTCTGTACATGGATCAATCAACTTTGGATGGGAGGAAAATAGGCTTTGCTAGGGTGCTCGTGGATGTTGACTGCTCCTTAGAGCCTCTGGAACACATCGCCATTGAGGTGCCTGACGGATCAACGCTTGAACAGAATATTTTTTATCAGAACTGGGTGCCCTTTTGCACTCGGTGTGGGGGAGGCCGACACATAACAGAAAAATGCCCCTTGACTCGTGTTGAATGTAATCTAAGGGAAAGAAATGTGGCTGCTGGGCATGGGAATGAGAATGGTGATACCGAGACTCAAGCTCTTGTAGCTACGGATGTGTGTGAGGCTGTTGTGGGTGACGAAGAGGATGTGGCAGAAAAGAGAACTGATGAGGCAGCACTGGTGGTAGTCGAAGATGGTACAGGAGTGCAAGATATTGTAGCTACACCTTTGCAACAACCTTTTGGAACTCCACAAGTCGAGGTGCAATCTCCTCCACCACCTCTTGAGATTGGAGATGAGGCCGCAAATGAGACATCTGACGCAGAAATTCCACAAGTTGAGGTGCAATCCCCTCCACCACCTCCTGAAATTGAAGAGGAGGCCGGTAACGACAAAGAAGAAGCTGCTTTGTCAAAATCTGCTAGAAGAAAGGCCCGAAAGGCTAGGAAGGCGGCAGAAGCTGCCTTGAACCCTCCATGCAACCTTGAGACTGTCTCTGAAGTTGATCCGGATCCACAGGCAGAAAATGAAGAAGAAAATGTTGTCACCTTACCCATAGAGCCCTCTCGTGTGGTGGCTGGGGCAAGAAGACGATCCCCGCAATCTAAGAAGCAAAAGAAAACATCTCGGACATCCCTGCCACTTGGGATTAACAAAGTGGCTGGCGGCGGTGGTCGGCGAGCACCCACCTCCGTTGCTCAATGTTGATCGGAACTTGGAATGTGAGGGGTTTGAATCAACCCCTCAAACAAAAAGAAGTCTGGGACTTCGTTTGGAACAATAAACTATCTGTTATTGCACTTCTGGAAACTAAATTGTCGATTGAGAAAGCTGACTTGTTCGTTAAAAACCGAAAGAATGGATGGAAGCTTGCAACCAACTTCCATGATACTGTTGGTGGAAGGATTCTTGTTACATGGAACCCAGCGCTAGTAGACTGCTCAATCCTTGAGACTGGACCTCAACATGTCCACTGTCTCATTCTATGCAAGATTTCTCAGAAGAAGATTCTTTGTACTTTTGTCTATGGCCTCTTTTCTGTAGTTGCGAGAAGGCAATTATGGGAGAAGATTGAAGCACTTGGACTATTGATTGTTGAACCATGGGTAATCTCAGGTGACTTTAATACAGTGTTATCACCATCTGAAAGAAGGGGAGGAAACGAACCAACTAGATATGAGCTTCAGGATTTGGAGAATTGCTGTGCGAACATGGATCTAACGGACT
>NW_017616859.1:0-1519 GCF_001879475.1 Ipomoea nil
GTTCGCTGCGCCCTTTCTTCTCCTCGCGTCCTTCCTTCTCCCGCTCCTTGCGTGTGCGGCTGCCTCCCCTTTTTTGCTTTTCGCGCGCCGCCTCTTTCCGCTCTGCTTCTCTCGCTTTCTGTCCTTTCCCTCCTTCCGCGTTCCTGCCTTCCCGCCGCGCCTCTTGCTTCCCTTCCGGGTTTCGTGCGTCTCTCTGCCCGTTGCTCCTCCGTCTTCCCTCCCCCGCGCTCTGTCCTTTTTCTCGCCCTCCTCCCGCCTGCCGTGCTCCTTGCTGTCCTCTGCTTGGTCCGCGCGTGCCGCCCGGGCTTCTTCGTCCTGGCGCTCGCCCCTCGTGTTCTCGCCTTTTCTGCTCCTTCTCGTGCCTTTCTGCCCTCCTCTCTCCCTTGGTGTCTCCTCCCTCGGCTTTGCCCCCCCCTTCCCGCTGCTCTGTCTTCGGCTTCCCGCCGTCCTTGTGGCCCTCGCGTTTTGCTTTTCCTCCCCCCGCCCCCTTCGTCCTCCTCGGCCCTGCCCGGTTCCTGCGGTCCTTTTTCGCTCCCTCCGCCCTCCCCGCGCCCTCCGCGTCTGCGTCTCCCCCTCGCTCCCCTGCTCCCTCTTTTGGCTCCCCGCGCCCGCCCTTTGCGTTCCTTCCGCTCTCTTCCTCTCTTTTTCGTTGCCTTCGGTGCCTTTCTTTCGGCTTCGCTTGCCCTCGTGCCCTCCCCCCCGCCCCGCCCTGTCCGGTCTGCTTGCTGTCCGGTCTCGGCGCGCCCCCCTCCTCCCTCGCCCGTTTGTTTGCTCCCCCTCCTTTCCTTCCTTCTCCCTGTCCCTTCTGCGGGCTGTGCTCCTTGGCCTTTTCCCCGCCCTTTTTCCCTCCCTGCCCCTTTTCGGCTTCCCTCCTTGTCTCTTTGGCTTGCTTTCTGCCTCTTCCCTCTGGGCCTTGTTTGCCTTGCCCCCCCCGCCCCTCGTTCCGTTCCCCCCTCCTCCTCCTCTCCCCTTTGCCTTTCCTCCGCTTGGCGCCCTTTTCCCCCCCGTTGGCTTCGTGCTTCCGCCGCTCCTGTCCTCCCCGTCGCTTTGTCCCCCCCGCCTCTGGTCCTTCTCTTTTCTCCGCCAGCGTGTTTTCTCCCCCCTCTTTCGTGCCGCCCCCTTGCTCCGCCCGGTGCGCGCGTCTCCTCCCCGGCTCGTGGCGCTTGCTTTCCGCCCTCCCGCGCCTTTTTGCGCTGCTCTCCTTTTCCCGCTCCTTCTTGCTTGCCCCCCGGTGGTTGTTCCCCCTCCCCTCTTCTTCCCGCCGTCCCTTTCGGCCCGCGCTCTTGCCCTCCCTTTGCTCGCCTTTGCCGTTCTTCTCGGCTGCCCCTCGCCTCTGCGCTCGCTTCCCCTCTCGCTCCGGGGCGCCGGTTTCCTCCCCCTCCCTCCCTTCTTCTTGGCCCTCCCCCTTCGCCCCCCGCCGCGCTTTTTCCTCCCCTGCGCCCTCTTCCCTCCTTTTGTTTCTCCCCCCCCTTTCGTTCCCCTGCCCTTCTGCTGCGCTGGTCTCGGCCCCGTTCCCCCC
>NW_017616860.1:0-13220 GCF_001879475.1 Ipomoea nil
TTCTTTCTTGATTTCTCCTAAGGGGATTCTTGGAACTTCTTTGTGTGGTGAGAGATTATGGTGGTGAAAGATCCAGGTGCTCCTATATCCCTATTTATATATTTAAGACTCCTAATTAGGGTCTGAATGGTATGGGTTTACTAATTCTATTCCTTATAGAACTAAGGGCTTATTTTAGGATAAGGGTCCATGGTCCATAGTGGACCATATTAATTAATTAAAGGGAATCCTAATCGTAGTCTGAATAGTAAATGGCCTACTTCCTTTATTCCTAATAGATAACTAGGTCTAGGATTCCTAATTAGAATCTGAATGGTAAAGGGTTTACTTTCTTTATTCCTAATAGGCTTAGGACTCTAATTTAGGCAAGGGTCCACGGTTCATGGTGGACCTTATTAATTAATTAAAAGAAACCTAATCGAATTAAATCATATTTAATTATTATTAACGGGATTAATTAAATAATTAATCCAGGATTGAAGGCCGTAACACGGGGTGTTACACTCTCCCCCCTTACGAGAAGCTTCGTCCCCGAAGCTTGGAAATCATTGCGGGGGTAACGAGTCCAAAGTAGTACGGTGGTCCTATAGCGAAAGCATTCTACGGGGAAACTGTATAATTGTATGTTTATGTGTGCTGGGTTTTTGGGAACGATTAGGTTTTAAAGGGCTAAGAGAGTGGGTTTCAAACCTGAGGACAAAGTGAATTTAGGAATTAGGATCAAAGTTTTCAAGGTTGCAACTTAGGGTGTGAGGTTGCCACCTTGTATGGAATCGTTAAAATAGGGGATCAAGAGTGTGGTTGAAGGGTAGAAAGGGTTTTGAAATAAGGAGGGGGCCGATTTTCCGATGGAGGGAAGGGAATTCGGCTAGGATGGGTTAAGGGTCTCTCGATCTTCAAGTGACTATTCTGGTTTGATGCTTTGATCACGACGTATTGATGAACTGATGATCCTTCTTCCTTGGTGTTGGCACTTGCTTGACTTTAGGATCCTTGTTAGACCTTGCTTCCCAGGCTAAGGTTTCATCCTTCTCCCCTATCTTGAGGGAATCTCCCGTGACGATTTAACACTTACTTCTTGAATGCGTCCAAGGTCTTGACCAAGTTTGGTCAACCAAGACAATCTCTTAGGGCGCACTTCCCAAATTCTTCCCAAAGTTTCTTGGGAGTCGGTAAACTTTGGGTTGATTTTCCCTTCTTATTGAATTTCATCTCCTCTTTAGTGAATGAAATTCTTAGTAAGAATTCATGTCTTCCCGAGGTTCGACTAGTTGTGCCTTTTTGTGTTACTTTTAATGGTGAGGGTGTCCTTGCATCTTTTTCTTTTTGAAGCGCAGTTGGTTACCTAACCTTGTTGTGGAATGACTCGGTGACTTTACGAGTCATCTCATTTCCTTGTGGGTCCTTAATGACCCTTGAGATCTTGGCACAAATGTGCTTTTTACATTTTGCCTAACACCACGGACTACGTAGTTCTTGATTCCATACAACTTGTAAGGAGTCCTCTTATTTGCTTGAACGATATCCATGGTTTGAAGGAGTCCCGGTCCATCCTTAGCATTTTGACTTTTAAGGTCTTTGTGAGTCCTTAGCACGAGTTCCCAACTCGCCTCCTTGGTTTGCACAATCCTTTATGCCAATCATGCCTAGTCGGTTGCATCGTAGAGTCCAACCTCAACCCCACGTGTAACGCAATTGGTTGTGCTTTTCCGATGGTGTCTTGCGTGTTAAGGTCTTTTACGATGACATCATGTTTGGGGCGACCCATGGTTCTTTACCCAAGACTCGCGTTCATCAATCGAGGCACACAAGTGCGCCATGAATCAATAAAGTGAGGAGTTAAGAAATCAGCACATTGTACAGTGGGCGCGAGGTGAGCGGTCGTCCGCCTGCCAAGCTCCTGTTGGGGACCCGTCAAGGTCCTGTTGGGGACCCGCGGGAAGGTGACTAGGAAGAGTGAATTCCTTCGGGAAAATCCCAAGAATGCACTGATTCAAGTCCCGAAAAGCCCCATGTCCATGTGCACAATAGAAGGGACTTGAATACATAGGGTGGCCCATCGTATAGTTTTATTGATCCTTAGGTACGAGTTTATAGATGAGTCAAGACTCTCGCATGTTCTTTTTGCTCAGTAGGTCGGGTCCGGTTTCCAATTAGCAACCTCATCACCTTCACCGGGTGGTTGGTTATAAGCCAACTTTGTCTTTGCCTTGCTTGAATAATGATAAGCCTTCTTGGTTTTTCTGGAGTTCGGCTTGTCGCTCGTTCTTTGTTCAGTCCTTCGGTGACCAAGTGCTTGGTGATGCATTTCTCTTCCTTGGAATGCATTGATTGATTGCCTTTGACGTCGCATGGTGTTTTGGCAATTTTGTGTGTTACATGTACTTCTTACGGTGTCATAAAACCATCAAGGTCCTTGTTCCCAGGTAAGACCCTTATCGCCGGGAGGCTCTAGTTGTATGATACTTTCCATGCGTCTGTTGCCTCTTCTTGTCATATCGAGTCCTTTACGACAATTCGTGTTAACGATTGAGAAAAGACGTTGTTTATGTACTACTTTTCTTTCTTGCATTTAATTGGCGTTCCCGGTCTCCGGCTGGGATAGTTGCGCCCATTCTTAACCAGTTCCGGAAGGGTTCGCTCATGCTGGAGGGAGCGGTCTCCCACTTCCGTTACTCCTTCATTCGGGTTTGTCCCTAAATTCCTCGTTTGGTCGAAGTTGGCATTACTAGTGTAGGCTTCGTTGGGTGTGCGGGGTTTGCTTACAATTAGGACCTTCTGGTTTCGTAGTTGTGGTCTGTCACAGACTTCTTTATCTTGGTTGTCTCTGTAGGATCTAATTCAGGCGCGAAACGCGCCAGCTGGAGGATCGTTTGTGGTATTCCCTGATGGTGGTCATCCCTTGTTTTAGGTGGAGGATTTTCCTCGTACATGGTTGCCCTTACAGGTGCGGGTGGAATCGTCCCTGTAGCCGTGCCCCTAGGCACTCCTAGTTGAACCCCTGGTTGTTGCCAATAAGTGGGTTCTTCGTGGATTTATCAAAGATCAACCTCGTGTCTTGAAGTGGAATGAGGCTATCCTACGCGGCGTTCCTCTGGGTATTCCACTAACCCGAGGACTTTGTTGAAGGTTCGGGTTCATTCTTCGAGGAGTGTGGGATCCTTGACTGTCTTCTTGTTGGCGCCATGCTGCTGGTTTTCAGGGTCAATATTTATTGTATCGATGAGTCAGTGTGCTGCACCCTTACCTTGGTGTGGTAAGAGTAAGGGGAAGTTATTTTAAGTTAGAGAGGGATAAGGTGAGGGAGGTTACGTGTAGGTTTCACAATCTCACCGCGCTTCCTAAGATTCCTGAATCCTATGTTCCTAAGTACCTAGAGTTCAAGCCTAATGTCCTAAAGTCGGTCTTAAGAGTCCTATCCTAGGGTCAAACTTAGGCTCTGATACCAACTGTAACACCCCGAAATTTTAAAAATTTTAAAGACTTATATAATAAAGGTATTCTCTTATTAAATCCCAAACAGAGCATTGTTAAACATAAAGGTACGGGTGTGCTATGCCACACCTGAGCTGGAGAACTCAGATGCACAGGCTAAACTATCTAAACATCATAAATCGGCTGAGACTCGATACACGTCTTTGGAGAAAGTGGTATATACGCTTTGGTGATTACAATGCAAAAGCTGGCACCTTATTTCCAAGCATACTGTCCGGGTCTTGACAGATCAACCTCTGGGAAGCGTGTTATGTAATCCCACGTCGTCGGGTGACTCGTCAAATGGGCGATAGAGCTGACCCAATACGGAATTGAGTATCAACCCCGCCCTTCGATCAAGGGACAAGCATTAGCCAACTTCTTAGTCGAGTGCACAGTGGGAGAGGACGACAAGACCTCGGCCTCGGAAGAAAGCCCCGGCGAGTGGTGGGAGATGCATGCCGACGGAGCAGCGAGCCGTCAGCATTGCGGCGGCGGGTCATGCTGATCACACCAGAAGGATTCGACTCTACTATGCTCTGAGTTATCTTCCAGACATCCAACAATGAGGCAGAATACGAGGCAGCGCGGGTCATGCTGATGTTTAGATAGTTTAGCATGTGCATCTGAGTTCTCCAGCTCAGATGTGCCATAGCACCCCAACAATTATGTTTAGTTATGCTCTGCTTTGGGATTTAATGATAGTATTACCTTTATTTCATAAGCATTCAAAGTTCAAAATTTTAGGGTGTTAGAACAGAGGCGGAAAGGATAATGGACGAGGCTCACCGCGGAATATGTGCGGCCCACCACGGTGCACACACCCTCACCCGGAAGCTAGTCGTCCAAGGCTATTATTGACCTACCATGACGAGAGATTGGATTGAGTGGATAGCCAAGTGTGCAGTATGCCAAGCATTTGCTCGGAAGGACACCCGGCCAGCCACCTTCTACACACCGGTCACCATGGCCATTCCGTTTGCAAAATGAGGAGTCGACCTACTGGGCCCTCTACCGGTTGCCCCGGGACGCTTAAAATTTTGTGTGGTGGCTATTGACTACTTCACTAAATGGATCGAGGCGGAGCCTCTAACGACCATCACTGAGTATCAATGTCGGCATTTTTTATGGAAGAAAGTGATCTGTCGCTTCGGATTACCCGAGCATATAGTCAGCGACAATGGCCGACAATTCGCGGATTTCTGCCAGCGGCATAGCATACGACACACTAAGGTGTCGGTCGCCTACCCCCAGGCTAATGGACAGGTTGAGAATGCAAACCGTACGATCGTGGACGGTATCCGAAAGAAGTTGGAAGATGTCAGAGGAAATTGGGCCGATGCGCTAGATCGAGTCCTGTGGGCATATTGAACTACTCAAAGACGAGAAACTGGTGAAAGTCCATTCTCCTTAGCGTACGGATTCGAAGCCAAAGTACCCATAGAGGTCGTTGAGCCCACCCACAGGGTTCGCCACTATTCGGATGAAGGAAACGAGGAAAGCCTCAAGATTGGGAAGAAGTACCGAGATAAGCGAATCCGTCCGCAAGATTTCCAAGTGGGAGACCTCGTGCTGCGCGACCGACAGGTCAGCTGACCCACGGAAGGAGGGAAGTTCGCAGTCAAGTGGGAAGGACCCTACCGTATAGCCGCCGTGGTCCAAGCTGGCACTTACAAATTGGAAACCTTGGAAGGAGAGCCCATCGATCGGATCTAGAATGTAATCCACTTAAAGAAGTACTACCAGTAAAAGGTCAGTCCCATGTATCTATTTAAACCCAACTTTGAATAAATTGCCTATCGCTTTTGCATCCTGGAAACTGTTTCTGAGATAGAAAAAGCCTAAAGGGTCGCCTTGACCGAGGGACTCGGCAAGAAGAGAAGGAAACAAGGGCACTGACCTTTGACGTTTCTGAGAAAAAGCCTACAGGAGTCGCCTCGACTGAGGGACTCGGCGAGAAATGAGAGAAACGACGGGACACTGACCCTAAACTATTTCTGAGATAGAAAAAACGTAGAGGGTAGCCTCGACCGAGGGACTCGGCAAGAAGAGAAGGAAACAAGGGCACTAACCCTTAGACGTTTCTGAGAAAAAGCCTACAGGAGTCGCCTCGACTGAGGGACTCGGCGAAGAAAGAGAGAAATAATGGGGCACTGACCCTAAACTGTTTTTGAGATAGAAAGCTAAAGGGTCACCTCGACTGAGGGACTCGGCAAGAAGAGAAGGAAACAATGGAATTGACCCTTAGACGTTTCTGAGAAAAAAGCCTACAGGAGTCGCCTCAACTGAGGGACTCGCGGGAAAAGAGAGGAACTGTGTGTAACACCCCGATTTTCACGACATTTTAAAAACTTAAATTCATAAGGCAAAGTAAACTAACAGTAGCATAAAACTTAAACATCATCGGAAGACTTTACTTAAAAACGGGAAGTGCTATGCCACATCCACCTCAATGCGGATGCACAGGCTAGTCTAAACAAACAGTCTAATCATGTCCGTACAATCCATGGCTCACAAGCCCAAAACACTAACTAAACAGTCCAAGGGAGCTATACTAACGAACAGACAGCTAGCGCACTCTCCATAAGCTACTCAAGACCTGTAAAGCAACATAAAGAAACGGGACGACACCCGGTCAGTGACATTGCTGGTAACCCATCAATACGTTAAGTAACATATATAGATAGTATAAAACAAAACCATTTTCGAAACGGGATACAGTATATATTAGTTCAAAAGTCGTAGAGAGAAGTCAACTGCAAAGACTCTATTTCACTCTCAAAAGAACATGGGAAATCAACATCCCAATACAACAACAAGACAAGGACAACAATAGTAAACAAATACAACTCGAGGCGTATTCTACTGATCACAAAGTAGAACACCACGCGACATGCTCATTAGCAAAGAAGCACATACACACATTGGCAACTACATGCCACAATGACACTTCATGTCACAAGTTCCAACCTTATGGCTACCCCCGGCCTTATTACAGTTCCAACCATTACCTCCGAGAACCCCTGTACTTTTGAGTCCATCCTTATGCCTCCGGGAACCGTCGTTCCCCCACCAACATTTCCACCAACACATAGTACACGAAGGTACCGTTCATTTCAATCACACAACCACCAACATATGAGCCTACCCTCAGGTCACACCACCAATTTCATTCATGGCCACCACGAGGACCACATCTGTACCTTGGAGATTAAGGTCTCATACCCTTAATCGTGCAATCAAGGTACAGCGAATACACAGTATTCATCACATGAATCAATCAATGGATCATAATAAACCACAATAGGAAAGAACAAACCACACAGACTAGCATTTCAACATCAAACTAGCATGCTTATCAAACGGGTAAACCAAACATAGTTCCGTAGAACATACAGGACTCATCATGGTCCAACGAATAAAAGTTGAACACTTAGCACAATTCAAGACGCCAAATCCTACATGGATTCTTATCATACCGTTCTAGACATACGAAACATCAAGGAGACACTCAAATAGCCCAATAAAACAACATTGGGAGGTCAAAACATCAGTTACCGAGTCAAAAGAATCACGGGGAACAAATCCCCGACCGACCACAAAGTTGTACCCCGCGGGTGGGGCCACGGGTGGACCTCCACCCGTGGTTCCGCCCGCGGTACCAAATGTCCAAACCATCTGTACCTCACGGGTGGAGCTCTACCCGCCGTTCGCCCGCGGTACACCCTGTACCACAAAATAATCCCTTCGGGGATTTTCAGCAACAAGTCCAAATTCAAGTCCAAAACACCCAAAATCTCACAATACAACAATATGACTTGAACCCAAGAAATATCCAAGCAACCCTAATAACAAGCTCTAGATATGCATTACCACAAGACAATGCATCAAATCTCACATTTCATCACAAAAATCACAAGTAGAAGTCAAGAAATCATCATATAGGTAAGAAAATAGATTTTTTAAAGCATGGGTTACCTTTGTAGCCTAATACTTTCTTTTCACACCCTTAAAGGCTTCTCTTAAAGCTCTCCTTCAACTTCAACTTCAACTTCATAAACACACCAAAAGGCAACAAAGATTCACCTTTAGAAAAAGACACCTAAAAAGATACTAAAAACACCAAGAGATCAATGATCTTACCCTCCCCTATGCTCAAGGTTAAGAAAGTATGAATATTGGAGACCAGCTTGTAGGATTTAAGACACCCAAAATTTGGCTTGAAGAAGAAGCTATCAATTTTCTAGAGAGAAGGTGGAGCTTTAGTGTTTAGGGTGTTAGTGAATGAAATGAAAGGATGATGCTAGGTTAGCTTGGGGCACAAACATAAGGTAGAAAGACTTCTTTCCTTACTAAAGTTGGAAGAATAAGGAGACAAGGGTACAACTCATAAGGCATAGAGTACAACTAAGCTAGGATTAATCATCTAATTAATCCTTAAATAGATTTTGGATTTACGGGGTGTCACACACTGGCCCTAAACTGTTTCTGAGATAGAAAAAGCCTAAAGGGTCGCCTTGACCGAGGGACTCGGCAAGAAGAGAAGGAAACAAGGGCACTGACCCTTAGACGTTTCTGAGAAAAAGCCTACAGGAGTCGCCTCAACTGAGGGACTCGGCGAAGAAAGAGAGAAACGACGGGGCACTGACCCTAAACTGTTTCTAAGATAGAAAAAAGCCTAAAGGGTCGCCTCGACTGAGGTACTCGGCAAGAAGTGATATGAACCTAGTCCAAGGTTCAAATAATGATGGAGTATTGTCCAAGAATGCTATCAAAATAAAGATAGAGATGGATCAAAATACCTTAAACCTCACGAGAAACCCTTAGTCCCGAATCCTCAAAGACTTTGAAGAATCCCATTTAGCTTCAAGTACCTCGATGTTGCAATCTTCAATCAAGTAGAGTTGGATCTAGTTTCCTTCGATTCAAGAACGAGTCCATGAACCTAAATCTAAGGTTGAAGAAAGTAAGATTGATTCGAGTCCACGAATCAATTTGCTAGTCGAGTCCACGACTAGCCACTAATTGAGTCCACAATTAGCCACAAGGTTTCTTACACAAGTGTAAAGAAAAACTTAAGAATTTTATTTAATTCAAGCTTCCCCAAAACTGATATGGATGTGCCCTATTTATAGGTATAGAGCATCCTTGTAATCCTAAATACAATGGGAAAAAGAGTCCTAAACCTAATCTAGAAAGCAAGTAAATATAGTTTTATTTAGAAAGGGATTTAAGACTCCTTTTCTTAATACAAAAAGAGTCCTAAATCTAATCTAGAAAGCAAGTAAATATAGTCATATTTAGAAAGGGATTTAAGGAATCCATTCTAAATACAAACTAGTGTTTTCTCTTTAATTCCAAACAATTTAAAAATAATGATGACCCAAATAATAAAGCTGATTTGGGCCTTGGATCTTGTGATTGGCCCAATTTGTACTCTTAATGGATCTTCATTATGTTGGGCCGCATCATCCTCCCCTTCTTGAAAAATGATTTGACCTCGAATCTTCTAAACATTGTCTTCGATCTGTGACATCACTTGAAACGGGCCACTTATAATACTTTCCTCTATCGAATGGAATTTTTATTGGACTTTCTGGTTTATTCCACCAATGATGCTCTAAGGTCGTAGTTATGGGCCTTGTGATGAGCCCACTATAAACCCTTATTGGATTCCATGTGTGCTGGTTCCTATTTTTCTCGCATTCTTGAAAAGGTTTCGTCATCGAATCCAAATCTTCAATGAAAGACAAATTAGCAAGCTCACTTTCTGTTTATCACGCTCATGGAACTTTTTCTTGGGATTCTTGACACGAGTCGCTCCAATCTTCATCCTACAATCAACAAGTAAGGCAATTAAGTCTAATGACACAGCATGGAATTTAAACATTCTGGATAGTAATAGTTCAACAAAATTAGACATATAAAATTTAGCCATCTTGTATGAATTGTCAACAAGCGCAAAATATTTCTTGCTAGAGCTTAAGGTTAAACCAAACACAAAATCCATGGAAATATAAAGTAATGATTTAGATGTATTGTGGTGGTAAGTAGCACAATTATGAACATAAGATTCTACATCTTTTGTCTTCTTTGGCCAATGAAAAAAATATGCCTGCAAAACATCATCATTCTTTGGAAAACCAAAGTGTCCTTTATGTGAATCAACAATTAAACCATTGCCTAAAACAAAGCAAAAAGTTCCAATCCCATTGACTTTGAACCAAAACCCCTTGAGCAAGTAGTATTTCATATAAGAAGTTTTCAAATGTGCCTTATAACTTCCAGTGATTCCTTATCTCTATCAAATAAAGTTTTAGTAAAATCAAAATTAAGGAATCTTGGATTTATGGGGGCAAACAAATTTCTAACACATCTAGCAAGTAGGTCATTAATAGAAACATGGCAAACAAATCTAGAGAATTTTAATGCATGCTTTTGAAATAAAAATGAGTAAATAGTTACTTCCCATCTTTCTCTAGCTTACCTATCCTTTTTTGTTACCAAGCGAGACTGCACTTTAATAGCTCTGGCTGGTTCTTTCCACTGTACAACTGATAGTGGTTCCTTTGTTTGGCTACAAACTAAGTTAGAGGACTGGAGTGGTGATTCCAATTCTAAACGTGGAGGTTCCAATTACTCTCTTTGATTTCTTCTTTCTTCAAGGCTGGTTTGAGAGCTTGCTTCGATCTCAGTTGAATTTCTTCTACTTGTTTTGGAAATAAAGGCTTAAGCACATGTATACGTCTATTATAGGTGACATTGCATGTGTTGTTGAGTGCATTATTGTAACACCCCCCAAACAAGACCTATATAAAAGCCTTAACACATGCAGATTAAATGACAAAACGAACACAGCGGAAGATAAAACGAAACAGGATAAAAGAAATGCAACGGGGTGTCACGCCACGTCTACTAAACACGATAAACGCTACGGCAAACCAATCTGCAAGTGTATACATATATCCAAAACATCAGTCTAACTACATTGGCGCACAGGCCACAAAAGCAAGGATAAAGGTGCTAAGCTACCAGGCTCTAGACATCGCGCTCGTCTAAACATCGCCTGAAAGATACAAAGACAAACATTGGGATGACTCCCGTCAGCGAATAATGCTGGTAACCCACCAATACCGTTAAGTATCATATATAGATAGATATAAGTCATAAAAACCATTTTCGAAACGGAATACATATATATAAGTCAAAACCAAGATCAACAGTCAACACAAGACTCATCACTCTCAAAGATAACACGGGAACACATCCCAAACCACAAGGTTAACCACACGCAAAGGATAAAGACTCACCCAACGGCAACACATGCCAAAGCAACACAAGCCTCCGTGACTACACACGTCACGAGAGAAGATCACACAACGCCGGCTTTACGAGCCCTCACAACATCACCCATCACAAGTTGGTATGCCTTCCTTATGCCTGTTCCAACCTTATAGCTACCCCCAACCTTGTACCTTCTTTCCAACCATTACCTCCAGGACCCCTGTACTTCTTAGTCCAACCTTATTCCCCCGCACCATCGTCCCCCACCAACGACCAGTACACATGGAATCCAGAAAGGGTAAATAGTGGGCTCATCACAAGGCCCATAACGACGACCTTAAAACATCATTGGTGGAAGAAACAACAAAGACCAATAATAAGTCCATTCGATAGAGGAAATATTATAGTGGCCAATTTCAAGTGATATCATGGATCGAAGACAATGCTTACAAGATTCGAGGTCGAATCATTTTCAAGAAGGGAGGATGATGCGGCCCAACATATGAAGATCCATTAAGAATACTAATTGGGCCAATCACAAGGCCCAAGTCCAAACAATTAAGGCAACTCTTCATTGGTGATGTTCAAATATGGTGGAAATCCAAGTCAAGCCCATTTGCAAAATATGAAGAATAACTCAAGGCTTTTTTATAATTGTTTAAGTGCTGATTTTGGTGATTAAATTAGGCCCAAATCAGCCCTATTATTTTTGGTCATCATTAATTTTAAATTGTTTGGCATAAAAGAAAAACACTAGTTGTATTTAGAAAGGATTCCTTAAATCCTATTCTAAATAAAACTCTATTTACTTGTTTTCTAGATTAGGTTTAGGACTCTTTTTCCCATTGTATTTAGATTACAATGCTGCCCTATACCTATAAATAGGGCACATCCATATCAGTTTTAGACAGACTTTAATTCAAATAAATTCTTAAGTTTTTCTTTACACTTGTGTGTAAGAAACCTTATAGCTAATTGTGGACTCAATTAGTGACTAGTCGTGGACTCGACTAGCAAATTGATTCGTGGACTCGAATCAATCCTACTTTCTTCAACCTTAGATTTAGGTTCGTGGACTCGTTCTTGAATCGAAGGAAACTAGATCCGACTCTAGTTGATTGAAGATTGCATCATCTAGGTACTTGAAGCTACAATGGGATTCTTCCAAGTCTTTGAGGATTCGAGACAAAGGGTTTCTCGTGAGGTTTAAGGTATTTCGATCCATCTCTATATTTACATTGAGAGCAATTCTTGGACAATACTCATCTTATTTGAATCTTGGACTAGATTCATATCAATTTGGTATTCAGAGCCTAGGTTTGTCTCGTTATCATTGGAAATTTGGTTTCTTTGGTTCCCTAGGTTTATCTCGTTCTTATCTTACATACTACATTTATTCGTGTCTTATTCATTAAAAAAACCCCAAAAAAAAATTTCTTTTGCATTCTTGATTATGTTCTTGAATCTTGATACATGTTCTCCAGTTTCTTGAAAAATAATCCCGAAAGTGTTTTCCTTTTTCCCGTCCAATATCAATGAGACCTCACACCTCCTAATCACCATATTACCACATATTCTGTCAAGAAAACAACCCCATCTTACCCTTACCTATATCCAAAGTGCATTTACGCGCAATCACGTCTCAATCACACCCTGTCCAGATTTCCGCGAGCTGTGACCAGTTTCAAAGAATTACCTATATCTCGAGATCCACTGGTTAGTTTTATCTGAAATTTGGATATGTTGTAGATCTCTTTCTGGGGCGTTCTTTGATATATTATACACTGTCTAATTCCTTCTGGTTAGTGAGATATTGATCTTCAAAGTCAGGGCATTGTTTCTGTTTTTCTAGGCGATTCTTGAAATTCTTGATTCTGTTTTGAAGGGGTTATGTGGATCCTCTTGGTCCGAAATTTTTGTTGATATTTACAGTGGTTATTTGGAGGTTTCTTATTAAAAAAAAAAAAAAAAAAAAAAAAAAGAGAATGCAAAAGAAGAAGAAGAAGAATAAGGGGGAAAAGAATTTGGCTGGTAGGAGAATTTTGGAGGGACAAGGAAGGGGAAAAGTATATGGTTGGAAGGAGTTTTTTAATGATTCCTAATTGGTTGTGGTACACGTGAACCCATTTTATATTCTATTTGTCTCTATCTTTTGATATTGGTCTTGCATATCTTTCTGCCATACTTCCTTCTTTAGTTTCCTTTTTCTTTCAAATATTATTTAGTTTCTTTGCTCGTATTGTCCTTTTTCTTTGCTTCTTGCTCTCAATTTTATTATCTATCTCACGATACACCCTTACTCTCAAGGCTTGTGAAGTCTTCCAAGGTACGTTTTCTTGAACTTTGAGGTTGAATCCATATCAACTTGAGTACCGGACTAGAATTTTCCTTTTTGGAAAAAGGTTTGTGAGAGTATCTGCCACCTTGAGCGATACACGAGTGAGTGTGTGTTTGTAAGAGTG
>NW_017616861.1:15000-17500 GCF_001879475.1 Ipomoea nil
CCTCTTGCGAGGTGGGTCAGCCCCCAAGTCCGACGCTAAGACAACGCCCGTTGCGCTTGGGCAGATTCGTAGAGAGCGCACAATCATCCTTTAACGGACAGCTTACTAGACGGGTGGACACTGGTGTCGGTAACTTACAAGCCTACTGACGGTATATTGCAGATTCACGGTTGTTTTTTTGCCCAACTTGTTCCACGGCCGTTTTTTTGCATGTCCGTCTCGGTCAGATCCGGACGTGTCGTCGAACGAGTGCTGTGGAGGAAGCCCTCGAGGAATGAAAGGCCTCGAGCAATACAATATTTCTATCCTCTTGCGAGGTCGGTCAACCCCCACGCCCGACGACACGTACGCTGCACTGCGCTACGCTGGGCGGGTTCATTGCGAACGCCCGCCCTCCGCCCCTACGGCGCACCGTAATTCGTTAACGAACAGCTTACTAGACGATTGGACACGTGCCTCGGCAACTCACAACCTACTGACGGTATATTGCAGATTCACGTTTGCTCGATTGACCGAATTCACGTGCCAATGATGTTTTTTTGCATGTCCGTCTCCGTCCGGTGCGCCGCCCCACCTTGCGACTCCGATGGGTCTATGCCGGTCCCCAATAGTACGTACGAGCGGCGGGAACACTCGTACGAGGCCTACGGGACGAGGGGGGCCCGTCCCAACACGTTCCGAAAAAAGTCGACCGGCACCTCAACTACCATACCCCCCCTATAGTAGTTAAAAAAAAAAAAAACCCCAGTGACAGCAGTAGACACGGTTTGTCCCGTAAATCACACGGTCATTTCGGGTGGTTCCGTGCATTTTTTTTCAAATGTTATTGCATGGTCCTTTAGTTTAGAGCATTTTAACAATGCTTGGTAAATTTCAAAGCGTTTGGATGATTATTTCATTGAAAACGACGATGTCCAAATTTATGCCCAGCTGTCCGCAAAGTTCCTTGTCTGACTTAGCCAAGTACTTGGGATTGTTGGGAATGTGAGAGGAATATATGGCATATCGTTTGCCTCACTAATTAAATAGTACAATAAGCTCTAAAACAAATGTATATGCCATTTTGGCACGAGAACGACGTAAAACGACATAGGCCAAGGCATAACACAGAACCGTCGTAAAAGTACTGGGGTGGCAGGCGGGTAAACCTCTGTTGCGTGATATTTTCCGCATCCGTCCGCAACTGTGCGCAATTTGGGCGCCCTCGTTCCGCATAAGTCCGCAACCTCGGCACCCCCGTTCCGCATAAGTCCGCAACTTGGGCACCCTCGTACCGCAACTTTCCGCAACCTCGGCACCCTCGTACCGCAACTTTCCGCAACCTCGGCACCCTCGTACCGCAACTTTCCGCAACCTCGGCACACCCGTACCGCAACTTTCCGCAACCTCGGCACACCCGTTCCGCATAAGTCCGCAACTTGGGCACCCTCGTACCACAACTTTCCGCAACTTGGGCACTCTCGTACCGCATAAGTCCGCAACTTGGGCACCCTCGTACCGCATTCCGCAACCTCGGCACCCCCGTACCGCAATTTTCCGCAACCTCGGCCCACCCGTACCGCAACTTTCCGCAACCTCGGCCCACCCGTACCGCAACTTTCCGCAACCTCGGCACCCCCGTACCGCAATTTTCCGCAACCTCGGCCCACCCGTACCGCAACTTTCCGCAACCTCGGCCCACCCGTACCGCAACTTTCCGCAACCTCGGCACCCCCGTACCGCAATTTTCCGCAACGTCGGCCCACCCGTACCGCAACTTTCCGCAACGTCGGCCCACCCGTACCGCAACTTTCCGCAACCTCGGCACCCCCGTACCGCAACTTTCCGCAACCTCGGCACACCCGTACCGCAACTTTCCGCAACCTCGGCCCACCCGTACCGCAACTTTCCGCAACCTCGGCACACCCGTACCGCAACTTTCCGCAACCTCGGCACACCCGTACCGCAACTTTCCGCAACCTCGGCACACCCGTACCGCAACTTTCCGCAACCTCGGCACCCTCGTACCGCATAAGTCCGCAACTTTCCGCAACCTCGGCACCCTCGTACCGCATAAGTCCGCAACCTCGGCACCCTCGTACCGCATAAGTCCGCAACCTCGGCACCCTCGTACCGCATAAGTCCGCAACCTCGGCACCCTCGTACCGCATAAGTCCGCAACCTCGGCACCCTCGTACCGCATAAGTCCGCAACCTCGGCACCCTCGTTCCGCATAAGTCCGCAACTTGGGCACCCTCGTACCGCAACTTTCCGCAACTTGGGCACTCTCGTACCGCAACTTTCCGCAACTTGGGCACCCTCGTACCGCAACTTTCCGCAACTTGGGCACCCTCGTACCGCAACTTTCCGCAACTTGGGCACCCTCGTACCGCAACTTTCCGCAACTTGGGCACCCTCGTACCGCAACTTTCCGCAACTTGGGCACTCTCGTACCGCAACTTTCCGCAACTTGGGCACCCTCGTACCGCAACTTTCCGCAACTTGGGCACTCTCGTACCGC
>NW_017616862.1:7500-10038 GCF_001879475.1 Ipomoea nil
CTCGTACCGCATAAGTCCGCAACCTCGGCACCCTCGTACCGCATAAGTCCGCAACCTCGGCACCCCTCGTACCGCATAAGTCCGCAACCTCGGCACCCTCGTACCGCATAAGTCCGCAACCTCGGCACCCTCGTTCCGCATAAGTCCGCAACTTGGGCACCCTCGTACCGCAACTTTCCGCAACTTGGGCACTCTCGTACCGCAACTTTCCGCAACTTGGGCACTCTCGTACCGCAACTTTCCGCAACTTGGGCACCCTCGTACCGCAACTTTCCGCAACTTGGGCACCCTCGTACCGCAACTTTCCGCAACTTGGGCACTCTCGTACCGCAACTTTCCGCAACTTGGGCACCCTCGTACCGCAACTTTCCGCAACTTGGGCACCCTCGTACTGCAACTTTCCGCAACTTGGGCACCCTCGTACCGCATAATTCCGCAACCTCGGCACCCTCGTTCCGCATAAGTCCGCAACCTCGGCACCCTCGTACCGCATAATTCCGCAACCTCGGCACCCTCGTACCGCATGAGTCCGCAACTTAGGCACCAACGTTGCGCATGAGTCCGCAACTTAGGCACCAACGTTGCGCATGAGTCCGCAACTTAGGCACCAACGTTGCGCATGAGTCCGCAACTTAGGCACCCTCGTTCCGCATGAGTCCGCAACTTAGGCACCCTCGTACCCCATAAGTCCGCAACTTGGGCACACTCGTTCCGCATGAGCCCGCAACGTAGGCACACTCGTTCCGCACAAGTCCGGCACTTAGGCACACTCGTTCCGCATGAGTCCGCAACTTAGGCACGCTCGTTCCGCATAAGTCCGCAACGTAGGCACACTCGTTCCGCATATGCCCGCAACGTAGGCACACTCGTTCCGCATATGCCCGCAACGTAGGCACACTCGTTCCGCATATGCCCGCAACGTAGGCACACTCGTTCCGCATAAGTCCGCAACCTCGGCACCCTCGTACCGCATAAGTCCGCAACCTCGGCACCCTCGTACCGCATAATTCCGCAACCTCGGCACCCTCGTACCGCATGAGTCCGCAACTTAGGCACCAACGTTGCGCATAAGCCCGCAACTTAGGCACCCTCGTTCCGCATAAGTCCGCAACTTAGGCACCCTCGTACCCCATAAGTCCGCAACTTGGGCACACTCGTTCCGCATGAGCCCGCAACGTAGGCACACTCGTTCCGCACAAGTCCGGCACTTAGGCACACTCGTTCCGCATGAGTCCGCAACTTAGGCACGCTCGTACCCCATAAGTCCGCAACTTGGGCACACTCGTTCCGCATGAGCCCGCAACGTAGGCACACTCGTTCCGCCACAAGTCCCGGCACTTAGGCACACTCGTTCCGCATGAGTCCGCAACTTAGGCACACTCGTTCCGCATATGCCCGCAACGTAGGCACACTCGTTCCGCATGAGTCCGCAACGTAGGCACGCTACTTCGGCACACTCGTTCCGCACAAGTCCGCAACTTCGGCACACTCGTTCCGCAACTGTGCCGCTACTTAGCCGCTACCACTCGTTCCGCAACTGTCCGCAACTTTAGGCCGCACTCGTTCCGCATGAGTCCGCAACTTAGGCACACTCGTTCCGCATATGCCCGCAACGTAGGCACACTCGTTCCGCATATGCCCGCAACGTAGGCACGCTCGTTCCGCACAAGTCCGCAACTTAGGCACGCTCGTTCCGCACAAGTCCGCAACTTAGGCACGCTCGTTCCGCACAAGTCCGATACTTAGGCACACTCGTTCCGCACAAGTCCGCTACTTAGGCACACTCGTTCCGCATGAGTCCGCAACTTAGGCACACTCGTTCCGCATGAGTCCGCAACTTAGGCACACTCGTTCCGCATATGCCCGCAACGTAGGCACACTCGTTCCGCACAAGTCCGGCACTTAGGCACGCTCGTTCCGCACAAGTCCGGCACTTAGGCACACTCGTTCCGCATGAGTCCGCAACTTAGGCACGCTCGTTCCGCATATGCCCGCAACGTAGGCACACTCGTTCCGCATAAGTCCGCAACGTAGGCACACTCGTTCCGCACAAAGTCCGCAAAGCCCGCAACGTAGGCACCATCGTTCCGCATGAGTCCGCAACTTAGGCACCATCCGTTCCGCAACAGTCCGCACTTAGGCACCATCGTTCCGCATGAGTCCGCAACTTAGGCACTAACGTTGCGCATAAGTCAGCAACTTAGGCACACTCGTTCCCCATAAGCCCGCAACGTAGGCACCATCGTTCCGCACAAGTCCGCAACTTAGGCACGCTCGTTCCGCACAAGTCCGCAACTTAGGCACGCTCGTTCCGCACAAGTCCGCTACTTAGGCACACTCGTTCCGCATAAGTCCGCAACGTAGGCACACTCGTTCCGCACAAGTCCGCAACTTAGGCACACTCGTTCCGCATAAGTCCGCAACTTAGGCACACTCGTTCCGCATATGCCCCGCAACGTAGGCACCATCGTTCCGCATAAGTCCGCAACGTTAGGCACACTCGTTCCGCACAGTCCCGCAAAGCCCGCAACGTAGGCA